>NC_138727.1:2315884-2520884 GCF_965113295.1 Leuciscus leuciscus
CACAGGACAGGAAATGACAAAAGTCCAAACAAAACAAGGGGAACATAAGACAGGATTCATCACACACAGCCTCTGCTGAGGTAAAGTCACCTGAGTTCTTTGTTGGGCATCTGTGTTTCACAAATGCATTGTTAAAGAACAACATCTATTCTCAGACGGCCTATAAATCCTGCACGGCAACATCTAATCGCCACCCACGAGACTTCAGAGTTCAGTATGCTGGCATAAACCCAAAATAAAATATATGAGACAAAAAGAGGTGGGAGGACCACATTCTGTGTGTCGGCTCTAAACTTTGATTCGCATCTGGCAGAAAAATATGTGAAAATCTCCAGATACTTGAATCCTTAAACCAGCAACCCTCTGGTTTCCACTACAGCACAGCCGCATGTAAGGGCAAAACACCTCCTGTTTACTGTATATACGTCTGTCCTAAGCATTAAATGAAGACAGTGAACTGATGTGGTGCATCAAGACTCACCTTTCTTCTGGCCGAACTATTCATTTTTCTAAACACTAGTTTTGAAAACTATTGCATGCAACATTTGGGCCATGAAAACCATCAAATGTTGTTGTGTGTTAATCAAAGTTTCATGAAACGGTAATATTGACACACTGTATTTACTGCAATCTCCACAGAGTAACGTGAACATCCACTGGACATCATGATGATGGGTTTCATAACCTTCATAAATGGGTTTAAGGTTTGAAAACATTGTCTCTCTTGAACACAATCAAGGATCAAACACTTTTCAAAATAAAGGGGAGGTTTCGCAATGAGAATCATTTTTAGTTCCCCAAAGAAACTTCTTAAAAGAACCATTTATTCTTAGAGTGAAAGATATTTAGGGCCCTTTCACGACTATCTTGTTTGGTCCGGATTTTTGGACTTTTCATTTTGATCCGAATCAATATTACAGGTGTGAATCCTCCCCCCGGACCACGATCCGGATCAAACAGACGAAATTTGTACACCCGTCAAAATAAGGGTCCTTAAATATTGTGGCCGCTTCCACCTCATTGGTCTGTCAAAGTCACACTTAACCAGAGCCAATAGGAGGGCAACATCACTTATCCTGCCACATTTAGCTGGACAATAACTTTATTCTAGAGCTGCTGTAAAGCCGAAACAATGTAATGTAAATGCCTTGCCTTGTAATTTCCTATTATCACTGTAAAAGCTGCTGTGAAACGATCTATATTGTTAAAGCGCTGTATAAATGAAGGAGACTTGACTTGAAGGTTCTAAATGGAATCAAATGGACGCCAGTAAAGAATTTTTTCAGTGAAAACTGTGCAAATCCTCTCAGGCTAGAAGTGGCTTTAGCTTGAACATTATGTGTGTCCTTTTTTACTGACGATAACAAGTAATTCCATCTTCTGTTTCCATTCAGATAGTGTCCCACAATAAACCTCTTTCCGCATGACATGCCGCTTTCAGACAAATCCAAATGTTATTTCTTCACTAACTGGAACAAAATGCGTTTATGGGAATTGTGTGTGTTTTAGCCGGAAGCCGATGACAAGATCATGTACACACACACACACACTCATCCTCATCCACTGATGTCATTACATGCACTGAAAGAACGAATCAATCCTGTTTTCAAGCATTTTACACTCGGTTTGTAAAAAAACAGATCAATAATCACAAGTTGATTGACAATCGCTGCACATCTCTTGCTGCTTGAATACAAACTCATTGTGTTTCTTATAGACGTCCTTCTGTGTGAAAAATGTCTCAGAGATTGATCAAATGTGTGTGTGCAAGACAGTCAGGAGTGTAAAGCAGTCGTGCTCATTGCGTATGCTCTCGATACGGTTAAGAAAGGATGGACAGATGAGGAGAAGGTTGAAACGCACACGCAGTCGTTCCTCAGAGTCGAGAATCATTTAAATGTAAATGAACGCAGGAGAAAAGCATGTAGGTCACAATTGAGCTTGTCCTAAATGATAATGCTTAAAGTACTTATTAGCAGGGAATCCTGACGTGTGTAATGATCCCTGAGGGGGAACGTCAGACCGGACCGATGCCGACGGCTCAAACGTGAGCTGTGAGACACAAACGCACACTTGTTCACTGGAGCGTTCGCTTGCGTTAAGAAGGTCATGATGAAGAACAAAACCTTGATGAAGACAAAAAAAAAAGAGGCACCATTTTGAACCTTTACACATTAAGCATTAAAGGAATAATGGGATAGTAATGTCAATCTACACCCACATTCATGTATACGGAGAGGCTATTTTCACCAAGTGCAAATAGTCCGCCTTGTTTGCAGAAGCTATTTACAGTAACTCCGCCCACCATTGCAAAATTACAAAAGAAATCTGTCTGATAACAGCAGGACCAGTGGTGTGGAGAGGAAGAAGAGTGGTGTAACTCATTCTTTTCCCTTTTCCCATCGCATATCAGCTTGGAGAAACGTTATGTTAAAGTCGCCCTGTGGTGTAAATCCAGCTTTTAATGTTGTTTATGTGTCTATGTGGGGTTTTTAATCTGCTTTAAGACAAACCATGTGTAATAATTTTTTTTTCGCTTTGGTACTATTTTCACAAGTTAGGTGTACATTTTCAAAACTCTTGGTGCTAATATCACAACAGATCATCAAAAGTGCACTTTTTTTTTTATTTTTTTTTTATTTATTTATTTATTTAGAAAAACAGGGACAGCGTACAATAAACATTAACCTCAAGGGGAGAGATGCATAGTACCAGGTTTTAGCTCAAGAGCTAATTTCCACCCGTAGTCCCTGGGCAGGCTGATGTTATAATAAAATACATAATACATCATACATACATGAATAATGAAATTTACATTGACCAAATAAATAATAAAAGTCTTCATATGCACAACAATCAGATCTTCACACCTTTCATTTACTCAAGTCTACTCTTAAAGAACACATACTTACACACACACACAAACACATACATACATACCTCCGGTCACATATGGGTGCAAATTTGATTTGACAAGAGCCATTTCTTTGCCAGGCGTGAAAAAGTATAAAAGTTTGTGCTTCTTATCAGCTCTGTAGGCAACATATTCCACTGACGAGCAATCCACACATTTTCAAACATTTCATCATGTTTTCAATTGTGTAAGTACAATACACAAAATCACAAAGTATCCTTTTCACAACACAAAATAAGTGTTTCATCTTCATAAATGTTTCATTCACAGTCACTGCCTTTCATAAAGCTCTTACTATCAAACCTTTGATTTGCATCTCTTCTTGTTCAGTTTAACACATTTGTCTATATGATTTAATCCAAATGATCTTAATGGTTAATCAATGAATCATTTGGTACACCTATAGATTTATATAGATATTGATTCTATATACAGTTTCTATAGACCTTGTTTGCAATTTCCGGTATGGATAACCAAATGTAATAAATAATTTTGACATAAGTGATTTATAGATAATAACCACCGCTATGTTCAAAGTGTGTGCACATGCATGTGTGTGTGTGTGTGTGTGTGTGTGTGTGTGTGTGTGTGTGTGTGTGTGTGTGTGTGTGTGTGTCTGTGTGTGTGTGTGTGTGTGTGTGTGTGTGTGTGTGTGTGCGTGTGTGTGTGTGTGTGTGTGTGTGTGTGTGTGTGTGTGTGTGTGTGTGTGTGTGTGTGTGTGTGTGTGTGTGTGTGTGTGTGTGTGTGTGTGTGTGTGTGAGAGAGAGAGAGAAAAATACAGAGAAATTTGACATTTGTGCAAATACTGTAAAGCAGAATAGAGTATAAGGGAGAGGAAACAGTCAATGACTGTAAAACATCGGATTGATCAGAGATGCATCGGTAGAAGGGAGACAGACGGCATCAAATACAGCATTTTACATTACAGTATGTATGCCATGTGATACTGTAAACATGGTAGAGACATGGTAGTTAGTTGATAAAAAGATTGAACACAGCATAACAACTGCATGTTTTTGTCGGCCGGTCATTTTTGACCCCGAAACACCACAAGTGTAACAATGTGGAAATTAAAGATTTATCAAATTTATCAGCATTTTTGGGGAAAAAGAAAATCATCTCCAGGTCAAAATCACCAGAACGCAACATGAGGGTCAAACTGAGATGTTACGTAAAGTCGCCCTGTGGTGAAAATCCAGCTTTTAATGTTGTTTATGTGTGTATGTGGTGTTTTTAATACGCTTTAAGACAAACCATGTGTAAATTCATAAGTCGACAGCATTGCTGAGTATTTCCTCCTTAAAACTGCAGTGAACCAAAGACAGTCTCAAAAACACGCTTTGAAATCGCTGGTGTTTCTGACGTCACAAACTACCTTGTAACCAATCAGATCAACGTGTGATCGTCAACCAGTGGATCTCTGAGCTGAGTGAGTGAGTGGAGGCGGGGCTCATTTGCATATTCATAGAGCCGTGAAAACTAAATGAGGCGAGGGTGTCGAGTTACATTCGAGGTATTTTAAGGCATGATGATTTTTTTGAAGAAAACAATTTTTTGACATAGCACAAGTGATTTTGACTTTTTATGTCAGAACTTTGACGTTTTGCCTCATAATTTATGTTTCTGCCATAATAATGACGTACCAGTGCATGGTGTCAGAAATGGGTTTCCATAGGCTTTGAGAGCTACAGCGAAGAGGAAGAACTTACATTTCTATTACTCACACAAAGCTATCATATTTTTGTGCAATTTATATTTTCATGAAGCAACACTAATGCTTGCTATCAGTGTAATTGAATTACCATGATGTAAATGGGATCCTTCTAGATTTTATGGCGATCAGGTTTGTAATAATTCTCAGTGGCTTACTCCCCAATAACAATTTTATAATTAATGCATGTTATGAAAGGAAATAGTTGATGTAGCAACCCCATAAATCTCTTTATTTTCTGCATAAAGCAGCAGGAATGATGTCTTCACCATGCCATGTGTAGAGACTGCCATGGGTATTTGACTTGAGTCGGTAAGAAACCACCTAGCAACTCCTTAGCAACGTGCTAAACAAACAAAGAAAACCAAAGTAACACCCTAGCAACCACCCTTGCATATAGTGGTGAGTTTTGCACAAATAAACGTGAAGTTGCTTATATATATATAATGCACATGTGCATCGAAACACGTGTTTGGTTATTAACACTAACCAAACTGAGCTGGTATATGCAAAACATGAGGTTTGTGTATAAACACTCAACCTGTTCTGTGTGATAATTACTGGCTGAATTATAAAAAATTAACCTGCATTCATATTCAAAGCGGCGTGTTGATTGAATGACGGTCACTCGCACACTTTAGCTGACATCATAACGCACACAATCCTGCGCGTGATGAAGGGAAGTGTTGTTTCTCATCGTGTGTGTGTGTGTGTGTGTGTGTGTGTGTGTGTGTGTGTGTTATCAGGCGCTCCTCGCCGCCCCCAAACTGCCAATCAAACGCGCCTCATAAAATAAACAAAACCTGTGCGTTTGATAAATATGTTTTGTCAGCAGCGTTTCTCACTTTTGCTGTTTGTGATTGTGGATTATAGCATATGAGCGTCGACACGGAGAGTTTGTTCTCCGCCTGACACACACTTTCTTCATGAAGGAGAAGTGGAAAGTGAACAGCTTCATGGGCTTCTCGGATGGATGTGTTTTTGTGCCTTTATTGTTGTAGTTTCTCTGGCGGTAGTGACTCTGGAATGACAGTAAAACTTTCAGTTTTAGGTTAGAATAAACGTACATTCATTACTCTATACATTTCAATTCTTCCTTGACTTACATTTTTAATTATGATTCTTCGGTTCAGGAAACGTTTCAGTTCAGGTCTGACATTTTTGAGAAAATGATTCACAAAACGCTGGTGGGGAAGGAATTAAAAGAAGGTGAAAGTAAAGACATTTATAATGTCACGAAAGGTTTCTGTTTCAAATAAATGCTGTTGAACTCTTTTGAACGGTCTATTCATCAAAGAATCGTGATGTATCACGTTTTCCACAAAAATATAAAGCAGCACCACTGTTTTTAACTCTTTCCCCGCCAGCGTTTCTGAAAAGAGTTTCCAGTCACTTCCAGCATTTTTGATCATTTCACAAAAGTTTCATGGCCCCCAGAATATCTGGTTATATGAATTATCTGAACATGCAATATATCAAAAGAAAGAACAGCCTCTGCCTGTAAACAACAACAAAAATCCATTCTATTCTAGATTCATGCATTTTTTATCAACACTTGAATATGAGTGTTTCATAAAAAAGCAAGATTTTGAGCAAAAAGCTGAGAAAAACGTGCTTTTGTCAAAGACTACATTCAGATGAGATTCAGAACTATGATTTAAACACAGATGGAGTCGATCGAGTCCATCAACACCCCCACAACTTCACCGCCAGCTTGTTCTGGGTCGACATTTCATCCAGTAACATTAGGCAGTTTTGATTTATAAGCTGTTTAATATTGATAATCACATTTTTTACATATGCTATCAATTGTTTCTGCGTCTTCTTCGCATGTGTTTTGATGATCAGGAGATTCTGTACTCTTTCAGAAGATGTGTAATAGCGCCCCCTACCGTATATACACGGAAACTGTTAACATCAAATGTTTCTTGAGCATCATATCATCATATTAGAATGATTTCTGAAGGATCATGTGACACTGAAGACTGGAGTAATGATGCTTTGATCACTGGATATAAATTATATTTTACAATACTTGTAACGGTTATGTTCTGTTTAGTTCTGTTGTATTATCATGGTGTTTTGGTTTCCCTGTTTGCCTTCCTTATTTCCTTATTAGTTTCCATAGTTCCTAATGAATCACTCGCCTGTTCCCTGTTCTGTTAACCCTTTAGAACCTGAAGCTAAAATAGGTGTTTTTCACATAATTTAATTTTTTGACTGTACAATTCTAAAACAATGTGCTATCTTCATGTGCGAGGTGTCATTTTTTTCAAAAAAAGATAAGCTTTCAACAAATCACAGTTATTGACCATTATTGTGTGTGGTGAGTTTGTACATAGAATTTAAATAGACAAAACAAAAAAAAAACGATAATAAATTTACTGATTTTTATTTAGAAAAAAACTGAAAAAATCATGAACGAAAGAAACTAACACTTTAAAGTTGAAAAATGAACTATAATACATATATACAAGTCTTTTTTGTGACATTGGGTTGCACAGTTTTCATTTTTCACTTTTTTTCATACACGCACACATACACATGCACACACACTACATGCTTAGATACGTGAAAGAGTAACGCCCATGCGCCTCCCAAGTTTCATAAAAAATCATCCCAATCCCCTCTTCTGCTGTCTAACACTTCTTTCGCCATGTATTTGTTCCTTTCTTTTATTATTTTATGCAATCCAAAACACTCTAACCGGCCGCGCTTCGTATCTCTCTGTTCAAATCCTTCCGTCCTGCAGTCATTTGCAGACGGAAAGCATGACATTACCGTAATAAGCTGTACAGTATATTGCCGAAAAGTGAATGATGTCTACTGTCAGGAACTATTTGAATTATTTTGATAGTGCAAACGGTTGAAGAGTTACAGTGACATGAATACAGCTTGGTTGGCTGTGTCGTCGATGACACATCCGGTTTTAATGATCTCCCTTGTGTATTTAAAGGGATGGTTCGGAGTAAAATCAACCTAGGGTCCTTTGCACCATGAGCTCGAGCCAAACACCCCCCAGAAGCCTTTATTCCCTTGGTTGAACATTATTAAAGTTAGAGCTTATTTAGAGATATCAGCCGGATGTCTTAGTGCAGGCGCTATTGGATCCAATGATGAATCTGGTAAATTACCGCACTAATAATGCCCAGAATGGTACCAAACTTCTACAGTAGTACAAATAGGTTCTGTACTCATAAAACGGGGCATTGGAAAGTTTGTAAGTACATCAGGAGTTTATTTAAATAACACTTGCCTGACGGCTAATGCTACCGCTAACCTGGACGTCGACGTCACTTCAGTGAGTTGAGAAAAGCAAGTAAAAGTCCTGCCCTCTAACATTATGTTCCTGTTGTCTATTAAAAGTTATTTGATTGTCAGTGTGATCTCCCTTGGATCATCTACACACGCAGTATATTGTGACAATAAAGGCTGTCCAACTAACATTCGTGTACAAAAACACAAATACATTCTTCTTTCTTCTTTTGTTTCATGTTTTGGTAAAACAAAAGATTTTTGGGTGAATCCAGAGTCATGAAAACAGTTGATTGCTTGCTTTGTTTCTCTTCATGTGTCGTCTGAGTGAGTTAAACAAACACTGTGTGTGTGTGTTATCTGAATCCTCATTCTCCCCATAACCGCTGGTCGGGATCTCCTGCGCTGGAGTTAATCCAGCAGAAAGAATAAAACCGTTAAACCCGCTCATACTGGGAGCTGATAGCATTGTCCGCCTTATCTCGGCTGTGCTAAAGCTTCCACTCACTTTTTAGCACACAAAAACACCTTGGATTCCACATTTATTTCTTCTTTTTAAATTCACTGATAGCAATTTCAAAAGGCTCGCTTGTCATGTTGCCATGCCGTAATATTGCTAAAGTATTGCTCTTGTCTTGAGCGCTGCGTTAAACTGTGTGGCTTTTTCATTTTCATAACACTTTCCAAGCGTGTCTGTCCTCATTTAAAACTCCTTCTTTTCTCCGGCTTTGCCTGATAATGTTGTGTTATATCAATGATTTTGGGAAAACGTTGGCTTCTGGTTTTAAAGAAATGCTTATGTTTAAATACTTTTAAAAAGTTGTATGCATCTCGACCCGTCTGCTAGATCTTCCATCAACACAAGGTCATATTTACCTGTAAATGAACATGTAAATTAGGGCGTTATTAAAGAGTCATGGCTGAAGCTGAGCGGGATTGATTATAATTAAGCTGTAATTGTCAGTGTTGTTTGCTGTTGATGAAGACTATGGCGATGAAGCTTGACAGTAAACACTTTGAGCTGACAGGCTTGTGCAACACATTTACCATCACGAGAATCATAAATCACACAGACAAAAGCATCAATTACTCCTATAATGTGCGTCATTTGATCGTCCTTGTGTGTATCTATTTTATTCTGATTCACTTCATAATTCATGTCAATATTGCTTATATTAATTTATTCATAAAGTAGCCTTGTGACAATCCACTAATTATGTTTATTTAGTGTAATAATCAATCAATCAATCCATCCATCCATCCATCCATCCATCCATCCATCCATCCATCCATCCATCCATCCATCCATCCATCCATCCATCATCCATCACCCATCCATCCATCCCCCATCCATCCATCTATTTATCCATCTGTCTATCTATGTTTATTTTATTTATTTATTTAGCTGTGTAATAATCCACTTATGATCATATTATTTATTTATTTACTTACTTATTTTTAGTAACCATGTAATAATCCGTCTATTTTATCATTAGTAATAATTTAAGTATCTGTCTAATGCTCCACTCATTTATTTGTTTTAGCCATGTAATAATCCACTAATAATCCACTATATTTTAATTTATTAAAACATATATATATTCTGTCTACATTATTCCTTATATATATATCAAGCAGGAATACATGTGAATGCAATATAATCTCAATATCATCTTGACAGTTTTACGTTCCAATTAGGGCTGTCGATTTAATGTGTTAATGTATTATAATAAAGCATTAAAAGATTAATTAAGCATTAAAAACATGAACACGCATAATGATGTCCCTGACCCGTACATAATCAGGCGCTCTCCTGCAGACAGAACGAATGAGAAGAAGCCGTTCACACACACTCGTTCCTTTCCAGCAACACCGAGGTCATGGGTTTGATTTGCAGAAATGCATGATCAAATGTGTGCTTGACTGTAATGTAGGTCGCTGCGGATATGCATGAATTGAATGGCTCTCAAGAAGACGCTTTGGAAAATTTGACCTGTTTTTTGACTTGACTTTTCTGTGGCACTCAACCTTAAACTGACTGACAGACCGAACAGTATTTTGACTTCTAATGTAATGCTTTACGCGACTGACAATGTATTAGAATGATCTTAAATTGCGGGCTTTTCTCTGCAAATATTGTCGCACAGTAAACAAAATAGCAACAAGGATACTCTGATACTGGGAAAGATCAATAAAAAATCTAGATTAAGCGCTAAGGTAATTTCAAGAGCACAAACTGGGAAACACCACAAAGTACATACACAAAACGAACCAGCAAAGACATGAGGGAAAGAAGCACAGTATAAAGGGACCAGAGCACGTGAGGATCAGGAGAGCACAATCAGTGAAGCGAGGACAAGACGTGGACTAAACAAGGGGGCGTGGTCTCGGAGAACAAGGGGGCGTGGTCACGGGAAACAAGGAGGCGTGGTCACGAGAAACAAGGGGGCGTGATCACGGGGAACAAGGGGGCGTGGTCACGGGAAACAAGGAGGCGTGGTCACGAGAAACAAGGGGGTGTGATCACGGGAAACAAGGGGGCGTGGTCTCGAGAACAAGGGGGCGTGGTCACGGGAAACAAGGAGGCGTGGTCACGAGAAACAAGGGGGCGTGATCACGGGGAACAAGGGGGCGTGGTCACGGGAAACAAGGAGGCGTGGTCACGATAAACAAGGGGGTGTGATCACAGGAAACAAGGGGGTGTGATCTCGGGGAACAAGGGGGCGTGGTCACGGGAAACAAGGAGGTGTGGTCACGAGAAACAAGGGGTGTGGTCACGGGAAACAAGGGGCCATGGTCTCGGGGAACAAGGGGGCGTGGTCACGGGAAACAAGGAGGTGTGGTCACGAGAAACAAGGGGCGTGGTCACGGGAAACAAGGGGGCGTGATCACGGGAAACAAGGGGGCGTGGTCATGGGAAACAAGGAGGCGGGACATGAGGAGCACACGGCAAACACAGACCAAGGCCCCGTTTATACGTACATGGTTATTTAGAAAAACTGAGACATTTCCCTTTGTTTGTGCCCTTCGTTTACACACAAATGGAGAATTCGCCCCTGAAAACGATTCTTTCTAAAAACTCCGGCCAGAGTGGAGATTTTGGAAAACTTAATTTGCATGTAAACTGAGAAAAACAGAGTTTTAGGCAGCCGACATCACAGTATGCGACAGAACTTGCACCTGCGCCAAAAGTGCGACCAGAAAGAGGAAGTGATTCGTTGCTGTTGTTGCTATTATCGGGATTCTGATTGGCTATCGTGGGCTTGAGCTTCTCGTTACACTGCCACCTACAGGTTTGGCATGCATGACGGCATATACTGTATACACGGATTCGTGTAAACAAACACTTCTCTGAAAACTGACAGGTGTGCACAATGTTATTTTTGACAACGGAGATGGTGAAATGTCCGTTTATGAAAATAGCCGGCCACGTGTAAACGTAGACCAAGACCAAGAGCCATGTGTTTAAACACAAGACAGACATAGAGACATGAAACCAGGACAACACAGACAAGGCCGTCAGGGCTGAACCCTGAAGAGTAAGTGAAATCTGGCCTATAGGAAAATCGGCATCTTCAGCCTTTATTAAAATATTAATGAAATTATAAACATATGCAAAAACATGTAATAACATATAAGATTATGTTGTAGTCATTGTATGCTTTTTTCTCAGCGTTTTTCTAATAGAAAAAGTAGTTTGTCTCTGTAGTTTGGCTTTTTGCCAAATCATTTTGTCAGACTAATACCTTAACCAAGTTCAGTGTTTGTTCTTCCATTAAAAAATATAAAATGTTTTCATCATATTGTGATGGTTTAATCGAACTTGTAAGGTCATAAAAAACAAAAAACATCCCTCTAAGCATCTCTTTTAGCCACTACTCATTGTGATTTGATTTAAGTTGCGCATTACACAGTTAATCTGATACTGTAACTCTGATGCTTTGAGTCTGTTTGACAATCTTCCAGGTTGAGCGTTTAGGGGTTATATCCTGAGATCTCTAACTTCAGGTGGAGATCAGGGTCTCTTGTCTTTGAGAGAAACGATGAATCAGCTTCATTGAACAGCTGTGAATTGTGAGGCTAAATGGAGAGGAACTGAGAGACGGTATCGATCCGCGGGTTGAATTATACAACACACACACACACACACACACACACACACACACACACACACACACACACACACACACACACACACACACACACACACACACACACACACACACACACACTCGAGCTCAGTGAAGATCCTGCAGCTGGAGATGAGCGAATGATGGATGTACAGGGAGGAGTGTGTCCATCCGTCTTCATCACTGATGTGTAGATGTCAGTGTGTGTGAGAGGAGAGAGACAGACGCCTGTGTGTGTTGTGTGTGTGTGTGTGTGTGTGTGTGTGTGTGTGTGTGTGTGTGTGTGTGTGTGTGTGTGTGTGTGTGTGTGTGTGTGTGTGTGTGTGTGTGTGTGTGTGTGTGTGTGTGTGTGTGTGTGTGTGTGTGTGTGTGTGTGTGTGTGTGTGTGTGTGTGTGAGGGGTTGAAGGTCATCAGGACTTCTGAATCTGCTAATGGACCCACTTCATTTTATTCCTCCATTTATACTACTTTTTAGAGGCTCATATCTATCTATCTATCTATCTATCTATCTATCTATCTATCTATCTATCTATCTATCTATCTATCTATCTATCTATCTATCTATCTATCAATCAGTCTGTCTGTCTGTCTGTCTGTCTCTGTCTGTCTGTCTGTCTATCTATCTATCAATCAGTCTGTCTGTCTGTCTGTCTGTCTGTCTGTCTGTCTATCTATCTATCAATCAGTCTGTCTGTCTGTCTGTCTGTCTGTCTGTCTATCTATCTATCTATCTATCAATCAGTCTGTCTGTCTGTCTGTCTGTCTGTCTATCTATCTATCAATCAGTCTGTCTGTCTGTCTGTCTGTCTGTCTGTCTGTCTATCTATCTATCAGTGATGCGCGGGTTGATCCGAAATGAGCGGGTGCCTGCGGTCACCCGCGGTTACCCGCGGTTACGAGTCATCCAAAAATATTTTTAATGATATTCGGGTCGCGGTCGGTCGGGTCGTTTGAAATAAAGATGCCAATTAAACCTTTGTAATTTATATAGTAGTATAGAGAGCATAAGCGGAGTGGAGCGGTGAGAATCTTCGCTCATCGCTCACGGAACTGTCCACCCCTCCGCTCCCCCGCTCAAAGCTACATCAGGCCGCTCCGCTCATTATCGCTCGATCAGCGCTCAACGCAGTTTGATCCGCGCTCCACTCAAATCGCCCCCCGCTCGCTCCAAAAAGGGGAGAAAAAAATCTACATGTAGCCTATATCACTGTAGCTTAGACCACAGCCTTACCTCCTAAAGAACTAATGAGCAACAACAACATTTTTCAAATAGAAATGTTTTATTTCAAATGACAAATTAGGCCTATGTAAGAAGGAATATACAAAGTCCTGTAAAATTAAACGAATAAATGGGCCTAATAATATGAATAACAATTATATAAACAAAAATATAGCCTACATAAAAATTTTAAAAGTAAATTTACTATTAGGCCAGAATTTTGATAAGTTAACTTTTGTGCAACGCGCACGATTAAAATTTAAATGGGCTTATATCTATTGTACACACAAACTGCTGTAAAATAAAACGAATAAATGGGCCTAATAATATAAATAAAATTTATATAAACAAAAATATAAAATAAATATACATAAACGTTTTAAAAGTAGGCCTAGGCTAAATTAACTATTAGGACAACATTCTTATAACTGAACTTGTGCGCAGCGCGCAGGATTAAAATTTAAATGGGCATGTATCAATTGTTTGCATTTTACGCTGTATTTAATTTAGGCTACACTTTAAGTTACCGTATTCAATTTGCTAACCTTTTGCTTTCTTCCCAGCGTGTTCACATATCACACTGCATGTTTTCGAGAGATGTGTCTTTTTAGATTCCAAAATTAATCTTTAGGCCTACTGACTGAAACGATGTCGTTTTCTTCTACCACATAATAGTTAGTTTTACACCTGTATGACTTCTTATTTTCCTTTTTGAAGTAGCCTACTTTTTGAACTCCATTATTGAGCCGAGTTTTGACTGAAAATAGAATCCATCTTGCAGTCATCAACAGTAGACTGAGTCAGGCTTGACTGAGCATGCTTCAGAATCTTGGTGTGCGCGGAGCGAAATTGGAGCGGGAAATAGGGCGACGCTCCATCCTTTTAAAAATGCCGCTCTGCGTTCTGTCCAAGATCCGCCCGCTTGCTCCCGCTCCACTCCGCTCACATGCAATTTTCTATGAAATACATAGGCCTACACTTTATTGGCTGAATAACTGGCGCGAAGATGACGCACGAGCTCAGTCTGCAGGTAGAGATGGAGGCGGCAAGAGAAAAGGTGAAGACTGGGGAGTGGAAGCTCCGCAAATACACAAACAGAAAGAGCAAAGTTGCCGAAATAATGAAAGATAATGACCAAAGTGCTGGCTTTGTCATGTGTATTTCTTGCTATGCATTTACTAGCCTACTTTTAAAAAATGCGGGTCAGGAAGCGGGTCGGGTACAATATTTTCTTTCTTTTTTTTTGCGGTCCGAGTTGCGGGCGGGTTAGTTGAAAACGTCGGTCGGGTCCGGGTTGTTTATACATTGACCCGCGCATCACTGCTATCTATCTATCTATCTATCTATCTATCTATCTATCTATCTGTCTGTCTGTCTGTCTGTCTGTCTGTCTGTCTGTCTGTCTGTCTATCTATCTATCTATCTGTCAGTCTAATTTACACGCATTGTGTAACGTGTGCATGTATAGATAGACAGATATACATTTGTATATACATTTATTGTAGTCCCGCCCACAGCAAACTCTGATTGGTCCACAAATCTGCATTGCTCTACATTAGTCATCAAATATGATTGGCTGTGATTGAGTTGGACTTTGCAGCAGTTGCCATCAGAACAATGTCAAAACACCAGAATTAACTTCCCAGCCCTAAAATACGCTTAATTTCAATCATGCAAAATCATATTTCTGATTTCTTTCCTTTAGATTTTGAGGTGAAATGCAACTCTAACATGTTTTTTTTTTGTTCGGAAAAGAATATATACTGTTTCCTAATAGTATCTATCGCAGCACATTTTGTGTGGATAAACACGCAGCGTCGCATCATTAGCACCTCAAAAAAGTTCATTTGCATGTGTTTAATTTTATTAATGAGTCTGAGGCTTCCAGCTGTCAGAGTTGACAGAACTCTCTCCGCCACCGTTTGAGGAGTTTCCCTGATTACGCGTGACAACGGCACCGTGTTTTTCCCTCGCAATCAGCAGTTTCCAGCAATCAAACGTGTAACATAAAAGGCTTCAAACTGGGAAATAAATACATGCACTCATTGGACGGGAAAGAGCATCTCTTATTCCAGATGAACACAGTGCAGAGGGCGAAAGGTGAAGATGATGTAGATGTAGAAGTTGTGCATCTCAGTGACCCTTAGATTCATTTTTTAGCAGTAGATAATGTTAATCTTCGTGTTCTGGCAGCCAGAAGGCCTCCTGCGACGCCATCGTACAGGTCGAGATTAATCCATTCGGTTGCCTTGAAGGTTTCATTGGCAGCTCTACGTATTCCCCACTCCAGCTCACTGTGTGCAACACGTTTACATGCACGATCTTCCTCTGATTATACTTACAGTGATGTCTCAGGTTCAATACAAGTTCAGCTCTTCAGCATCTGTGGCATTACGTCGATTACCACAGACAATTTAGCAATTTAGACTCATCCTTAGAGAAAGCAAAAGGCAATAAACGTTAAATGCTCATTGTTTTGAACGTGCAGCCACAAAACATTTCTGTGCAGTAATAATCCAATATTTCCACTTACGTCAGAAGACCATTTAACTTTATTTTGCATTGAGTGTTTATAATGAGCAGATTTTGAGTTTAGCTTTATGAGTGTTGTATTTGTATTTTGTGTGTATCTGTTTCTGTGCTCTGATTCGTTTATTTCTCTTCTGAGTGTTAGGCTCCGCCCCTGCTAGGCTCTGCCCCTGTTAGACTCCGCCCCTGCTAGGCTCCGCCCTTGTGCCCTGTTGCTCTAATGGCTCCTTAGCCCTCATTTACACTGTCAGTAAAATGTGACCCAATAGAGAGAGGCTAAGTCCATAAGGACCACCATGGGACCTTATTTCGGAAAAATCAATGGCGAGAGTAAACTTTGATCTTGTTTGAATTGCGCCCTGAATTACACATATGATGTTTGTCAATTTAAAAGATACATTTTAAAGTCAAGAAAGTCGCAGTTTGATGTAAAACTGTTGAGGTATAAGACTGTGAAAATACGTAATTACAAAGACTACAAACCCAAAAGGCGCACATGTGACGTCATACCTTTTGTCTCAATGAATGAAGCTAACTTTTCTGAAGCTAACGTCTGTCGTTTTTTCTATAGTCTTGCGTTATAATCGTAACGTTACGCCGTCATGCCTGAGTGTTTTGTACCAGACTGCACACATACGTACATAGTGCGAGACGAGAGATGTAGTTCATTGAGCGATTTTCACATAAAACTAAATGTTACTCTTCTGTTTTATGACAAACTTTCATAATTATCTTTTAAATTGACAAACATCATGTGTGTAATTCAGGGCACAGTTCAGACGGAATAAAAAGATAAGTTGTCTCTCGCCATTGACTACCATACATATTTTTTCCGAAATAAGGTCCCACGAGCCGGAAGCGGAGGGGCGGGACTTAGGCTCTCTATTCCGATTTTTTGCTTATATGTGACACAGATCGGATGTGTTCTATGACAGTGTAAACAGGAAAAAAAACGCATGCAATCAGATATTTCGAGATCGGTTTCAGGCCTCGTTCATATGTGGAAATAAATCAGATATAAATCAGATACGCGCGTCTGCAACGGGACGGATGGCCCGACGAAGCGTCGTGTCGTTGTAGGAGAGGAATGTGGACACACGTTGACATAACATATCTAAGGTTGGCTTGCTCATCCTAAAATCTCAGACCCACTGCTCCTCGTTAAAGCCCGCCACGATCTCATGAAAGTGCGTATCTATAGCACAAATTTTATTTCTCGTGCCATTTACGGCAAAAAATTGTTTTTGCGTGCATATGATACGCACTTTATGATGTGTAATACGCACGCACTCCACACCCCTAATCCTACCCTAGGGGTTCACAGTGCGTATCATGCACGCAAAAACTATTTTTGCTGTATAAATGGCACGAGAAATAAAATTAGTGCTATAGATCCGCACTTTCATGAGATCAACTTGTATGTTCCCACCAGTCCTGAGATCTCTCTCGCACACAATAACTGAAGCGTATGCGCAGGCTGTAATGATGGCACTTTTCGTCCTCCTCCGCCTCAAAATCATGGTGATGTTTTGCGAACTTCACATATATAGCAGAGCTAGCTAGAGGTCTGCAAGCCCGTCGGGACCCGGAATATATTGTTATATTTATTATATTATAAATATTATACATCGCCTAAGCAACACAAACGCAATACGCATACGCACGCGTCACTCACGTGCATTAACAGGTGACAGTTGACCATGCAGAGGATCAGATTTTTTTTTATTTTTTTTTATTATTTAACATTAGCCAGTTGGCGAAGAGTTCTTCATTTTTGAACATTGTTTTGAACATTGTTCTTCAGTTACTTAAAAGCAAAGAAAGGCAGGCCGTTTATTTACTTATTTTTGTGGTTGGATCCCGTAGCGCTATATTCTCTACCGCATGCTTATGCTTCTCTCTAATGGACAGTCTGTTCAATATTTGTGGGAATGATTGGGCATGATGTTTCAGGCCTATAATAAAAGTTGACCTTTTAGTAGCGTGTGACATGCATGTGTTTGCGTGTAGCAGAGACAGCGTGCATCAAGGAGCGCGCGTCAGAGAAAGCTTAAAGTGATATTGATGTTGGTCTCGGGTCGGGTCGGGTTCGGGCTGAAAAATTGCAGCCGTTGTCGGGCTGGGGCCGGGTAGGGCTTGAACACCATGGGCCAGGGCCGGGTTAGGGCTGGAGTTTTTGGCCCGTGCAGGGCTCTAGAGCTAGCATCAAGCATATTTCGCGTTCGTCCATCTGTGCAAGAACCCCCTTTGAGCATGCGCGACGTTTCAGATAGTATGTCAGTGTAAATGCATTAATCGGATATGGGTCACAATTGAAAGAACGTGTAAACGGACGGTAAAAAAAAAAACTTGGATATAGGCAACCAATCAGAATTGGGCATCAAGACCTGCAGTGTAAAGGAGTGAGAAACAGAATGAGGCACGTAGCGCTGAATCCCGCGCGCGTCACGATGCCCGGCCAGCCGTCGAAGACAAGTTGTGTTCTATTTGATGTTTCTTTTGATCAATTTGTTAGTCCTCTTGTTAAGTATATTTTGATTTCAGTTTAGTTTAAGTGTTCTTTCATCAGTTGAGAGTTGTTGAAAGAGAGATGTGGGTTTGTGCATTGATTTATTAGCCTTATAATAAATGTTTAAACTGCACTTTGCCTCGCGTGTCCTTTTATGTTGCTTTTTCAACGAGCATTTTTTAAAAGAGGGGTTCGTAACAGAGTTTGTAGTGTTAAAGTTTGTCTATAATCAGTAAAGAAAGCATGCAAAGAAAGATCTTCTCTCCTCTAGAAATCATCAAAACATGAACAAACATGCGCACATTAAAACATCTGACAGGATGGTGTTTAGAAGCAAAGCAAAACTGGGGGGAAATATTACATTTTGCATAAATGTTATGACATTTCCTGATAAAATAACATAATTTAAAGCATTCATAGAGCTTACATGTTCTCAGCATAATCTGTATAAAATCGTGCATGTAAACTCACTCAAGGCAAATAAAAAATGTATTTGTTTGCATTCATAACTCTGATTAATGATGATTAGAAGTTGATTCATCATTGAAACAATTTCGCACATGTGTGTAACCAGATCTCTCTCTAAAATTGTTTTGAAAGGTTCTTTCAAAAAGTTTAATAGCATTTGCAAATTAGCAGCGGAGCTTCATTATTGCTTTGAGAAACGTAATTACCGGTGCTAATAGATATGGTAATGGAGACGGCACAGTCAACTCTTTAACGTCTGAATGTCAGCGACTGTTATTCTATAATCAGAAATGATTCATCTTGATCTTTTTTGACGTAACGAGTGCAAACATTCATAAACAGCATCACAGTGCTGGCAAACATCTGCATGAGTTTAATAACAGTAATCAAGCGTGTGTTTGACATGACTATATCAACACCAATGCACAAGTGCATGAAATATTGAATTATTTATCTCATTGCAATGCATTATTTATCCACCGCAAATGTATGCAATGCCGAGCAAATAATTTATACTCTATAAGCAATATTAGCTCTGTTGAAATGAAGCACTTAGCCTTTGTTCGGTGCTCATCATGGTGAAGTGAAGGACTGTTAGTGTTCCTTTGGTAGCTTGTTTTCATTTGCTGTCTAGCTCTCTATTTCTCCCCGACTCTCTCGCTCTCACCTCAATCTCTGTACTCTATTTCGTGGTGATTTACCGTGGTCCGCGGTGGCCCTGAATTGCTCTGAGAAGATTTGGTCCTTGATAAGCATTGAGAGTCCATGAGAGCGGCCGCACCGCAGAACCAGGAACTCCACGTGCCGTATAATCATTATTTTAATGTCTCTCGCAGCCATTAATCACAGTCAGAGAGTAAAACACGGAGAGAGAGAAAAACTAAGTGGATCTTCATATTGTTTGTAGTGTAATGTGGGTTTTTATTTATTTAGCTTTATTCATGACAGTGCCTTTTAGACCATTTCAACCCAGTTTCAACATAATATGCACATTTTCATTAAAACAAACTAAAATCTGTACATAATAATTAATATTATATTATTTTAATATATTATAACACACACACACACACACATATATATATATATATATATATATATATATATATATATATATATATATATATATAATTAAAAAAATATACAATGTTTATTTTTAATTATTGAAAAAAAAAATATATATATATATGATGCATTTAATTTAATATTTTTCATACACATATATATTTGAATTAAAATCTCTCTCTATATATATGTAGCCTATATATATATATATATATATCAAAAGTAATAATTTATTTATATTTATGTATTGAAATATATATATATATATATAATATTTTTTCAATAATTAAAAATAATTATATAAATAAATAAATAAATAAATATATATATATATAATATTTTTAAATTATATAAATGTTGTATATATATAGGCCTATATATATGTATGTATGTGTATATATATATATATATATATATATATATATATATTTTTTTTTTTCAATAATTAAAAATAAATTTTTATATAAATAAATATATATATAATATTTTTAAATTATATAAATTTTGTATTTACACCAAAGACTACTTTACTGTATGTTACAGTGATATTAACTTTATATATATTATGTACGTGAGTATATAACTTAAAAGACTTAAAGTTGCATTTTAAAAAACTGTCATAATGACATTTAGCCTATCATTCATTATTTTACTCTCGAGTTTGCAGTGTGTCAGACAGCAGCAGAACGCTTCTTTCTCTTGCGACGCTTGTAATAATACCGTAATCCATTGCATCTTTAAATTACCTCCATTATGGAAGCATTAAACGAGAGCGCTGTATCTTGATGAATTTCTCAGTCACACTGGGAGTCACTGAATCCATGTGAAGCTGTTAATTACTCAAACAGGTTAACCCAGCTGAGCACTTTAATCAAAGCACTGCAGATTAATCTGCAAAACTAACACATATTTTATCAGCTACTATTACATTTTATCATCCAAGAACAGCCTGTGTGATTATTAGCTCTCGCCGTGGAACGTCAAACTGTCTGCTATTTCTGTTTTCACACTAAATTAGCCTCATTAATGATAATTACTGGTACTTTTTTCCCCATTTATGCCTTTCTTTGGAATGCGAGTGTGAACTTCATTAACCCGAAAACCGCGGATGTGGCTAATGAGGTGATGTCATCCATCAGGTCAGTCAAGATGTTGTATAGATTGACTTTTACTGTGATTAGTGAAGGCAAACATCTTAAGACTAAATCTCATGCAGACATTGTGCAGTACATTCTTAAAAGTTAAGGTTTCAAAAGAGGGTTAAAGCGTCTCTGTAGATTTATATGCATCCAAGGTCAAAAAATCACTTTAATTTTCTCATAACATCCATTACAGCATCGCCCATTTTCTCAAAGTGTCTGAAACGCTTTGATCAAGGATTCAGTCTCTCTAAACCCCGCCTCTCTAAGAGCTGCTCTGCTCTGATTGGTCAGACAGCAAACACTCATTATCATATCTGAATCTCAGCTCTTGATCACAGTCTCTCTAAGCCCCGCCTCTGTGAGAGCTGCTCTGCTGTGATTGGTCAGAAAGCAAACGCTCATTATCATATCTGAATCTCAGCTCTTGATCACAGTCTCTCTAAGCCCCGCCTCTCTGAGAGCTGCTCTGCTGTGATTGGTCAGAAAGCAAACGCTCATTATCATATCTGAATCTCAGCTCTTGAGCACAGTCTCTCTAAGCCCCGCCTCTCTGAGAGCTGCTCTGCTGTGATTAGTCAGAAAGCAAACGCTCATTATCATATCTGAATCTCAGCTCTTGATCACAGTCTCTCTAAGCCCTGCCTCTCTGAGAGCTGCTCTGCTGTGATTGGTCAGAAAGCAAACGCTCATTATCATATCTGAATCTCAGCTCTTGATCACAGTGATACGAACAGTAACGATGGCGTGGGGTTTACCGTATCAATCTCAGAAAACAGCGTCTTCTCGACACGAACAAACGACCCAAACTCTTCCAGTCTCAGATACACTACAGTGTTTGAGGGCGGAGCTAAGAGACACTGTTCAGCCAATCAAGACCACAGGCTGGTATTATGCAAATTAGCATAAACGACTCGTTTCAGTTCAGAATCACTTCTTTCTTTTAGGAGACAAAAACTCCATTAATCTGCTATTTGATCTGTGAAACTTTGCAGAGCTTTTACGTTCACAAACAGCTCTATTACACACTGCAAAAAGCATAACCAATTAACAAGTTTGCATTTTTGTAGCCAGTGCAGCGCACTAACTATATTTCCATCACAGCTGGTTTCCTGCAAACTGTTGTGCGAACGATGATTTCCCAAACAGTTCAATTGTTCACCGTGCTGATACAGACCTGCAGCAAAAATTGATCTCTGAAGAGTCTGTGTGTGTTTTTACTTCTGCATGGAGGAACTTTCCCAGCATGCATTGATTCATTAGGTAACACATGACACCCATTGATTCTGTTTCCAAGTAGTGAGGTCAAAATCCTCCTAGTGAAGATATAGTAAAGCTTGCGATTGCCTTGCCAACAAGATTAAACTTCGCACCAAACCTGAACACACACACACACACACACACACACACACACACACACACTCACTCATATCTATAGGAGAGAGTCTCATCACATCCGTAATATTAGTAGAAAGTAAACTTCAGTGATCAAACCTCGTCTGCTGATTGAGGGCAGCTTCATCCCTCGACATCTGATACTCAAATCCCACTTTAAAGGGTAACTCTCGCCAAAATTGAACCTAGGCTCTTTTTGTTAATCTACCCGAGTCAAACTTTCGTTTAAAAGCATAATTAGAATGGAAACGTCACTTTTAAGATTGACCGTATTTTCGTTTTCGGTTAAATGCCTTGTGAATGGTAGTGAATGGGGCACGACTATGATAACATCAAAATCGCTATTTTTAAAACACTAATGCGGCTCGACACAACATGAAACTGTGCTGGAAGTCTCACCAGAGGCTCTACACATGAACTCCAGCACTGAGAACACTGTTAGTTTTCTAAAAACAAAGGTTTTGTACGACTCACTTTATCAGTTAGTATTTCCGGTGGCTGGAATTTTGTCAGTCAAAAGTAGTCGATCTCCGAATGCAAAGTAATGAACTGAGCTTTCCATCTTTACTCTCCTCATGTTACGTTGCATTCGGAGCCACCGGAAACACTAACTGATAAAGTGAGTCGTACAAAACCTTTGTTTTTAGAAAACTAACATTTACATTTACATTTTACATTTATTCATTTAGCTGACGCTTTTATTCAAAGCGACTTACAATTGCTATATATGTCAGAGGTCGCACGCCTCTGGAGCAACTAGGGGTTAAGTGTCTTGCTCAGGGACACATTGGTGTCTCACAGTGGATTCGAACCCGGGTCTCTCACACCAAAGGCATGTGTCTTATCCATTGCGCCACTACCAACCCTCAGTGTTAACAGTGTTCTCAATGCTGGAGTTCATGTGTAGATCTTCTGGTGAGACTTCCAGCACAGTTTCATGTTGTGTCGAGCCGCATTAGTGTTTTAAAAATAGCCAATTTGATGCTATTATAGAAGTGCCCCATTCACTCCCATTCACAAGGCATTTTGACCGAAAACGAAAATACGGTCAATCTTAAAAGTGGCGTTTCCTTCTAATTATGCTTTTAAATGAAAGTTTGACTCGGGTAGATTAACAAAAAGAGCCTAGGTTAAATTTTGGCGAGAGTTACCCTTTAAACCCTGAACATCCAGATCCCACCTTAAGCGCTGGACATCGACTGCTGACCTGGCGGTTTATGAGAGATTTTCTGCTTCGGTCACTGTGAGAAACACAGTTTTACTGCTCAGAAGATGCTCTTTCAAAGCTCAGACTCAAAAACAGCCACAAGGAGAAAACACACACAAGTGAGCCAATTTCTGACATTCAGTAAGTCAGTTCACATTGAGATTTTCAACATTTGATTGCAGATTTTGCCAAAAGTGACAAATTTGACCTTTTCAATGTCTCAGTTGGTTCTGCAAGACATCAATCAGATTATCTGGTCCTGCTACGGATTTTTCCTCCAGCTTTTCCAGAGAAATGTGTCTCGAGATCTCAACCCTGTCTCAAAAGTCTTCCATCAAAAGTCAAAGATTTCAATATGAACTCAAGCATTTCTCATCAGATTTTATAGCTCTATTCTGTTACTATGATCAATTTTGGAAACGTCTCCTAAAATGTCATTTAAGTTGACAATTAAGTGAGATATCCATTAAGTCCATGAAAAAGGCAACAAAATACTGGAAAAACAATTACGGAAAAAATGCATGTCCATTGAGCCTTATTTTTTCAGACTTTCCTCGGAGTGTAAGATTATTATCTTATCTTAAGATTATTGAATTATCTAGTAAAAACAATCAAGATATGAAGAGATTTGATTAATCATTTTCCATAAGCACCGACACAATAGTCTCCATCTCCATCACTCTCGCAGTTTTGTAAAGCAGGGAGTTCCCTGCCTGAGTGATATTCCCGCGGGAGAACAAGCAGCTCAAACTGTAATCAAAACCCTCTCAGAAGGAAAACGTCTGGTTCTGTAAAACCCAGAGCTCAGGAGAGCAGAATCAGTGCGATCTCTGACGGATCTCATGGGAGTGATAAGAGTGATCGTTCAGGCTCAGGATTCATTCGGGAAGCGGAGAAAACCTTGTCTCTCTGGCGGAGGAAAAATACACAACAATTTGAAGTTTGACTGTCCTATAACTCAGCGGCTAAAGGCCGATCTCAGCTCCGCGTGTCGGATCGAGGAGCGAGACACTCGATGGGCTTCCATCCTTCATCATGATAAAAAAAATTAATCGCACTGATTCTATCAACTTTTGTGGGCCAGTCCAATCTGTTTTCAAGGACACAAGTTACTTCCTTTTGCAGAAGTTTTCCAATCCTCCTGTGTGTGTGTGTGTGTGTGTGTGTGTGTGTGTGTGTGTGTGTGTGTGTGTGTGTGTGTGTGTGTGTGTGTGTGTGTGTGTGTGTGTGTGTGTGTGTGTGTGTGTGTGTGTGTGTGTGTGTGTGTGTAATGGTCAGGTTTAGGGGTCGGGTTATTGTGAGTGTGTGTGTGTGCTATGGGTAGGTTTAGGGGTCGGGTTATTGTGTGTGTGTGTGATGGGTAGGTTTAGGGGTCGGGTTATTGTGTGTGTGTGTGTGTGTGTGTGTGATGGGTAGGTTTCGGGTTATTGTGTGTGTGTGTGTGTGTGTGTGTGTGTGTTATCGGTAGGTTTAGGGGTCGGGTTATTGTGTGTGTGTGTGTGATGGGTAGGTTTCGGGTTATTGTGTGTGTGTGTGTGTGTGTGTGTGTTATCGGTAGGTTTAGGGGTCGGGTTATTGTGTGTGTGTGTGTGTGTGTGTGTGTGTGTGTGTGTGTGTGTGTGTGTGTGTGTGTGTGTGTGTCCTGGTAAACCCTATGGGTACAAAGTTTCCCCACAAAAATGCCAATATCTGAAATCCTTGGAAATGTTTTGGTCCCCATGAAGAAAACAGCTTATAAATTATAAGTGATGGTTTTTTGAAAATGTAAGAAGTGTCTGAATGCAGAAAGTGTTCTGTGATGGCTAGGGTTAGTGTAATAATATACAGATATCTACAGTATAATGTACAATTCATGGAAATATTATGAATCTGTCACACAGGTGGTTGTTGACGAATATAATCCAACACAAAGTTTTATAAACAATACAACGGGAAGCAACACACACACACACACACACACACACACACACACACACACACACACTTAACACTTAACATAGACGATCCCAGATCCTGAACAGAACACAGGCAGGAGAAGATGAACTAAACGACACACAGCTGTGATGATTGTGTCAGTGTCCATGATGACAGATGAGTGGAGGAACACGAGACACGAATGACAACAGTCCTCATCGACATTCAGAGCTGGATTCCAGTGATATTGTGTAAGCGTGAATCAGCATCAAACCGTGTCAGAATCAACTTTCTGTATGTCGATGCTGAGGCAGAACATGCACAGCGATGATGGTGAGCAGATGTAAAATGCTCGGCTTGCGTCTCCAGGGTTGTTGTCAGCACGAGCTCATCCCTGATTAACACATTTAATTGCCCTCTCACTGTCTTAGTTAATTGCTTGTGTTTTTTCTCTCCCTGTATCTCCAGGCCGACTGCAGTGGTTGTGTTTTATTTATTCAGGTTCTCTGTTATAATGTTCGTGGCTCGAGTCATAGCCAGGCATGAGGGCATCGGGATAAATAAAGGATTTATGATTTATTTATAAATGTAAACCTAACCAGAGACATAAGAAGCAAAACCAGACGGGAGACACAGAATATATATATTACTAAAAATATCCCCCAAACCCGAAATAATGCTTTACAAATGCTAAACTCGCAAGCAAATCAATTTAAATTCACTTGAAATGAAAAGTGATGCAAAGCCCACAAAATAAAGTGGCTTAAAATTACAAATGAGATTAAACCTGTACTCTCACATACGTTTCATAGAGATGCGTCATATTGCAAAGTTCATGTTTGTATATGGTTTTAATGCTTTGAGTTTTTCCAAATATGCAGAAGAAAGTTTCAATTTTTTATTTATTTTTTTCCTCTGGACAAATCCATTAATATTTCATACAGTCGTGACACGCAAGGCTTCTTATGCAAATGTGTCAAGTGTTTGCACAATAAAGATGTAGGCAGCTGAAATAAGGAAAACAAAACAATTTTTCATCCCAGAGTTGCATGTGCAGCGGCACAGGCGGCCGTGCGAGGAGCTTTCAAATGACTTATTCTGACAACATCCAATTACAAATGATAGCAGCATATACTTCAGATGATTTAACCGCTGCATTTACACCTCAAAGCCCACAAAAAAAGTTCAGTGGAGAAAAATCTGCAAATGAAAAACAAATAAAAAGAGCCACGCTTCCCTCTCGCAGCTGGAGAGCTGCGTTTGCTTTGTCTGAATAACCCTGAAATTTAACACAAACTCTGTAGATAGAAAACGCACGACTGTATTGCGTCTCACAAAACGTTGCATAATGCTCTTTGAAATATGGTAATTCCCCATTTACCCGTGAGTTAAAAACACCCTTGTCTTGCTTATATCTGAGGCTATTATTGATTGCAATGTATTGTTAACTCTAACTTCCAGAGTACTTACTGTATTATCCAATGTTGGTTTGTGCTATTGCACTTTTCATGTAATATGAGCGCCGGTGTTTGTTTGTTTGTTTTGTTTTCGTGCATTATATGTGTTGTTTAAGAAAATGCACAAAAAACACAGTATTTAAAAAACAACAAAAAAAAACACCCTCATCTGAAGGTCGTGATGATGAGATTTGACCTGTGCAAGACGAGACACTGAATTCACCGTCTGAGTTTTAATCATCTCTGATCAATTAAAGCATCATAGCTTTTGTTTCTCAAAGACTAAACCGTCTCGTCCAGAGCTTTTCAATTGCCTGTGCCCTTACGAAAAAAAATATATGGGAATATACTGCAAAATATAATGCGATATATTACATAATACATTTCCATATGAAGACTAAAAAATCTACTATTTAATGTTATTTTGTTGTATTATTTTTCTTTATACATTTTTATAATAATTTCATAATGTATTTTATGAGTCAGAGTATGTTGTACGTGCTGATGAGAGATATGGGATGAGCTATATTTTGTGTGCAATGCAACGTTCACTGCATAGATGTTCCACTAATGATGATACTTCAAGTTCTTTACAAGGAAAGGAATGTTTCAACTGGTGCAAATGTACCACAAATAGTATACACAGAGGGAAAGTGGATTGTACCATGTGTAAGCATGAGGTATACGTTCCATTTTTAAGCATAAGCAACATGTTTTTCTACCTTACAAGGAAGTTGTAAGTCCCTCAGTGGTGTATATAAGCTCAATCATAGACATAATAAATACATGGACGCCCTATTGGCAGCTTTGTTATATTGCTGCGATATGTCAACGCGTCCGCCATACTCCTGAGGGCAAGATTGCGCTGTAAACAAATGCAAGTAAACGGGTGAGCTGAGGTTTTTTCTGGATAAAACTAAAATAACGTTTACATTTATCAACCGATTTCAGTGGTTTACAAAAAGTTCCATCTCTAGTTATTTAAAATATCGATAGTTAGAATTATAAAATATTTTTTTAATAAGGAATTGTCAAAGCTCAGGCTTGTCATGTATTTGGCTTTTTATTCTTGGATAAGAATTGTGAAGACCACCATTCTGAGATATAATAAAATTTTCACATTAAATGAAATGAAGTGGAAAAAGCATTTTCTGTCTTTGACCCAATTTTAGCAATAACAAAGATAACTGATGGATCCTTTATGGTGATACATATGATATGGTACAACTACAGTGCAATGCAAATAGTAAATATAAGATAAAGTGAGAAGTAATAGTAAATAGTTTAGTGTACAGTCAATAAAATAAACAGTATACAGCAAATAATGAATAGTATAATTACTTAATATCACAATAATATAGTAATAATATATTGATAATAGCATATAGTTTATGTATAATACTATAATAATAGCAATAGAATATGAAATATCAATTACAGAATATAGACAATAACAAATAATAAGTTAAGTAGTGACTAGTGAATAGTACAATCATTTAACAGCATAACTATAATAGATTGATAATCGCAAGTAGTATAATATTATAATAACAATAATAACAGCAAATACAATGTAATATCAATTGCAGAATAATAAAGACAATAATAAAAATAGTAAATGAAATAGTGACTACCCACCAGAAACGAGTACTTCTCATAAAGTCGGTTTTAAGAAAATATAGATGAATATTTAGATTTCAGGAAATTTACTTTATAATATAAAATATAATATAAGCTAAAACTATAATATAAATCATGCCAACTCATGTCTCAACTTTCACAGCTAAGTTAACTAGCGACATCGCTAGCTATTTTAGTCTGACTGACTCCGGTGGCCAACTAACGTTACTATTACTAATTATATAATGACCAAATACAACCAGTAATTCCCTGAGACCTGTTTTCAATTGTGTGGCGATTTGTACGGCCCCAAGCAGCACACGAGCAGGCATTTCTCTCAATTACCGTTATGAGAGTTATGGAAAGGTTGCCCTCCGCAATATGGCGGCGCCGTTGACGTACGATCCAGCGGCCAATAGGGCGTCAATGTATTTATTATGTCTATGAGCTCAATCCTTACTGTACCACCTCAGAGAAACATAAAGACATGATGGGGGTGAGAAGAAGGAGAAATGGAAGCATGAGGGGGTGAAGAAGGAGAAACACTGAGAAACCATTAACAGCTGGCATGATGGGGGTGAGAGGAAGGAGAACTGGAGGCATGAGGGGATGAGGAAGGAGAAATAGAGGCATGAGGAGGTGAGAAAGGAGAAACACTGAGAAACCATTACCAGCTGGCATGATGGGGTGAGGGAAAAGAGAAATGGGGAACAGAGAAGTCTGGGATGAAGAGCTCCTCACCTATCGCCTTATTCTGCTATGCCTGTTTCTCTCTGTCTGATACATGTATAAAATAATAAATAGAAATCTCTTGGTAAAAGTAACTGGTGTAGCTTCCGTGATTCAACCATAACGGGGGAAAGCATGGTTTTCAAATCTACGCCATATATGGGAAACTATTGCTTATATTTTTCAATGTACTGCAATGCATTGGCCATGTATGGCTATATATGAATACATATAAAATATTTATAAATGAAGACATCTTTATATTATGAAGTGTATTACTGAATATAAAATTACATATATTATGATATATTCGTAAATATATTGTCACATATTTTTCAATATATGAAAAGCGGCAATTTCTGATGTATTATTCAATATATTGTAACATAATAGCACAATATATTTTTCTGTATATTTTCACATAGACTGTTAAACCATTTAATTTATTGATCATACATATATAGGGAAATATATCTTCTTTTCATAAGGGTGACCTCCAGAATTCATTGTTCAGTGACCTATAATGTTATATACTAAATGGCACATTCAAAGTTTTCAGCCCTTTACAAGAACTAAGAAAACTAAGTCAAACTCACAAATAGTCCTTCATAAAAGAAATGCATTGGACATCCATCAGTGTGCAATGCATGTAATGCGGTTTCAATTACTTTAGCTTTAATAAACAGTGACGCTGTTCTTGTTTATGATAAATAAGCTCACCATCAGCAAAAACACGCATGGTTGGGTTTTCTCAGATTACTCATGCTGAATCATCATAACATTTAACATTTAATAAAATGTTTGCATCTCTCCCATGATTGGAAAAGCATCAGCTCCTGTAAATTGCATTGGAAATGCCAGGAAAGTCTCCAATAGGCAATATTCATTATGACTGCTTTGGAACAGTATGTTCTGTGAAATGCGCTTGCAAATTAAAACTAAATTGAGTTCTTTTGTATCAGTGTAACAGGTGCCAGGAACCAACAGGAGAGGAGCAGGACATAAAGATGAGCGTCACACAGCAGGACACTGAAATTACACTGTTATCAACGGGGCTTTTTCACCAAAATTGCACACCACCATCCAACTGGGTCAAAGCACCTCAGCCGACGGCTCACACCGATTATTTCTCAGAGGCGAGAGAACCCGCGAGAGAGATGTGAAATCTTACAGGAATGATTGCATCTCTCGGTTTATAAGCTATTGTATATGGCAAGACAAACAATGATGCTTATTTCCATGTGAAGTTTGATTCTGGCTGAATGTGTCTGATGAAAACCCTATAGAAAAACAGCAACAGCCAACAACTGAAAATCACTAGCTCCAATCTGATTGGCTGTCGCAGATATTCACAGAGTTAATCTCATTCTTGTTATGTTTGTGTTACGATGATGAAGTGTACAATGAGGTGCACGCAGAATACTTTTAATACTAATTTATTAAACGCTTCATCAGATACGCAACATGAGTAGCAGCAAGCACACAACGGAACCTTCTAGGGCTAATTTGCATAAACTGTACTGGCAAGTGCTACAGCCAATAGGAACAAAGCATTTGTTGTCTCTGGCATGTGATTGGTTCATAGGAAAACGCAAGAATGTTACAATTCTCATGTCAGGCCCCGTTTACACGTACATGGTTATTTTGAAAAACTGAGACATTTCCCTTCGTTTGTGCCCTTCGTTTACACGCAAACGCAGAATTCGCCTCTGAAAACGATTCTTTCTAAAAACTCCGGTCAGAGATTTTGGAAAACTTCGTTTGCACGTTTGCATGTGAGAAAAACTAAGTTTTAGGCAGCCGACGTCACAGTATGCGACAGAACTTGCGCCTGCGCCAAAAGTGCGACCAGAAAGAGGAAGTGATTCGTTACTTACTATTGTTGCGATTTTCGGGATTCTGATTGGCTAACGTGGGCTTGAGCTTCTCGTTACACTGCCACCTACAGGTTTGGCATGCATGACGCCATATATACACGGGTTCGTGTAAACAAACACTTTTCTGAAAACTGACAGGTGTGCACAATGTTATTTTTGAAAACGGAGAGGGTGAAATAAACGTAGCCTCAGGGATCAGCCAGACTCCACCACCACACAATCACAGAGATCGCTGTCACCTGAGTACTAATCACCCGCACCTGCACGTCATCTGATCATCAGCACAGTCAGCACAAAAGCACTCTCCTCACACAGTCACATTGTCTGGTCTTGTTTGAGTAAGGACTCACTTCCCTATGATTGATGATTAGTGTGATCGTCTACCGTCCAGTTTCTCCAAAGTCTCCATCGTCTTCCTGGTTCCCGTCATCACTCAGCTACTTCCCTCTCTCCGTTCCACTATGTGTCCTCCAGCGATCTCTCACCACAGCATCCACAGCCTCCTTCATCATCTGCAAAAGAACCACCGACTCTCAGTATTACTCACCATCATTATTCAAAGACATTCTCCATTATCGTCACCCACTGGTGCTCACCTCTACTTGTTTCAATAAACCTGTTTCTTACCAGTATCATTTTGTCTTGAGTCTCTGTTCCATAACATCTCCTCTCTCAACTTACTTTCGGACAAAAAAAATGTTTGTTCATAAAGGGTTTCATTTTAGGTGAAAATATGACAAGTAAAAAAATCAGTCTGAAAGATGAACAGTGAAATTAACTGCTTTACTAGCGAGTTAATTACCTCGAACACATCTGATACACAGTAGAAGATTAATCAGCAAAAGTCCAAACATAAACGCTCTAATGCCGTCAGTTACAATTTGAAATTTTGCACATTATTTTCAACATGTATGATATTTTCATGGACTAAAATGTTGTTTTCATCTACTACAATTATATGCCATTTTAGTCAGAGAAAAGTAGAGTACAATTTACAAAACTGAAAATGATGAAGAAATAATGACTAAATTTAAAGGAGAATGCAAGAATTTGGTCAAAAGCAAGTCTAATTTATGAAAAGTCATGGGCTATTGTTGTGATGTATGAAGCAAAACTCACTTTCTGTTGGTTGACGTTGCAAAATCGAGACTGGACTGGATTTCGCCTGTGAAAATCCGCTAAACAACGGTAACAAGCCAACAAAAGCTGATGTAAAACCGAACAATGACTATCCATAGATTTGTCTGTGGTGTTTAATAGCAAGTAAACTCAATATCTGTGAACTTAAGATTCTGTGAACTCAGGATTTCGCCTGTGAAAATCCGCTAAACAACGGTAACAAGCCAACAAAAGCTGATGTAAAACCGAACAATGACTATCCATAGATTTGTCTGTGGTATTTAATAGCAAGTAAACTCAATATCTGTGAACTTAAGATGCATTAAAGTACCTTTATTTTTAGAGCAAACCTGAGGAAAAATGTGTCGGCTGTTCTAATTTATTTCCCCGAACCTTTTCTATCCAAACAAGGTGGTGCAATTTTTCACTCGAGACCTAAAATAAAGCCTTCAAACGCGAGCATCGGTAATTAGACGGCATACGAGCTCAAAGTCTGGATGATCTTCTCCTCACATGATCTTTCTCTGGGATAATGATGCCAAGCGATGTCACCTTTGATTCATTTGTGGTGCAGGAGTGTGATTGAGTTTTCTCTTGAAGACAATTACTAACGGCTAGCGGCCGATGATATTGGTAACAGATCTGATGCTGCAAAGCGGCTAATTGTGCGTCTTATTTTCTTAAGTGCTCAAATTATTGCAGAGATGTGTAATGTCACACCGTCAACATCATGACCTTCCTGTGCTGACAGCGTCAGGTTTGCCTAACGAACTGTATTTACACGTCTCAGGTGGATCCGTTTGAGAGACAGAGAAACGCAATATTGATGCGAAGCCTTGATGTTATCAGAAGACGACAGATTCATCTCTGGACAAACACTACGGATGGAGATGATGATGTAAAGGCTCTTTCCTGATATAATACGCAATAAATGTCTGGACTTGACTTGAAATTGTTGACTTGTTTGAGTGGGCGGCTTTGATTTATAACACACTGCACAAGCACTGTATTATATATTAATGTGTCGAGTTTCTGGGCGGCCATAAATATTCTAAACCAGGCGTTTTCAAGCTGGGATCCGGAGGCTGACGTCCCAATACTATCCATCCTCAATAGTGTGTGAGATTAGATTAAGAGTGTCCCAAGGCATATGTTCCAGAAGTCCCCGGATGGTCTACTATTTCCGGTGGATTTTCGAAGTGTGGATCTGTGCTCCCTATGGCCCTGTTCCAAATGGTGCACTTCATGTGGACTTTCGGTCTCATGGACTTAAATTGCGTGTGCTCGCCGAGTCTACGAGTCCGTAGGCCGTCCCATTCAGCATTTTAACGCTCTGAAGTGTGCTCAGCAGCGCCCCCTTTGCACCATTGAAGCGGTCTTCCACGAAGCCCGCATAGATGCAGGCTCCACACACTTTAACTACCCAGGAATCCTTGCGAAAGGCCAATCAGACAACAGATGGGAGGAGATTTCGCTCACGGATAATTGTTGACAAGGCTGAGAAGAAAATATTACGGTTTTTATGACCTAGGTGTACATTTTACCAGTTGTTACCTACAGTTTATACAAACATTATGGTCATCGAGCAGTGGTTGATGTCTCAAACATAATAATATTGCGTTGAATAATACGATCACATTATGATTTATTAAACTAGATGTACCGCATGGCGGTACAAAATATGACCGCCGCTCAGGCCTGCACTGGCTTTCCACAAAAATAAATGACGTGGAGCAATTTGGCTGTATTGCGTGTTTATGTATATACCTAAAAAAAGTAGTAGTATGTGCATGTCTGTCTGTCTGTGTGTGTGTGTGTGTGTGTGTGTGTGTATGTGTGTGTGTTTGTGTATGTGTGTGTCTGTGTCTGTGCGTGTATGTATGCGTGCGTACATGTGTGTGCGCGTGTGTGTGTGTGTCTGTGCATGTGGATTTGTATGTGTGTGTATGGGTGTGTGTCTGTGCGTGTGGATGTCAGTGTGTGTGCATGCTTGCGTTTGTTTGTATTCCTGCATGTGTGTGTGTGACAGTATCATCCTAAACCAGCAACCCTTCGCTCAACACCACCATCTACAGGCCGATTAAAACTGAGACAATCCCTATATCATAATAAATAGAACCGAATGTCAGGGCTTTACTGAGTCATATGTAAACACAGTATGAATATTGAAACCTGTAAATTCATCTGAAACTCATGCATATTTTCATTATGTGTTAAAATTGTAATCTTAGTTCAAATGGAACATTATGTATTATTATGTACAACTGTTTATACATCATTTAAATAAGCATGATGTATCTAGTGTCTAATGCCCAGGTGGCATACACAATATCAAAATATAGAACTGTAAAATTAGGCTGTGTAGTTGACATGGAGATGAGACGTCGGAGCGCAAAAATGTGATTTCTCCTGTCCAACAACAACCAGACCGTTATTTCCGGCGTGACGATCAAGTCTGTCCCAAAAATACCTCTCAATGCGCCTTCGTGGACTCGAGTCAAGGGCCCTATAGGTCTGCACTACATGATGTCACCAAAGTGTGGACCAAGTGTGTACGTCCATAAGTCCGGAGTGTGCCATTTGGGACAGGGCCAATAACACCTTATTCCTACGCCCCATGACGCTTTGCGCGAATTATGGGTGAAACTTCCGTTAAGCTGTAAACAATCAGTGAAAGACTCGCTCTATGAACGTAATACGTAAAAAAAAAGTGTCACAGTGAGATGACATTAATCTACTCACCCTTCAACCATCCAACATTAAAAGGAAATTTAAAAGTGTAAAACCATCAACAAGGTCCTTCAACAGACCAAATAACCCCAAAAGCACGAGTCTTTGGTTAATCACTGTAGTAATATCTGTATTATGTAACTTATGTTGCCTTAAAATCTAAAATGTTCATTAACTTCAGCATTACGTGATACTATTTCAAAGTGATTTCCGTCATTTTGACAGATTATAAATTGCATTTATCGGTGCAAACAAACCTGGAAAGAGACGTGAGGATTTGAGGAGAATAACGAGAGATTCTTCGTGCATTCCAGTGAATTATTAATGGAATTATCGTAAATTAAATTCGGGAGAACAGACCACAGATGTGCAGGACATGTTGTCCTTTTTCATACTTTTACTGCGGATTGCAAAGGGAAAAAAGAAAATAATCACGAGGAAAAGAGAGAGCGACTGAAAAGAGCTCTTGTCGTAGATATTCTTGTTATAACGTCACGTTAAAATACCAAGTGTTACGTTATTCTCATGATGTCTGAAAATAAATCATGTAGGAAAATTGACAGATCATCCAGTCAAACTGACGGATCATCTTTATTGTAGGGCAATATTATGATTTGAAATGATTCGTTTCAGCCTTTTTGAATGGAAGTTCGCCAAACCGGAAGTGCCGCCCATAATTCAAAACGCAGTAAGGTCATCAGGAACATAGATATCATATAATAAAGGCTAGATGTCTCGTACGCGCTGCTGGCCAATGGAGGTCGACGTCCGCACACGGCGGCCATCTTACCACAGGGTGCTCGCTCACTCGTAACATGGTGCATGTACTTTTAAATAACCATAACTTGCTAAATTTTCTACCAAATTTCAAACGGTTTGGTTTGTTATAAACGTCAGACTCGTAGTTATGACACTGCATACATATGAATAATTATAACAATGGACTTCCATGTGAAAGAATTATAGCCACGTTAATAATGTTTGTAAGAAATCAAACCGTTTGTAAATCCGTCAAGATTTCAGCGAGATAAGAGGATTTGTGTGCGTGCTGATCACTCACCTTAATTCACAGCTTCCCTGTGGTAAGATGGCCGCCGGTGATGCCGATAGTGACTCCGCCGTAAGACATCTAGCCTTTATTATATGATATCTATGGTCAGGAATAAGGTGGATAAAAGCTAATATTACCCACAATCCATTGCGCTTTGGAGGAGGAACTACAAACATGAGTAAAAAGTGTTAAAAAACTACAAAAATGCCAGATGTGCCACTGACGGTGAGAGGTTTAGATAAAGGTTTGAGTGACTAATGAAAGCTTAACCTGATAAAAATCTGCAATAACAATGCAGAGTTTTATAAAGATCCGTTTGGCCATTGACTTCAATGCATCATTGAGCATTAATATGAGGAGAGTCTCTGCATGAAAAACCTGTGACTACATATCAACGTGCTTCTGCATTTCTCTCCGATATGGTAAGAAATTAAATTAAATGTGGAGGATTTTAACTGTGACAGGATGATTGACAGGCCAGTTTACTGTGACAGGATGAGACAGAGAGCAACCGGTAAAGACTCAGTTGTATGACGTGATGGTTTGTCCCAAAGCTTGTCTACTCTTCTGCTACACACTTTCTTTACAAAAAAAGTACATACTTTTAGGGCGTAGTATAAGTAGGGGAACTGAGACGCAGCTCATGATTCAGATCCCGTTCGGAGCGCGTCGAGTAGGACTGGTTACATTAGAGAATCCGTGGGAAAGTTATATAATAATTATAATTGTTGAAATAAATAATTCATAAAAAATTTAATATTAAAGTAATTGCATTAATAAATTTACTAATAAAAACATTTGATTAATAAAAATAAATATTTAAAAATTAAAATAAATAGTTTAATAAAGAAATATTACATCCAACAGTACAGTACTATAGTAATGTAACATAATAGAAATAGAAGTAGATCAGACATCTTTATACATTTTCACAATATAATTTCACTTTTTTTTAAATGAATAAATAAATAATAAAAATGTAAATATTAAAATAAATGCATTGATCAATATAAATAAATAAGTAAATAAATAAAAATTAAGATCAAAATATAATAATACATAAAAAAAGAAATAAAAGAAATGTGTAAATAAGGAAATACATCAACAGTACAGTACTATAATGAGTCGAATAATATAACTTGATAGAAACTAAATATTTAGCAAATAATATTTTAGACATAATTATTATGTACATATTTTATATCGATTGGGGTTTTTTTTGCAGCGAGTTTTACCGTTGCTCATACTTGATGATTTACTTTCATATTTTTATGATTTGAACAAGACTTGAAGAGTTTCCACCTCCTGGCTGACTGTTTTCTTCTGTCTGTGACAGTGAAGCATCTCTCATGGCTGATGAGATCTCTTCATCAGCAGCGTTTGTGTGTCTGAATATAAATGATGGAGTCAATCAGAGCTCAACGTCAGCTCACGATATGTGAATAAAGTTTGTTTTTGAACTAACAGCAGGAGATCAAGTGATAAAACGGGTCTTACAGAACAACCGCAATAAGTTGTGTTTGCTAAAGCAAGTGTAGCTATTACTATTGCTTTTATAGATTTGATCAAACCCCTTTCACAAAGTGTTACGATTCACTTAAACTTACTTTAAAAAGTAGAGTCTTTGGCCACATCAAGACCAAACAACACCTGTCAACCACATAGCAACGCCACCCCAGAATATGCACATGGTCCATTTTGACTTGGGACAGAAAACAACTACTAAAAAAAAAAACACCAAAAAAAAAAACACAGTAACACCCCAGTAACCACTCAGAAAACATTTGAAACATGCAGGGGGGCTATTTTGACTTGGGCTAGTAAGCAGCTACTTAAAAAAAAAAAACACTTAGTAACACCCTAGCAACCACTTAGAACACCTTAGCAACTGCATAGCAACACCATAATATCATAGAAACATGCATGTGGGCTATTTTGACTTGGGCTAGTAAGCAGCTACTAAAAAAAAAACAACAACAACTTAGTAACACCCAAGCAACCACTTAGCAACTGCATAGCAACGCCAAAATATCATAGAAACATGCAGGGGGGCTATTTTGACTTGGGCTAGTAAGCAGCTACTTAAAAAAAACCACTTAGTAACACCCTAGCAACCACTTAGAACACCATAGCAACTGCATAGCAACACCAGAGTATCATAGAAACATGCGTGTGGGTTATTTCGACTTGGGCTAGTAAGCAGCTACTTTAAAAAAAAAAAAAAAAACTTAGTAAAACCCTAGCACCCACTTAGAACACCTTAGCAACTGCATAGCAACACCAGAGTATCATAGAAACATGCGTGTGGGCTATTTTGACTTGGGCTAGTAAGCAGCTACTTTAAAAAAAAAAAAACGTAGTAAAACCCTAGCAACCACTTAGAACACCTTAGAAACCGCATAGCAACACCAGAATATCACAGAAACATGCAGGTGGGCTTTTTTGACTTCTGCTAATAAGCAACTTCTTAAAAACACTTAGTAACACCCTAACAACCACATAGCAACACACTCAAAACAAATAAGTACGGTATTAGCATCATGGTGGTGGGTTTCCACAGGCACACATTACGTTTTCTTCAATGAATGTACAAATGTAGTTTATGCATATAGTTCATGATTGTTGCAGAGAAATGGAAACAATTTTTATGCGTGGTGCCTTTTATATAGTGTCACTCCTATAGTACAAGCCAATGTTCACCTGATAGGCTTCTCTCTCTCACTTGAAAAGCATCTTTGTGTCTGACCCGAAGCGGTTCGTGTTGTCCTGACCCAGCACTCAAAGACAGGAGCCATCCGACGGCTGTCTTTCATGTTCTCTTCCTGCACCGTGGCCTTTGTTCGGGGAGAGGAGGAACAAAGACGCTGTTATTGAGGACACAACTAATACTTTCCTCCAGTCTATTGTTTCTTGCAGAGCTTTACAGAGACGGGCTTGGCTTCTAAAAATGTCATAAAAATGTCATGTCAGTGTGATTTCACTCAATGTCAGTCTCAAACTGCGGCTCTTCTCTGTCCTTATTCTTGCTTCTCGGTAATGCTTCAGATATTGATTGTACAAAACTCATTTTCTCTTGTATAAGGTTCAAATTCTGGCTATGATTAGTATGGAGGGGGTCAAATTGACCCTAAATGTATTTCATAAATTTCACAAAAAATAACACTATGAAAAAGAGAAGAAATACTTCTCAAACATTACAAAAAATTAATAAATAGTAGTACATATGATTTTCAAAACTGTATATAACAACTTTTTTTGTTCTAACAAATTCGTAATATTATAGCCTAAACAGTATTGTAACTACTTTCCAATATTTTTCTTAATAACTTTTTTATCAAAAGAAGTTTTGAAAATGACTTTTTCTGTGTGCTTTCATAATTGTACATTTCAGTGTGTTCATGGTCATAAATGAGGAAAATGAGGAAAAGAAATAATATAAGAGTTAAAACACAACTGGTTTCATTCTCATATTAATTATGTGGGAGTTTGTTTACAGATTGTGATAAATACACACGAGAATTGTGTAATGAAATGCCAAGGTCATAAGAGTTATGTTTATTTTTCTTAGGCCATATTTTTCTTGTTTAAAAAAATAAATAATTGCCATTAGGGTAAGAAAATTAAACTCTATTTATAACAAGTCTTTTAATCAAAATTTTGTGTTATTTTTTTGAGGGTGCTCAGGTATTTTTACTGAAAAAGGACAGATAATTATTTTCTCCTAATGCGAAGGCCTCTAAGATAACTTATTTTGTCCAAATTATAAAGCAACATGGAGGCATGAGTGTAATCCTATTGTGAATTGCAACGAGCTCTGTAAAAAACAACAAAAACAATCTTAAATGGCAGACAAGGTAAGCGAAAAGTTTATTATACATAAACATATTTCAAATCAATACTGAAAAGTACTGATAAAAACAGTCTAGCACAATCTCTAAATAAATATATATGTACTGTATATTTTTTAATTGTATCAGATAATTACCTTAGCAATGCTTATGCAGAGCATTACAAATAAATTGCTTATGATTTTTCATGAGAGTCAGGATGAAAACTGAGTTGATGTGAAACTGAAGGGGAAAATGTGGCCATGCAAACGCAATAAGTGAGATTATGTACAGTATATATGGATGACTTCATGTACTCTAGACACCCAGCTAATAAACATATGTTTTAAGAATATTTAACTAATATTCTCATTAAGTTATGAAAACGTTATTTCTGAATGTTCTCAGAATGTTCAAAACGTCAATTTAATGAAAAAAAAAATGTAAACTCCTTTTTTTAGTAATGCAAATGTTAAAGGAACATTCCATTTGATCATTCTTCAAACATAACGGGAATATTAGTTTTGAATGTTATCTGAACGTTCTGAAACAAGTAGTAACATTTAAAAAAAAAAATAGACTTCAGAAATCAACTTTCATTGCTAACGTTTTGAGAACATTATTAGACACCAGATAACTTTCAACAAGCGTTCTATTAATGTTACTGGTAGAACTTTACTTCATCTCTTCATATTCCAGAACGTTCCCTGTTAGCTGGGCATTTTCAGGACAACATACAGTATGTACTACATATGAGAGATCTATTGTGGCTTCAAAGACACTGCTATATGAAAAAATGTCTTTTTGATGTTTTTGAGTCTTTCAGAATAATCACTGTTCACTTAATGCATCGAAAAACATGCACTTCATGAATCTGTTCATTTGTAATCTTCAAAGAGCTCGTTCCTCTGTACAGCACAAGTCGTTCTCATTTACTGTCCTTTATGAATATCATTTTGATGTGGATGTGCAGAGCCGAAGACTGTACAACAGCATACATTACCGTAAGTGTGTTACATACATTATGATGTTTCGGTGTAGAAAAAATCTATTAAACAGGTCATAATTACTCTAAAAAGTGAAATCGAAAAGTAATAATGGAAAAAATGTGAACCTTAATTAAAACCACTACAGTTAAAATATCAAATAGATTATGGATGGATAGATCATTATGTCTGGATAATGTCTGCTTCTGCAAAGGAAGAATCTTTTAACTATAATCCACATTTGAAAGGATGAAGGAGTTTTTTCTACATTAGAAGACCTCGTTTGATAATTCTATCAAAAAGCACAGTGCAAGTCTTTGTGAATTCAGTTACGGATCTGTCAAAGTCATTACTGTAACCTTGAGCTGTTGGGAGTGTCATGTTCACTTAATGTCGCACTGTAATAGAAACGGATCTTCTGGAGAGGAAGAGAAAACCTTCTTTCATGGATTTTTGTGAACATCTGATACAAGAACACTGAAAGAATTCTATTATTTGTAATTTTCCAAACTCAATTCTGAGAGCAGTTTCATATATATGGACAGAAAAACAGACTTACGAGAGTTCAGTGTTCAAGGTCACAACAGAGAAGTAGTGCAGCAGGATCCAAATCCATCCAGAATCTGAAATTCAGTCTGTAACTTTTATATGACCCTCTAACGCCTCTTACTTCTGCTGGGTTTCGGCCCAAAAATGAGCAACAGGTAAAAAAAAACAATGCTAAATAATAAATAATAAAATGTTACTTTATTAGGTAGACAATACCGTTTTATGCATTTATTATTTAAACTTATGCACTATGTAATCAACTTTGTAGTGTTTGAATTTTATAAGGTCGTTTTGTCATTAAGCATTGGAGTCTGATTACACAATTAAAGCAGGGCTCAGTAGTTTCGGGATTTCTTCGCTGTATTCTTGCTTTTTGCTCGCAGGTTTCTCTCTAGAGCTCCCCCCACAGCTTCGGAATAGATACTTGACAACACTGTTGTAAAAACTCGTTGGCGATTATCAGACACCAGAGGCTATAGATCAACGACATCAAAGCAGATGGGACATTCTTTAAAACGTCTTCTTCATTCGGGTTCGAACAGCGTGAGGGAGCGCAATAATGACAGCATTTTAGCAGATTTCTTTTGGCCGTCAAGCAATTGTTTACATCGCGAGACCTGATATCACGCGATACTTCCTGACGCGGCGGCCGGCAAGTTGCAAGTGCGTATTTTCCGCTCACGGGCACCAGGGGGGTGCGAAACGACCACCATTCAACCCGAAATAAGTAATATAACCATTCCAATGACTCAGAAGCTGTTCAGTTAAGGTAAAAAAAGTTACTTAGAGCTGCGACAGTTGAGAGTATGAAGTGTCCAATATTCAACACTTTATTTTTTCGGTTAATTAAGTGCATCATCCAGGTATTTAAAGTGCACTTTTTCTATTTGGAATGTTCAGTGTGAAAACACACTAATCACATTGTTAATACTACAAAACTGCATAGAATAGTATGCGAATTGGGACACACATTTTACAAATACAGCTACTTTTTATTACAAATAATTTATTTTAATAATTTATGCAAAAAAAACTTTTTGTATAACAAACCATTTCATTTTGAGATGTGCTTAATAGTCCTGTTGTAATTTGGCTCATATTAACATATTTAGTTAATAATTAAAAAAAAAAAATCGATTGTAATAATTTGTGAAAATATAATCAAATTATATAATTTTGAGCTCAAAGAGATTTCTCTTTCATTCTTTGCAAGATTTAAACTGAATTTAGAGAAGATATTTATCTGTTGGAAGATAAAACAGGTTACAAAAAAAAAGACTTTGAGATCAGATTGGGCATTCAGTAACACCCAGCCACACTCATGAAAACAGAATGACATAGAAACTGAATAGCAACACCCTGGCAACCGGCCGAACACTGAGAAAAGCTTTGCACAGGAAAGTGTGACCCAGGCCCAAACCTGCTGCTCTCATCTTTACCAACCTCCATTTGAAGTGAAAAACCTGTCCGAGCATAAAAATATGAATCCATCTCCCAGAGACAGACTAAATGTAATTCTGGAGAGTCTTCAGGACTGACTGAAAAAAGAAATACATTTTTCAGACGTACAACCGTACAAATTATATTCCAGCAGCTGCATACTGTGCATCTACAGTATGCATTAAATACCTGAATAACATGCCTTGAGTATGTAATCTGTCAAATAACATGTCTGGGTCATATTTTAACATTGTTATATATTGGAAATAAATCCATATATATATATATATATATATATATATTGCATAATGATATATTTTTTAAGTTAAGTACTTATACATCATGGTAATCTTGTACTGCATTTAATTTATCCCTATGATTTAAATACAACAATACAGAATAAAGAGGGAATGCAAAATAAAATAAAATAAATGCAAATTTGTATAACAAAAATAAATAAATAAATGCAATGGTTCTAAATAAAATTATTGCAAAATATATAGGGGTGAAATGTGACTTGTAAATTGTTTAAAGCACACATTTCCACATACTATTTTTAAGAGTAGGAAGTACAGTCACTTCCATTCTGAACACACACTAGTTGTAAACTATAAAAGGAGCAGCAGTGAAACTGCATGAATAACAATGCTGTAACAATGAGCAGTCAGAAATTAATCAGAAATGTTTAATTTCTCTCCTAATGGGATAAATTCTCACCGTCATGAATACACAAACATACACACACATCAGCTTCAGCTGAATTTAATGTGCGCAGATGGAGTGGCAGAGCCTCAAGTAACTAACACGCAAAGTGATGTACTTGTCTCGTCCAATGAGAGTGCTCGTTTAGAACTGTCATCCGCGGACAGATGATTTATTACCTGGACTCCAGCCCTCGACTGCGCTGACGCAACAACAACAACAACAACAACAACACACAGACCCACTCACATCCCTGCTTTAGTCAGTCAAACCAGTTACGTTTCTAGCGCTGGGTTCAGTTTAGTTTGAGTTCACAATAATCAAAGAGTATTGAAAGCCAAAGAGAATAAATACGTCTTGAAGGTGGAAACAGAGAGAGATGAACTAATGTAGAGAGGTAGACTATAGTTATGTTTTCCAGTGAGATCGGGCTATTTTAGCAGTAGAAAACATCTCTTAATGCTGCATGATATTGCAAACTGTTACTTCTTATCATATTGTTTTAATGTGTTTTTCTTACACAGGTTTGTAGCATAAATAGTACACAGTTTACTGCACTTTATTTTATTATTTTATTTACTTTACTGCAGTTAATGAATCGTAAAAAAGTTAGAGCAGAAAATAGCTCATTTTTGCGTTGAAACACAAACACACATTTTCAAGATTTGAGGCACGTCGATTTGTTGCTAAAAGTTGCTAAATGTACAAAAAAGTCCGAAATCCTACACTATATTTTATGCCAAAAAAAGTACGCCAACAGAGTAGTATGTCTGAAATTATACATAGAATTTGAAAAACAGTCAAAGTACCTGGATGACCTACTACTTCCGGCGAGATTCGGATGTATGCCTTTAATGGACGAGGGAGAGGATTTATGAATGACGATGAAGCAAGTCAACTGATGCTGTAGGTCAAATGACAACATGACGGATTTTGAGTTAGCACCTTTTCAAAAAGTGACTAAAAGTTGGCAAATAAATTTTGAAAGAAGATAAATTTGTTGCTGGGTGCTTTAAAAAAAAAAAAAAAAAAAAAATTGCCGGGCTAGTCTGAAAAGTTGAGAAACACAGTTTCGTCGCTGAACACAGTAGTGATGTTTCATCGCTGAATGAATCAGCGTGTTTGAATTAATTGGTTAAATGAATGATTCAATGGCTCACTCACGAGTTGTTCCTGAATGAATCAGTGTTTTGAACGAACCGAATGATTCATTGGGCCCTATTTGAATGATCTAAGCGCATGGTCTAAAGCAGTGGTTCTCAACCTCTCCTGCAGGGACCCCCTGACAGGCCATGTTTCTGTTTTAACCCTGAAATGGCACACCTGATTCAATTAATTAAAGGCTGAATGAGTAGTTGACTAATTGATTAATTGACTAATTCCTACTCTTCCTACTCTAATAACTACTCATTAATTGAATCAGGTGTGCCATTTCAGGGTTAAAACAAAAACATGGCCTGTCAGGGGGTCCCTGCAGGAGAGGTTGAGAACCACTGGTCTAAAGCACTTAGGGCATGTCCAAATATCCACTTTTGCTAGTTTAACGACGGGAAAAATGTTCGGCGCTCCCGGCGCATGGTCTAAAAGGGTTGTCTCTATTCCCTTAAAGTCCCCGTGAACCGGAAGTCGCAAATGACTTTTCTCCAGTGTTGTGACGTATTTCCAAGTGAAAGGGAATATTGAACAGAGGGCAGGGTTTTACTTTAGCGCTCCTCCTCTCCATCTCTTGCTCATAGCAGACTAACGGCTTTGAGGAGTGGTTTAGCGTTTTCAACCCAAGCCGTCAAACTGACGTCATCAGGAAAGGATGTCAGAAATCGGAAGTAACTTTTCAGATTTTAAAGATTACCACGGCAAACAATTTTTTTTTCTGTGTATTGACTTGCACGGATTAATTGTTCACCACAAGACTAGTAATATGCGCTAACAAAGTAAATAGGGTCAATTTTGATTTCATGTCGACTTTAATGAGTAATGGGTGTGTTTTGGGCGTGTAACGTGAAATAAACCAATCAGAGTCTCATCTCCCATTCCCTTTAAAAGCCAGTTGCGCTCGTGCCATGGTGGATTCGCTATTTACATGACGGAATTTGATAGTGGAAAGACCGAAGCGTCTCCAGAGCGCAAACGGATCTGCTCGTGCGCGAGGTTAAAGGAGAACTCGGTAACTCTAGCGAACTCTAGTCACTTCTTCGCTGATTTTCCCTTTTGTTGTCGCATGTTTTCCCCACGAGCTCCCCCTACAGCTGTGGGGGGGCGTATATTTCACAACACGGTCGTAAAAAACTAATTTGCGGCGGCCTCCTCCCCCTCTCTACCACTGCTCATGTGCGTTTGTTTTGATCGGAGCAAGCCAACTGTATCGCGTGGAGCTATGTCTACCGAGGTGGGTCATCTGGTAATACATCATACATGCGTGTGTGTTTATGTCGAATTGCCGTAAAGCAATTTGTGTTCCGCGCTCGTTCTAGTTCTCGCTTCTCACGAGACTTCCAATTTCTAACTTGCCGGGACGGTAGTGTTGCAAGTTGCAAGGTTGGTTTTCCGCCTGGGGGCAGCGGGGAAAGTCACCAATATCACCAGAACAGGTTGTTTAACCATCCAAATGATTTCTAGACAGTTTTATTAAGTTAAAAAAGTTACCAAGTTCTCCTTTAAAGCCCACAAGCAGAACATCTACTGGACAAGCCGGATTCACCATATCTTTATGTACACAATAATAATCTTTATTTTATATTTAATATTTGGCATGTTTGTGTGCTGCTGTGCGTCCCTGTGTGTGTTTAATAAGCAGAATGTATGCGTGTTGTGGACCCGCCTATAGGCACACATTACTAATGCGCTCTTTAAATAACAAAAAATAAATATTGCGCCATTGACTTTAGACCAGGGTTCAGTCGGTCAATGGCTCAGTCTATTTCTGTTTCCTCAAAATAGCAACACGCCAACAATGCGCCAGAACACACCTCGTTCTCAGACCAGCAGCCCACGGACGCACAAATGCATTTGCTATTTAAACAATGTGGCGGAGGACGTGAAAATGATAACTGCGTCAGGCTGAAACTAGCAAAAAACAATTCGGGTGTAAGATATGGCCCTTTTACTCAATCACTTACTCTTTCGCTGCCAACAGGTGTAACTGTGTAACCTGCAGGGAGAACCACTGAAAATCCCCACCATTAATGCACAGACTGACAGTCTGTCTGGAACAAACACAGACAAGCGGAGTGATAAAAACAGAGAAAAGTCCCAGAGCTGATGGAGTTATATCAGCACTCAGCCAGTGAAATCTGAGGGCTGGAACTGATGTATAAATCTGATTATTTAATGTTAACCATATTGCCTCATCATTGCTTCAATGGGGCAGCTTGACTGTAGTTTAACTACTATGTCATGAAATCAATATTTTGTGGTTTCTAGTTCATTTCTTTCAGGCAGTCTGTATGTTTCAGCACATCTTCCTTTGCTTTAACTGGCAATGTGTGAAAGAAAACGGCACCTGTTAAATTATTTCATAGAGTTTATAATTTATGAGTAGCTTGGTCAACTGCAGTTTCGAAGTACAGTCAAACCAACATTTATTCAGACACCTTCAACACTTCTCACATTATCACAGTTTATTCGCTATAGTTAAGAAAATGGTGATAAAATATGACAAGAACTCAGAGTTATTAAATCAGTTGATATTTCACATCTGTCAGCTGTTAAATGTAACTACACAACTAGATGTACCGCATCGCGGTACAAAATATGACCGCCGCTCAGGCCTGCACTGGCTTTCCACAAAAATAAATGACGTGGAGTAATTTGGCTGTATTGCGTGTTTATGTATATACCTAAAAAAAGTAATAGTATGTGCATGTCTGTCTGTGTGTGTGTGTGTGTGTGTGTGTGTGTGTGTATGTGTGTGTGTTTGTGTATGTGTGTGTCTGTGTGTGTGTGTGTGTGTGTGTCTGTGCGTGTATGTATGTGTGCGTACATGTGTGCGCGTGTGTGTTTGTGTGTGTGTGTGTCTGTGCGTGTGGATGTCAGTGTGTGTGCATGCTTGCGTTTGTTTGTATTCCTGCATGTGTGTGTGTGACAGTATCATCCTAAACCAGCAACCCTTCGCTCAACAGCACCATCTACAGGCCGATGAGTGTACAGTCACTAAATGTGCACATAAATGAATTTATTTTATACCCCCCCCATGGATGAAATTCTACAAAACTTAGCAGAGGATACCCCCAGAGGATGTCAAGTTAATCATACACATGAAATATGGTGCAGTTCTGAACATCTCCACTGAAGATAGGGGCGATTAAAGCAGAATAATATTGCATTTTCATTTTTTATGGGAGGGGCGCAAATCACAAATGAGTGATTATGGGCTAGGTTGATGTGGGCCCTTAAGAGCAACATACCATAAAAAGGGGGGGGGGGGAGTGGCCCCCGGGGACCAAACGAAATTTTTCCGTAGAAGTCTAGTGGGGCTACATGCCCACCAAATTTCATGTTCCCCGGTGTTTCGGTGTCCCTGGTATCGTTGACGAAAAATTTACGGGGGCCCCAGCGCAGGGGGGGGAAGTGGCCCCCGGGGACCAAACGAAATTTTTCCGTAAAAGTCTAGTAGACCAACATACCACAAAAATGTCTTCATCCTCGGTGCCACGGTTCAGGTAGTTATTTAGGAAAAACTGCATTTTTTTGGGTTTGGGGGGGCCCAGCGCGGGGGGGGAGTGGCCCCCGGGGACCAAACGAAATTTTTCCGTAAAAGTCTAGTAGACCAACATACCACAAAAATTTCTTCATCCTCGGTGCCACGGTTCAGGTAGTTATTTAGGAAAAACTGCATTTTTGGGGGTTTGGGGGGGCCCAGCGTGGGGGGGGGAGTGGCCCCCGGGGACCAAACGAAATTTTTCCTTAGAAGTCTAGTGGGGCTACATGCCCACCAAATTTCATGTTCCCCGGTGTTTCGGTGTCCCTGGTATCGTTGACGAAAAATTTACGGGGGCCCCAGCGCAGGGGGGGGAAGTGGCCCCCGGGGACCAAACGAAATTTTTCCGTAAAAGTCTAGTAGACCAACATACCATAAAAATTTCTTCATCCTCGGTGCCACGGTTCAGGTAGTTATTTAGGAAAAACTGCATTTTTTGGGTTTGGGGGGGCCCAGCGCGGGGGGGGAGTGGCCCCCGGGGACCAAATGAAATTTTTCCTTAGAAGTCTAGTGGGGCTACATGCCCACCAAATTTCATGTTCCCCGGTGCTTCGGTGTCCCTGGTATCGTTGACGAAAAATTCAGTAAGGTGATGAAAAAAAAAAATCCCTATATGACCGCTTTCGCTAGCTACGCTAGCGGCGGTCATAATTAGATAATACCAGTTTAGCTCAACCAATCACCAAGCAATGCTTCATTTTGTTCAGTCTGTGTGTAAGAAGGTTGCATTAGCAATTTAAGAAAAAACACTTCAGCAAAACATGGTCAGGTCAAAGTGTCAGTCATTTTTTTTGTCCCAAATTTGTATAAATGTTACTGGTAGTCACTGTATGAAGAATTTTTGGGTATAATATGTCATAGTTTACTTTATTTTGAAAAAATGATATCTGGTGTCGTAATAATTTTTGCTTTGACTGTACTTTCCCCAACACCAGAGTTCATTATTGTGGGTAAAATACGTGTATAGTGGAGAAAGGTATTCCTAGAATGAAGAGGCTTTGTACGTCTGTCTCAGCCCGTGAAGAATTACTTTCACCCTCATTTCCTCTCGAGAGTAAACCCTGTTTCTCCACATCCACTTCAGATAGGCAACAGTGCCTGTCAGATTTCCATGCCGTGAGAGTGTGAGATTGACACCGAGCAAGCCAGCGATCTTCGCTAATCAATGCTTCTGAGCGAACGAACGTGAGTGAAAGAGAGGCCTGTCAAGTCCCGTCTCGTATCAAACACCGGCCTCTGAGAACGAAGGCTTTGGAGTGTGAGTGCGATCAATGCTGTCTGAGCGACAGCCAAAATATGGTTTAAAGTAGGTTTTGATTAATGGTATTTAGGGCTTATCTGGACACGGGCTGGAGCTCCATCATAATCTCTGGAAGCAACACTCACACTGACCGCAGGCGAGGAACCGGTGCCTTTCATGTGTTTATGCAACATATTGACCACATATTGAGGCCACCGTGTGTATTAGCGTCACATGATTGTTTATGTTTGATTTTACATCTGTTATTTAAGGTATTCTTATGGAAGCTTGTTTCTGCCACAAAATAAAGAATAAAAAAGGTAATTGCGACTTTTTATCTCACAATTCTGACTTTATATCTCACAATTGCGATTTTACATCTCGCAATTCTGACTTTATATCACGCAATTCTGACTTTATATCACGCAATTCTGACTTTATAACACCCAATTCTGACTTTATAACACCCAATTCTGACTTTATAATACACAATTACGACTTTATATGACGCAATTCTGACTTTATAACATGCAATTGTGTTTATATCTCGCAATTCTGACTTTATAACACCCAATTCTGACTTTATAACACACAATTCTGACTTTATAACACACAATTCTGACTTTATAATACACAATTACGACTTTATATCACACAATTCTGACTTTATAACATGCAATTGTGTTTATATCACGCAATTCTGACTTTATAACACCCAATTCTGACTTTATAACACACAATTGCGACTTTATATCACGCAATTCTGACTTTATAACTCGCAATTGCAACTTAATATGTGACCCTGGATCACGTCACCAGTCTCGAGTCGCACGGGTATATTTGTGGCAATAGCCAACAATACATTGTATGAGGCAAAATTATCCATTTTTCTTTTATGCCAAAAAATCATTAGGATATTACAGTAAGTAAAGATCATGTTCCATGAAGATATTTAGTACATTTCCTACCATAAATATATAAAACATTTATTTTTGTGAGTGAATGCAGCACAATGGTGAACATAAATGAACAACTTTAAAGGAGATTTTCTCAATGTTTCGATGTTTTTTGCATCCTCAGATTCCAGATTTTCAAATAGTTGTATCTCAGCCAAATATTGTCCTATCCTAACAAACCATACATCAATGGAAAGCTTATTTATTCAGCTTTCATATGATATATACATCTCAATTTTAAAAAAAATTTACCCTTGTGACTGGTTCGGTGGTCCAGGGTCACATATCACCCAATTCTGACTTTATAACTCACAATTGACCCTTCGCAGGGAGTAATCCGCCATTTTTGTCCGACAAAGCTGTCAGGAGAGTAGTAGATTAACGTTGGTGGATTTGAACTTGAAAAGCGGTGTACTGACGTCTTTCCGCGATTGAAACAACATACCTTCTGATGTTCATTCATGTTTATTTGATGCTATAAATGAACTAGAAGAAAGAGACGATCGGTTCACGAGCAGCTTTAAGTGAGGCTCTACAGCGATCAGCGATCTGTCACGACACATTAAAGAGCAACAAAACGGTATTTATTGTTTAAATTATTTATTTTTTATTACCAAATTTGAAGGTTGAGACTTTTATTTTATATATACGTGCACATCATAATTGTATTTTTATTTTTGTGCGTCATAATCAAAATAACTTGCAGCGACATCTCTTCTCTGATGACATGTTTACTGGCACAAGGGAAATCAACCTGTCACTCAAATGAAATCGACCAATAGCAAATTACAACCATCCAATTAATTCCCCATAGATAGATAGATAGATAAAATGTGTACTATTGTGTACTAAATGTGTAATAATTTTTTTTTAAATGTGTACTATTGAGTATTTATTTAATTATTTCTCGATTCATCTTAGTTATTGGACTGATGATTGCATGTCTCTGTTACGAACTGCTCCGAGACAAGAAGGTTGAGGATCCAAATGCAGTTTATTTAAAGTGTTATTCAGAATTGCAGTCAAAATCCAGGCAAAGGTCATACACAGGCAGGCAATCCAACAAACAGACAAATCCAGAGGGTGAGGCAAAAACAGGAAAACCAGGACACGGGCAGAGATCAAGAACCAGGAATAACAACAACAAAGGAAATGCTCAGAAATGCAGTGGAATAACGTACAAGACTTCGCAGGGAATAATGAGGTGAACCAGGCTTATATAGGGTGAACTAAACAATATAATGAGACACAGGTGAATGTGATAATCAGGGATGATGAGTCCGGGCAGTGAATTATGGGAAATGTAGTTGTGAGTGAATCATGATAGTCTGGTGTGGAGTGCCCTCTGGTGGCTTTCAAGGGCACTCCAGCTGGTGACCGTTACAGTCACCACCATTGCTGTGTTGAAGTTGTTTGTTTTGTTTTACTGTATCCTCTATGTTATTTGTGTTCATGTTCAATGTGGCTCCCTTGAGTGCAAAACAAATTACCCTCGGGGCAATAAAGGTTTCATTCATTCATTCATTCATTCATTCATTCATTCATAGATAGATCTTTTTACCTATCTACTGTATCTATCTATCTATCTATCTATCTATCTATCTATCTATCTATCTATCTATCTGTTTAATGCTGGTAACATTAAAGTAATAAAGATTAAGGCACTATTAGGGATAAATCTCCTACATTGGCAGCTCTTTTTCTCATTTTGTTTTAATCATGAACCTCTCTAAATGTATTTTCTAAAAATCATTTGTAAGCTAGTTTACTGCCTCAGTCCTTCTGAACAGGAACTTTGATCCCTTTGAAGAAACAGGCTTCACTGGAGAGATCAAGCCTTCTCTGGTTTCTTCTGTATTTATGAAAATCGGGCTACAACATTCATTCATACTTACTGTCATTTATTTTTAAACTCCTCCATTTACACCGTTCTGACTTCCGAACCCTGTAAATCTATAACATGCAGTGATTTATAAAGTGCTACACACTTCTCTCTTTGAGAAAGCCAATAAATAACTAGCTTGTAATAGACTGAGGCCAGTTCAGTTGCATTAAAAAACCCTGCTTTTAGTCAAATAACATCACCATCATGTTGTCTTGAATTTAAATAATGTCACCTAGTACAATGAAGAAGCCAAATATTATTACCAATGAGATCATTAACAAACGGAACTTGATTAATATTTATATATATATATATAATAAATATGTTGTGTTTGTTACTTTTTTTCCAGACATCTAATGTAATTGAGGAAGCTGCACAGAGAGACATAAACTAAAAAATATTTTTACACCTTCCAAAGAAAAGCTAGGTTGCTAGGTGGTTGCTATAGAGCCCACCACTCTATGATATAAGTCTCTATAATATTTTGTATTAGTGTGTTGATATGAAGTTGCTAGGGTGTTTTAGAGTGGTTGCTAGGGTGATTTACCGTGGTTGCTAGGGTGTTTTACAGTTGTTGCTCCTAGTTTGTTTCTTATAGGCCCAAATCAAAAGAGCCCATAGAGGGCTCTATAATAATCTGTATTATTGTGTTGCTATTAAGTTGCTAGGGTATTTTGAGTGGTTGCTAGGTGGTTGTTAGGCTGTTTATTATTGGCCCAAATCAAAGGACCCCACCCATGTAGAGGGCTCTACAATATTCTGTATTAATGTGTTGCTATTAAGTTGCTAGTGTGTGGCTGTTATTATTTTATTATTTTTTGGTTGCTATGGTGTTTCTTCCTCTCCAATTTGATTGGACAAGCTGCACTGCCAGAGTTAAAATACTCTGTGCAAACTGTGAAATCACTTTCAAAAACCAAGAAAGTATAAATCAATCAGATTTCAACAGATCAGTAACTTTATCACACATCGGAGACAAAGGGCTTCTAATCCTGAGTGAGGGTCCGACAACAAGATGCAGTCATGCTTTGCACATCTGTGATCTGATCAGAGCTTAAATCCGGCTCTTCCTGATTACCTCAACAGCTCAGCACACTTCCCAATCTCATGCATCACATATTCACACATACAGCGGCCCCCTCGTGTTGTGATGGGTAATGTCACGTGGAGCAGACACCTCGCTGGTGACAATTCACAGCAGCAAATGAGCTGCTGGACTGCAAAAAAAGAAGCATTTTTTGTTGTGGACGTGTTTGTATCCCCAACAATTTCAACTTGCAACTTGCAATGCAGTGACTACACACCTGCCCTTTTGAAATAATTCAATACCATGTGAAATACAGAGACAGCTAGACAGCATGAGTTGCTAGGTAGTTTGCTAGGTTGTATAAGTCACCAGAATATTCTGTATTTGTTCTCTGCTATGCAGTTGATATGGAATTTTACGTGGTTGCTACGATGTTGCTATGCAGTTGCTAGGTTGTTTTGGGTGGTTGCTAGGGCATTGCCTGGGTGTTTTGAATGGTTGCTAAGGTATTGTTATGCAGTTGCTAGGGTGTTGCTTCGCAGTTGCTAAGGTGTTTTGGGTGGTTGCTAGGGATTGCTATGCATTTGCTAGGGTGTTTTGGGTGGTTGCTATGGATTGCTATTCCGTTTCCAGGGTGTTTTGGGTGGTTGCTAGGGCATTGCTGTACAGTTGCTAGGGTGTTTTGGGTGGTTGATACTATACAGTTGCTAGGGTGTTTTGGGTGGTTGATACTATACATTTGCTAGGGTCTTTTGGGTGGTTGCTATGGATTGCTATTCCGTTTCCAGGGTGTTTTGGGTGGTTGCTAGGGCATTGCTGTACAGTTGCTAGGGTGTTTACGGTGGTTGACTATGCAGTTGCTAGGGAGTTTTGGGTGGCTGATAGGGATTGCTATTCATTTGCTAGGGTGTTTTGGGTGGTTGCTAGGGCATTGCTATGCAGTTGCTAGAGTGTTTTGAGTGGTTGCTAGGGCATTGTTATGCAGCTGCTAGGGTGGTTTGAGTGGTTGCTAGGGCGTTGCTACGCATTTGCTATAATATTTGGGTGGTTGACACTCTACAGTTGCTAGGGTGTTTTGAGTGGTTGCTAGGGAATTGCTATGCATTTGCTAATGTTTTTTCTTTGGGTGGTTGACACTATACAGTTGCTAGGATGTTTTGGGTGGTTGCTAGGGTGTTGCTATGCATTTGCTAACGTTTTTTGAGTAGTTGACACTATACAGTTGCTAAGATGTTTTAAGTGATTGCTAGGGCATTGCTATGTAGTTGCCGGGTGTTTTGAGTGGTTGCTAGGGCGTTGCTATGCAGTTGCTCTGAGCTGCTGACCAACAAAAATCCATGCAATGACTACACACCCGTCCTGTTGTTCAATAGATTCAGTATCTAAAACTAGACAGCCCATCCACAGTCTGTTCACTGACAATCTAGTGCACACAACATTGGCAAGAATTAGCTAAATTCACTAGTTCCAGTCTGATTGGTTGCCACTACACTTATGTCACTGCATGACATTTTGGGGCCTTATTTTTGGCTGAAATAATTGCCATAGTTTTATCTCACCAAATCATCCTAAAAAGCTGTCCAGCTAGTATAAAACTCAGTGAGTTCACACTCAGTAGAGGTGGCGTTCTGATGGCTCTCCAGAGGAAAGCTGTGGTGAACCTGTTGGGAAAGCCTCACAGGTGTTGATTTATGGAGTGAGCCAGCCGGTGTTAATTACATCTAGAGGGGGAAAAGAGCAAATATCCAGCTTTCCTTCTGTTCCTCGCTCTATCTCTGGCTTCCCCTCCATCTCAATTACTTTTCGTTTCTGTGTTTTTGAACGTTCTTGCCCTTCATATCTCTCCATTCCCAAAAAAGTCATCTATATGTTTCCTTCACAACGAAAATGTTGGTAACACTTTACAATAAGCTTCATTAGTTAATGCATTAACTAACATGATCTAACAATTACCAATACATTTGTTACAGTATTTATTAATCTTTGTTAATGTTAGTTAATAAAAATACAGCTGTTCATTGTTTGTTCATGTTAGTTCAAAATGCATTAACTAATGTTAACAAATACAAATCTTGATTTTAATAATGCATTAGTAAATGTTGAAATTAATATTAACTAAGATTAATAAATGCTGTAGAAGTATTGTTCATTCTTAGGTCATGTTAACTTAGGTTGTTAACCTTATTGTAAGGTGTAACCAAATTTTCTTCATTTCTTTCTTCTTCTTCTTTTTTTTATTTTTTTTATTCATCTCTGTCCTCAGACCATGGAGACATACCCATGAGCCATTAATTTCATTTCCACAATGCTCCGAAGGAGAACAGGGTCACCAATCTTAAATTTAAATGTAATTTTCCTCTGGGTCCTTGAAGGTGAGATACCAATCTTGCTCTCGTTCTCTTCAGAACTAAACGTTGACCAGCCAATGTCACTGCTTCATAGAGAGACTCGCTGATTCACATCTGAAGTTCGAAACCCAGAGATTGAAAACTGACTTGCATTTCACTAACCTCTGAATAGACTTATTCCCACGCTGAACGTCCCGAGACTGACACGAAATAAGAGCTCTGACTGGTCAAGAAGCTTCTCGTTCCACAGAGATGAAAGCTATAGGGAACTGAGCCGCTAAAGCTGTGAAAACCTTTGTGTTACTTTCTGTTTGTGATGTGAGAGTGTGTGAAAAAAATATCATTAATATTGGTCTTTATAAATGTAGCCATTCATTCACCCAAATCAAAAGAGCCCATCCTAGAAGTCTCCAGGGTGTTTGGCTGGTTGCTAGGGCATACTAGGGAATTTGCTATGCAGTTGTTTTGGGTGGTTGCTATGGCGTTGCTATGCAGTTGCTAGGGTGTTATGGGTGGTTGATAATATGCAGTTGCTAGGGTGTTTTGTTATGCAGTTGCTAGGGTGTTGTGAGTGGTTGCTAGGGCATACTAGGGTGTTTGCTATGCAGTTGATAGTGTTTTGGGTGGTTTCTAGGGCATTGCTATGCAGTTGCTAGGGTGTTTTAGGTGGTTGATTCTATGCGGTTGGTAGGGTTTTTGCTAGGGCATTGCTATGCAGTTGCTAGGATGTTGTGAGTGGTTGCTATGGTATTGTAATTGAGTTGGTAGGGTGTTTTCATTGGTTGATAGGGCATTACTATGCAGTTGCTAGGGTGTTCCAAGTGGTTGCTAGGGCATTGCTATGCAGTTGTGAGTGGTTTCTAGGGTATACTAGGATACTTGCCATGCAGTTGATATGGTGTTGTGGGTGGATGCTAGGGCGTTTCTATGCAGTTGCTAGGGTGATATGTGTGGTTGCTAGGGCGTTGCTATGCAGTTCATTGTACTTTATTGTGTTTCACCTGTTTTATCATCCATCAGGTGAAAATGGTGCCTCTTATTAACAGCACAGCTCAACAAGGCACATGATCGTTAGGAATCATTCATGTCTGGAGCACACACACACACACTGAACTTTAATGTTATACGCAAGTATGCAAACACAGGCACAAATGCTTCACCAATTTCACAGTCAACAGATCATTAAAGTTTCCATTTGGTGATATACTCATGGCTTTTTCCCGATTGGAAAAATAACACTAAAATTTGCAGACCATGAAACGATGTCCCATTTTCCAGGTTTCCCACAGATGATGAGCTCAGCATGGAGCCTGTGCCATTTTCCAGGCATGCCGGTACATTAGTCAACGCTGGCAGACCGACCCGTGTGTCTGATCTGAGGACAGTTTTAAAGTTTCCCATGTAATGGCTAAGGGAAAACTTTGGGACTGGAGAGCAGGTCCTAAATCAGGAGGAGCTGGTACATTACACTCACAGCTGACAAACTCCATGCACTGAGTACAGTGCTCGGCTCATTAGGTTCAGCGGAGTGACAAACTCAGGGAGTTTGATGGTGTCTTGTAGGGTTGCTGGACTCCAATGAAAAGAAATTCATGAGGTCTAGTGACCAAGAATCATTCGGAGCACAACTCAAGACAACATTTTCCCAAAATACTGGTCAATGCAAGAAACACTTAAAGCCACTGGAGAGTGAAGACAACCGTAGTGTACACACTTAAAAGCTATCAAAATATTATGTCAAAAAATCTAAAAATGTGGTTTATGTACTTGCATCCAAATTATTAGATTTTTTAAGTCAAATTTATGATTTTAATATGAATGAATCAACCAAGTCTCCTCTGCGGTTGAAGTCTCCTCTGCTCACCAAGACTGCATTTGTGATAAAAAATACCTTAAAAGAGGTATGTGAATATATAAAGTATTATTTATTCCTGTGATCAAAGCTGATGTTCAGCATCATTACTCCAGTCTTCAGTGTCACATGATCCTTCAGAAATCATTCTGATATGATGATTTGATGCTCGAGAAACATTTTATGATTATTATCGATGTTGAAAACAGTTGTGCTGCTTCATATTTTCAGGATTTCTTTGTGAAATTATAAATGTCTTTACTGTCACTTTTAATACATCTTTCCTGAAAAAAAAAAAAGAGTTAATTTAATTTAAAACAAAACTCCTTGAACCCAAACTTCCCAATAGTGTACATTAGATTGCACCAATGCAATTAATATACATGTGTAAACAAAACAGCTCCTTAAAATAACAGCCTTCAAACAAACCAGTGCAAAAGCTGCACTGATGTGGACAGGGTTCTAGTTGTGACTTTGTAAGTGCCAAGTGTGAGTAAAAATGGGGTTGATGAGTAAATAAAATCAGCTGGAGGGAAATATTTTTAGAAACATAATAGATGCTTACAAATGTTTGTTTTTTTTACTTAAGTGAATCTAATCAAAAAGATGCAAATAATGCACTAAAAAAGGAAAGCCCCGCATGCAAATGAATGAGGAACATAATATGTGTTGTTGTAGCCTGCACTGACACAATTATGCACAAAGATACGCAACAAACTATTCATTTTTAAATGAAAATAATGCAAAATACATGATTTTTGGTGCATGCAGTAATACATATTTATGGCCATATCATTTTGGACACGGGGTCTGTAAAAAGCAAATGTTTATTATAGTAAATTGAGTCAAAGCCTAAACCAAATCCACTTGAGCAGCTGTTGAATGACAGATATTACTATTCATAATGGAGCTCGTATGAAGCTTCGGCGGTTTATCCTGCGAGCAGAACAAAAACTCCACTTTCAAATGCATTAACTCTGGAGGTAAATGTCACTTTGCTTTTGACTGCACATAATATTTGGTGTTGATATGAAGCAAAAACCGTTCAATTAAATACATTTTTGCATGCTATATAGAATGTGAAAAAGGGGTCATGCTTTCACTGGCACAGCACACAGTGAATAAATCATTCTGCTGGCTTTGCGATAGCTTATACATTTCCAGCGCAATTTGTACCTCTGAGGTCAAATACACTAATAAATAATGTGTGAAATGAGTAGGTTTGCCATGATCAGAAGATAATTAGTATTCGGTTGAAATTTTTATTCAAGGCGTCTTACAGTTTCACTAATGAGAGAAACAGCCTCTCTTTAACATCTTGGGGTTAAGGGTCGGTCACATGGGCACGGTGGTGACAGAATGAGATTGTAATGACAGTAACCACACAATTACTGTGTCTGACCTTACAAAAATGACCATGATTTCCAACAAAATGTTGCAGTTATTCCATGTAAATCACCAAATATTAATATGGTGGATAAGCAGCTTTTGGAATATGTCTGTCATTTTGTTTTGACAAAAGTACAGTAGTTTTACTGTAACGACTTTAGCGACTTTGGTATTTTGACTGAAACTATCGTTAACATGGTAAATGTTTGTAAGGGTGAACCTGGAAATTTTGTGATGAACAGTATATTTAAAATTGCTTTCTTTAATTGCAAAAAAAAAAAAAAAGCTGAAATTAAATAAATATTAGATGAAAAACTGTATAAAAAAAGTAAGACCATTAGAAATGTTGCATTGGCAACTAAGTGAAATAAGTTCAGTTTAAATTGAGGCACTAAAATTATTAAAACGGAAATTAAAATATTCTGAAAAATGACTAGAATATAAACAAAAATTAAATAATAAAAATAAAAGCTAATTCAAAGTGTTAATAAACACTAAATAGTATATAAATGATGGGTGGTGTGCTGTTACTTAGTGATCAGATGCACAATTTTCCCCTGAACACCCTAGCAACCACCCAGAACGCCCTAGCAACCCCATAGCAACCACTCAGAACGCCCTAGCAACCCCATAGCAATGTGCTAAAACTACTCAGAAAACCAAAGGAGCTACACTTAACTTACTCTAGAAAGAAAGAAAGAAAGAAAGAAAGAAAGAAAGAAAGAGCATTTGCCAGCTCCCTGAACAGATGGAGGAGTTTACAGCCAGAATTCATAAGCTTGCGAATACATTTCCAAAATGTTAATAATGGCATTTTTTCAGTGACAGATGTCAGTAATAATGAAAATGAGCTGGAGTGTGTGTGTGTGTGTGTTTTGTCCTGTCATATAGCATCAGAAACAAACTGAGATCAATGTGCTAGCAGCTTGACCCTAAGCGTGTTTATAATATTAATCAGACCGTAGACGCTGCATTTATCGTTTATGTCTCCAGTTCTCTTATAATGATGCCTTTAGACTTCCATGGACTCATTTAACAGGCTGCATAATAATCAGACTGCAATAATAATTCACCTACCAATTAACCTTCCAGGCAACTACAGAGGATGCCTTAGTAACACCCTAGCAACCACCCAAAGCTCTCAAGCATTAAGGCAGTGAGTTTCGCACAGAAAAAAACACGAATTTTTTCTTCAGCAAGTCAGGTGTGAGTTCAAATACAAATATATTTGATAGATCCTCAACTTTGAGACACGTTTTCTCTTGTTTGGTATGTGTGTCAAAAATGTCCGCCCAATCAGCAGCAACATGTAAATAAACCACGTGGGATTAAAGAGACGGCTCGCACCAATGGGTCAGAGTAAAGTCGTTTACAAATGTGTTTCCTGCAGATCAGTATACGCAACAATTGAAGATATTAGAAGACATGTTTGTTAGAGTTTTATAGTAGAAATATAGCATATCAACAGTGATCAGCAATATGATAAACCTAGTGCTCACAATAAAAATATTACGGTCATATAGTTTATAACACCGTGTCGGAGATGAGAAGCGGATTATCCTTCTCCTGAAATGTTTGTCTTTTCATCCTGAAATGCGAGGCAAATGTTGGATCACAATAATTAGGAAACAGTTTCCACAAATCCCTTCACTCGATTGGGATGTTCTCTTGTATTCTGGACGGCAAGAGCAGTGGCTGTTAGCCTGGAAATCCAGACATAAATCTGAAAGATTAATGGTCTGGCATCGACTAATGAAAATCATCCAGCTCGAGGGGCGGCACCAAGCATGCATTTGAAAATCTCACTGCACGCAATTGGATAACACTACGACCAATCACAACAAGCCCCATACGCTTAGCTACCAGCGGAGCTAACTGGTAGATTAGACTCTTACCGTATCCGGTCGGCAAAACAGCAAAAACGCACTTCTTGCAAAGGAATGATTCGAGTGGCGTCTTCTGTTCCTGTTTTAAATAAAAAGCCAAGTCTAACTCATTCATTGTAGCGACAAAGCCGTTTCAAACAACTGGTGTTCATCCATAGCCATCTTGCAATGTTTACTAATGACTTCGACGTCACAGCGCTGTCGTCATCTCGCCTCTGGCCCGCCTATATCAGATAACCCGATGTGATTGGTGCAGCTCAGATCGAGGGGCATATTTAATGAGCATCATTACTAGACACCAGAGTAACTCGCTGAGCAAATTCAACTTGTGCTCTCGCGAGAACTCTGGATTACCAGGGTAAGTGACTGTAACATCGAGCGTACTTTGCAGTATTAAACACGTGTTTATACCGATTTCATCAGGCTCTGAAAACTCTTCAAAAAGAACACACGGAATGTCCTTCTCAGCTGCCGTAGTTGCAACTCTTGCGTCATCAGGACCGTGTGTTCAACGCACCACCGTTTCCGTTTAAAAAACGTTTTGCAACTTTTTGTCGGGGCTGAACGCAGCCAAGATTGCAATCACATCGTTCTCTATATAAAGGGCACAGCTGATTGGTTCCTGCTGTATCAGTAGCCAATGAGCTCGCAGCTCAACCATCAAACACTCGGTTAGCATTTGCTGTAGCAGTTGCAGTGCGCTTTCAGAAACCCTCCTCCTTCCCCAGCTCCACCTGTATAGATCAGCTATACGGGTCATTCGTGTACGCTATACTGTACATCAGAAACAACATGTCTTGCTCACAGCAGTGTGTTGTGTGTGTATTGGCAGTAGCTAATCTCGTACTTGTTCTGCAGCAACAACAACAATAAAAGCAGCAGCAACGTAGCAAATCTATTCTGCTAAGACCAAACATGCAACATTGTCATATTCATTACCATGTCAAACACTCAGAGAGTTGTCATCATGACAGAAATATGGTTAGTTTACACATGAAACCCTCCACTCCTTGAAGTGAAAACTGTGTCGGTGCCATAGTAACAGAGCCATGAAATAATCCTGAACCTGAACAAATCCAGCGCCAACGTGTCCTCAGTGAGCCGTCGACCGATAACATCTGCCAATATCTGTCGGCCTCGGGGATGAGAGACACACGAGAGACGGGTCAAGGTCAAAGAACTGTCTGCAAAATATAAGAAAAGATATAATAATTACGGTAATTATGTACTCCTTTTAATGCATGGCGTACAGCTAAAGTGCCGTAAAATAAGGTTTATAGATAGAGTCAAATCAATTGAGCATAAACTGATCTGTGGTGATATTCAGTTCTTTTGTTTTCATATTTGTTATGTCGATGTATGTCCTTGTTTAGGGTGCATCCAAAGACAAATGTCCATTTGTGGACACTAAAACCAACTAATTAACTTGAGCAACAGATGAACACATCAATTACTCTACTGTAATATCAACGATACACTAATCTAAACAAAATACATCAAATAAACAGCAATGAGTAACACAATGACATTTGAACAACTTAAACTTCACGTCTATACATTTCAAAATTGTAAACAAATCTAAGATTATTGGAGTACGTTTACAAGAAAATATCAATCTTTCTACTTCAAAATGTCATGTTTCATAAATTGTGTTACTTGCCATTTCTTTGTAATTTGTAAATCTCATATTCATATTAATATGACACGTTGAAGTCAACATGAAACTGCATTTTACAAAGTATTTCACTTTCACTGTATTTCTGATATTCAACAACAACAACAAACAAAAAAAATTGTAAGGCTTATCCATGTTAAAATTGTGCCTATTTGAAGGTGGATGATAAATAAGAGGAACTGATGATATAAAGTCATTTCAGAAACGTCTATTAAAGAGATTATGAAGAATCGTTCACAATTAGATCAGAAACATGAATACATTTTTATTTCATGTTGACTTTAAATTGATTTGAATTAATCAAGCAAAGCATTTCATACTTACCTCTCACTTCTTGATCTTCGAAATTCCTTATATTTGTTTCTTTTTCCAGCTCTTTTCAGACGCTCAGCGCTATTATCCTGCATTGCGAGATCTGAAGTGGTTGTTAATCGACCCAAAGTACCAGAAGTGCATTTCCAACATCACACAGACACTTTCTCTATATTTCCCTGAGGCGGGAAACATCCCAGCTCAAACTGAGGCCAACGAGCCGATCCTGGATTCATCCATCCGTGTTTAGAGGACCTGCTGTCTCTCAGCGGGACGCTTTCGAAGACCTGTGACCTTTATCATCACGACTCGGGATACAATCTGAACCGCGGCCTTGCAGGTTCAGTTTCAAGAGAGACTGTGCTATCCGAGTCAGCCGACTGAATTCCCGTTAGATCCGCAAACCCTATCTCTCTTTTCCCTGAAGCCGTCGCCTCTCAGGCTGATATGACCCAACCGCCACTGCATAGAGATAATAGAAAAGAGAAGGCCTGTATGTGTGTGTCTTCTGTGCGTGCGTGTGTGTGTGTGTGTGTGTGTGTGTGTGTGAATGTTGGGAGAGAATGAAGGTCAAAGGTCCCTTATCTCATTCCAAGATTGAAAATACCTTTACTTGTACTTTCTTTCATGTTGGGTCCCTACAAAATATTCTCATGGTTTTTAGATTGGTTACCATTATTGTTTCTCCTAGAAAGCAAAAATATTATATTAAAAGCAAATGAAGTCTCAGCATCTGCGTCTCAAAAGTCATGTTTGTCTCCTCAGTAAAGACTTAGAAGAGATCTCACTGATGTCTCAAACTGAACACGTCTGTAATACAGAATCTCAACTATTTTCCGAGGTGGTGATTATGAATTTGCACGATGTGATTTGTACGGAAATGCATGATTTTTTTTGAAAAATCATAAGCATGAAGGTCCACCCTTAACCGTCAGTGTGAGCAGATTGAAGGAATGAGATTGTACGAATTAAAGCTCACCCGCGATAACTATAACAATAATTGTATAATTTTAATAATTTGAATAATTCAATGTTCTATTTCTATGAGAATGGGGAAGTCCACACAATAACAACAAAAACGACACAGAGGAACGATATCATTGGAATTACATTCAGTAAAAAAAAAAAAAAAATCCAGCTGATGAACGATAAAAATATTGACAGCCAATCAGAATTGATCCTGCTCTGGAGAGATTGAACGTTTAAAGAGTCAGAACATTATCATTATAGTTATCATTCTTGGTGTGAACAGGCCTTTCGCCGAGATGTGTAATTATGAATTGCCATGAGAGTGACTCAAAATGTACTCTAACATTTCTCATATATCAAGTTCTTCTATTCTTCCAAAAATTCCAAAAGTTGACTTGTTTTCAGTGTAATCTTTACTGAATGACATTTCAACGTATTATACATATAGTCCATGCGTTTTAGGAAAAAAGGGTGAACAAATTGCAACAGAATCAAACTCAACTGATTTTGTATCCTCCATATGTCCTGAGTAAGGAAAAAAAAAAAGCCAAGAAGAATCCCATTAGGGGAAAGTTCCGAAAAAGACCCAAATATATCCTATCCATACGCCTATTCATTCTTTTTCTCACATGAATAGGGTAAAAAAATGTAACCTTTAGATATCACCATGAAAATTACTGAGTTTGATTACTTACATCAAGACAAACAAAAAATGTATTACAAGTTTTTTTTTAATTGTTTGTAAACATGGACAAACAGTGCATAATCTAATTACAGATGTGCTAATTTGCATAAATACCGTTTTAAAAACATTCAGAGATTCAGTCAGTCATTAATTCAAGGTCCACTCAACTGTCAACTCTCAACTGTCAACTGTCAACTGTCAACTGTCAACTGTCAACTCTCAACTCTCAACTGTCACTAAGCTGTCCCTCAGGTAAGAAAACATTTCCTTTTGTTTTTCCTACATGGATTATTCATTAATATACATTAATAAAACATACCTGGTGATCAACTACAATTTATTGGGAACATCTGGATGTGTGTTGAGCTGTTGTACGACTATTTTTGGTGAAACGATGTCAAGTTTAGGATTAGCGAATAATTTCATTAGATAGCTAACACGGCTAGCAGCAGCAAATAACTTGTTAGCTGTCTTGAGATTAATCGACTTGAATTACATACATGGCAGTGTAATGCCTACAATAATCCATGTATCCATATCTTAAGTAAGGGATAATGTATTGCGAGGCGGTTGTTATAGCGAATAACAACCGCGACAGGCTGAACGGGACCCCGACGCGAAGCAAATTAGCACATCTGTAATTAGATTATGCACCGTTTGTCCATGTTAACAAACAATTAAAAAAAACTTGTAATACATTTTTTGTTTGTCTTGATGTAAGTAATCAACTCAGTAATTTTCATGGTGATATCTAAAGGTTAAATATTTTACCCTATTCATGTGAGAAAAATTATGAATAGGTGAATATTTGGGTCTTTTTCGGAACTTTCCCCTAATGGGATTCTTCTGGGCTTTTTTTCCCTTACTCAGGACATATGGAGGATACAAAATCAGTTGAGTTTGCTTCTGTTGCAATATGTTCACGGTTGACCCCCATTTTGGCTTAAAACGCCTGAACTAATAGCCTAACGTTCTGGCAAGCGTCTCTCAAAGTAATGAACAAACGATATTCCGGAAACGTTAACAAAATGTTTGTTCAAAGTTCTCTGGTCTTTAATAATGTCCTCAAAACTTTAGCACATGAACATTATATTTATAGATTGTTCATGGAACTTTTTTTTTTTTCTTTTTTTTTGAAAAGCTTTAGTTGGATGTTTGTCGTTTTTAAAATGTCACTTACTTTTTTCCAGAATGTTTAGAGAACATTCAAAAAGAAACATTCTTATCATTTAAAAAGATAAAATGGAATGTTTTCTTAACGCTCGCATAACCAATCATAAAAAAATAATAAAAAAATACAGTTTTTTATTTATTTATTTTTTAACTGGACATTTTGAACGTTGAGAGACATTCAGAAATAATGTTTTCATAACTGGGGAACATTAGCAAAATATTTTTGTTAACTGGGTTATTATATGATTCTGAATTTTTTTTTTTTTTATGTTTTGATGGTTTTAGAAGGGTTTAGGACACTTGTCAGATTCGCCAGACTGAGAATCAGCAATTATTTCAGCAGGAGCTCGAACATTTTAAATGATGTTGCAAAGATTTACTGACATCTCATTGGGAATCATCATATAAGAACTCTAAATCTCATCAAATGTGGAATAAATATGGTAATCTTCAACCATCACCAGCAATCCAACCATTATTTGGATTGGATTGGATTGGATTTGTGAAAGCTTATGATTAGACTTCCCTCTGCTGGTGGAAAAGTGCAATAGCACAAGGTCACACACAAGCCTATTGAGATGCACTGCTAGAACCTGTCACGAAATGATGGATGCTCTGAGGCCGAATCAGCTGTATTACAAATCTCTACACACACACACACACACACACACACACACACACACACACACACACACACACACACACACACACACACAGACAGACATAGCGCTCCTGAATAGTCGTCTTATTCTCGCAGTGTGACAGATATGTAAGCAACGGTTTAGGAAGAGGCGGCTTGTGTGTGTGTGGGCCGTCAACTCAAAAGAGAGAAAAGACACACACACTGCAGTTCAGATCCGTCAAGTTAAGGACGTTAAGTGTTTTCTTCAGTCACTGCATATATTCACTGAAAACAACAGCTGATGAAACATCATTTCTATATATATATATAGGAGTGATTTTAGGTTGATTGGGACACTTTTTCCCAGCCATCTCAATGGCAAAAGTGCTATATACTCTATGTACACACACACACACACACACACACACACACACACACACACACACACACACACGTAATACAGTACTGAAGCACCAGTAAAACATCCCCTCCCTCTACTAGCTGATTGTGTGTGTGTGTGTGTGTGTGTGTGTGTGTGTGTGTGTGTGTGTGTGTGTGTGTGTGTGTGTGTGTGTGTGTGTGTGTGTGTGTGTGTGTGTGTGTGTGTGTGTGTGTGTGTGTGTGTGTGTGTGTGTGTGTGTGTGTGTGTGTGTGTGTGTGTGTCAACAACTCATGTCAAAGTCTGCTGTTCACATCACTCAGACAGGTCTGTCTCTGTCTGTTCATGTGGGTGGAAGCGTTCATGTGACACTTCAGTGCTTCACTACACTCAAAGACAAATGCACACGAAAGGACTTACAATGTAATACATCAGTGAGATTGAGAACTCACACTTTCATCCTCCATCAGCATCTGTTTCTGCACGTCACACACTTCAAGTGTGTTTATGCCTCCTTTCATCTAATGCTTGTTGGGTTCTGCATGGGAAAACATTCGCTGACTAATTTTTTCACTGACTAGGTCAAAATGCCTTGTGAATGGGAGTGATTGGGCCACTTCTATGATAGCATAAAAAAAATGGCTATTTTTAAAACACTAAGAAGGCTCGACACAACATGACACTGTGCTGGAAGTCTCACCAGAGGATCTACACATGAACTCCAGCGTTGAGAACATTGTTTCGAGATTCCCAGATTCGGGCCAGTAACGTTACCGGCTAACGGTCTTGATATGATCTCAAACATTTCTCATTAGATGATCTGAGCTGCTCTACAATATCATAAATGATTTTTCGCATTTGTAAATAAAACTAGGAATATTGAAGTAAAATAACATTCAATTTCACTTCAATGTGTTATTACTTGCTATTTCTCAGTAATTATTTGTGAAATTTACTCAGTGCAAATTGTTTCTACACCAATTTATTTTTCAATGTAAATTCTTTTGACAGATCTATACTCTACTGATAAATATGGACAAACTCAGCCATTGGGTTAGATTTTTACATTACATTTTTAACCCGACGTTTGGATTTGTCCATATTTGACCCAAATTTGGGTTAAAACAATCCAGCATTTTTTTAGAGTGTGTTTTTCAATGTACATTCTTTTGACAGATCTGCACTCTATTGATAAACCTGGGTATTTGTATTGTCCTGTACGAGAAACATCTGATTCAAACAGAAACATCTCCAAGAGCAACATCTGAGCAATGCATGTTTCCATTGGACGGTGATATCAGTAAAGCGAGAACATCTCAGCAATAAAGTGATTCAGGTCATGAATGTACCGACACTAATATCAGTTGAACTGGTTCGTGTCAGAATGTCTGGGATCAAAGAGCGGATGTTTTATCGCTGTCTAAGAGACAAAGGCAGATGAAAAGATAAAAAGAGGGAGTATTACAGGTTCATGTCAACCTCTGAACCAGGTTATTATCTGAGTCTCCAGGTTATTAAAGGCGAATCCAGAGTGCATGCGATCCTTGTTGTGTGAGGTGAGTCAAACCGACAGGATAAATCACTCAGCGCTGAAGCATCTATTGATCTATTTTTCTCAGAACTGAGACGATCACAGGTAGCACTTAACGTGTTGTTACTGTGTTTTCATTCATAAAAGCCTGTGAAAGCAAATTGTTTGTAAGAAATGATGGTGTTTGGGAAGCCAAACTACTTATTAAATTGTTTTTCCATATTTGTTTTCCAGGATGTTCCGGGTCTTACTTCTCCTGCTGGCTGTGGCTGGTGAGATTTATCGGCATCTTTATTTATTGATATTATAAAAAAATTTTGAATACTCTTAATTTCTAACGGTGATTCTGTTAGAAATATTAAAATTGGGACGGTGATGTTAAAAGGAAAAACAGGGTCTATGAGAAATCTCACATTGTGAAATCTTACCATGGTCATCAGTTTTTGCCAAAATAATCATAGTTATTCAATCATAAATTAATATGGGAACACTTTCTGTCATTTTGTTTCATTTCTCTTTGTTTCTTAAAACTTAAAATAATTTGACTGTAGGCTAAATGTTTTTTTTCTCATTAGTTCCAAGGTTCAGATACAACCATTCTTCTGAACTTTAACCTTTGTCAGGGTATAAACACATTGGCACATTTGATCTGCTTGATAAAATATGTGATTACCTATTCAACAATTGAGATAGAGACAAGTCATAAATCAGTTTTTATGGCTTGTGCTATTAAGTGATATGGCTTCTTTCTTCAATGGTTTCCATAACTTAATTGAGATTATATAAAGGTTATGTGGCATGGTTAATTAGACATGCTTATGTTAAATGTTTAAATTAATATTTGCAGATTGGTTGTCATGTGTTTTAATGCATTATACTTTCTAAAGGCATGTTCAATGAATAGATAAGTATTATAACTGTGGTTACAATTATTCATGAGACCATACAATGCATTATAAGGTGCATCAAAAGGCAGAATTACTGCATTAAAAATACTTTATAATGCATTATACATAAGGGCTTTAAGTAAAGAGTTACCAAAGTGTTATATAAGCTGCAGGTTGAATGTTCATGATGTATGTGCAGGTCTCCATGCAAGACCACTGCATCCATTCCCAAATGGTAGACTGAAACCAATAGGGCCACAAATGGCCCAAGACGAAGACAACTCAGTTCTGAAGGACATGAACACTGGTGTCAAACCCCAGAAGCAAATACCAGTTCCGGTTGAGTTGCGCAGGCAGGGAACAGAGCCTTCCCGACGATTCCTGATGGATCTCAACACTGGGATGCTCAAGGAGGAGGTCGGCGAAATGAACAGAAGAGTTTCCGGCTGTATGTCTGCAAAGTCATTTATTTTATTGTATTCAATGCATATAGAAGATTGGTCATATTTACCTATTTTTGTCTTCCTCCACAGTCTACAATCCTCCAGCGTTTGAGATGAGGAAGGGAACTCAGAATTCTCAGGCCAATCTTGTGGATCCCAGAACTGGACTGAGTCTGCCGTCACTATCAGAGATGCAGAGGAGCACAGCGCCATGTGAGTGTTTCAAGACATCTACACACACATGATATCAGCCATGTTTTGCTTTAATAAGACTTGTCATTTATTAAAGAATTGTGTGTTTGAGCGTATAGCAACAAAATATAGCAACAAGCGGCAATTACAGGGCCAAGTATGAAACAAGAAGATTTTAACTCAAAGTATCAGAAAATAATCTGTTATAATAATCTGTTTGTGAGCATATTAATATTTGATTGGTTATGTGCACATTTTTACAATGCAGTTTAAGTGGCTGCCATAGACAAAAATCCAGCATAGATTCATGGTCCAGGGGTGCGTTTCCCAAAAGCATCGTTAGCCAACTATGTTCGCAAGTTCCGTCGTTATCAGCAGTTCAACGAGTCAGTGTTTCCCGAAACCATCGTTCTAATGAACATTCACAAACAGCGTCGCAGAGTTGTGTGTTTGCAATGACAGATCTCGACCTGTGGTTAGAAGAAGAGTTTCTAGTTTGCATGACATGTGGACTCAATAAACCCTTATCTTGAGCAAAATAATCAAGCTGACATTCAGTCCAATCTGTATCTTTTATTTAGAATACATACAAATGTCATTTACGTCTTTTAGTTTGTCAAGAGATTTAAAGCACCGTTTTTGAAGAGTGCGCATGTGCGAACGAGCTCTACTAAGTAAGAACGAGCCTATGATTGAATCTGGAAATAAAGCAAAATAAATGAGAAAAAGTCCTCAGATGCCATGTCTGTCATTTGTTAACTCGCTGCTTAACTACCATAGTTCGATGTATGGAAGAAAAATAATGTCAAATGTTTTTTAAATAAAAAGCCTGTTGAATTGCACTACTTAAAAAAAAAAAAAAAAGGCATTACATTAACCATCCTTGCATTTTAATGCATTGTATTTTTAGGGCTTGCATTTTTATGGGCTGAAATTCAACATGGTTGAACATTTAAGCTGTGAATATTTCAATTAAAAACATTTCAAACACATTTTCATTATAAAAAATTCAATAATCCATATTCACCTTTCATATTTCACTTCCAAAATATTCAAACTGTTTAAAAATACAACCTATAATTGTCACGAGGGACACACAGGAAAGTAGGTAGATCCAAATGCAGTATGAAAATAGTTGTTTATTGAAGTGTAATCCATCTCGTAGTCATCCAGGCAAGATTCAACATCCATGATAGCAATCCAAAATCCAAAATACACAATAAACAAACCAAGAAACAGGTAGAACGCAGACCAGAAGTGTAGTGACAATATATGACGACTCCGTGACAAGGACTAAAACAGACAGGGTATTTATACACAGAAACTAAACAATGTAATGAGAAACAGCTGCGTGCAATGATGAGTGATGAGAACAGACGAAGGATCGTGGGAAATGCAGTTCCAGAATGAATGGTGACAGTAAGGGAGAGAGACCTCTAGTGGACACCCGGGGAAACACAAACCAGACACTGTGACAATAATATTCAACAGGCATTTTTCGGTCCATTTTATTTCGCTTTGCAAATTCGCTTCCACAAATTCAGTGGTTCAAATTCGACAGTAAATTCAACATTGACATCCAGGAACTGCAGGAAAAGCAGTAGATTGCCGAGCATACTATCCATCTGCTGTTAGTCGACCTCACCAGCAGGGGGTGCAAAAGCGCGTTTTTACAATGCAGTTTAAGTGGCTGCCATAGACAAAAATCCAGCATAGATTCATGGTCCAGGGGTGCGTTTCCCAAAAGCATCGTTAGCCAACTATGTTCGCAAGTTCCGTCGTTATCAGCAGTTCAACGAGTCCGTGTTTCCCGAAACCATCGTTCTAACGAACATTCGCAAACAGCATCGCAGAGTTGTGTGGTTGCAATGACAGATCTCGAGCTGTGGTTAGAAGAATAGTTTTTAGTTTGCATGACATGTGGACTCAATAAATCCTGATCTTGAGCAAAATAAGCAAGCTGACATTCAGTACAATCTGTATCTTTTATTTAGAATACATACAAATGTCATTTACGTGAGTTTGTCAAGAGATTTAAAGCACCGTTTTTGAAGAGTGCGCATGTGCGAACGTGCTCTGCTATGTAAGAACGAGAATCTGGAAATAAAGCTAAATAACTGAGAAAAATGAGAAATAGATGCCATGTCCGTTATTTATAGTTAACTCGCTGCTTAACTACCATAGTTCGATGCATCGTTGAATAAATCAACTAGCTAGTCCCGACTGTTTCCCGAAACCATATTGTCGCAAATTGGTCGTTCAACCACGTTGGTTAATGACGTCACGCACGTGGTGGAGTAATAACCACTTTTAATGAATCTGTTTGAGATCGAATTAACGCTAGATGTTTTAATATAAATTACGGACATGGCATCTGAGGACCATCTCTTATTTTTCTCAGTTATTTTTCTTTATTTCCAGATTCAATCATAGGCTCGTTCTTACACATGCGCACGCTTCAAGAACGACGCTTTAAATATCTTGACAAACTCAAAGACGTAAATGACATTTGTATGTATTATAAATAAAAGACACAGGTTGGACTGAATGTCAGCTTGATTATTTTGCTCAAGATCAGGATTTATTGAGTCCACATGTCATGCAAACTAGAAACTATTCTTTAATCACAGGTCGAGATCTGTTGCTCCAAACACACAACTGTGCGATTCTGTTTGTGAATGTTCGTTAGAACGATGGTTTCGGGAAACACCGACTCGTTGAACTATCCTGATAGTACTTGGTAACATAGTTGGCTAACGATGCTTTTGGGAAACACACCCCAGGCCAGAGCTGGTGGACCAGCCGTTCTCAAGCAAAACTGAGCTGGTTTCGCTGGTCCACCAGTAAACAACAACCAGCATCCCATGCATGAGCATAAATGTGTGCATGAGCATAAATGTGAGATTAGTCTCTATTTTGAGAACCATGAGACTTAATAAAAAGTCTCCAATTGTTCTTGTTTAACATGTTTACACTTTATTTTAAGGTGTCATTGTTACAGTGTAATTATATATTTAAGTACTGAGTAATAATAATGAACAACATATACTTACTATAGGGTTGGGGTAGGATTAGGGTTTGGTTTAGGGTTAATTGCATGGAATTATGCATAATTTACTCGTATTACTATGGTAAGTACATGTAACGTGTAACAAGGACACTGTAAAATAAAGTGTTACCTTTAACATCATATAGGAAACTCTTCAACTGTCTGAGAGATAATAAATCTCATTGTGATTTCTTATTTATGTATATGGGATGTTTTGAAGTGTGTGTGACAGTCTCCATTTGTTGTGGTATTTCTCCAACAGTGGATGAGTTCAGACAAGGCACTGAAAACCAGCTGTACATCCTACAGGAGCTCAGAAAGCTTCACATGTTGAAACCACATGAGCAGAGAGCGATCCCTGCTGATCCTCCCGTCCTTATGGACCTGAACACCGGTCTCCTCAAAGAACACCGGAACGAGTTGGACGGGAGAGTAGCGGGCTGTAAGTCTCACTTTCTAATGGACAATCTACAACCCTGTTGAAAAGACCTGCATTTAGCTGGTGAACAGTATGGCTATAATGTTATACCAACAACTTCAGTTTTGTCAGAAAAAAACTATATTTTATAGGTTGATTGGACTATCGAATGAAGAAATGGTTGACATTACTGAAAAATTTAACAATGTAAATTTCTATGCCATTAGTGTATACGAGTTACTTAAAATATTAAACAGCAAGAACTTATAATGTCAAATTTGGTGGCATGATCAGTTTAGTCACTGATGATGATTTCTAGTTAAAGCATGGGAACTAATGATGACAAATATTTGGGTTACACTTTATTTTAAGGTGTCATTGTTACAGTGTAATTATATATTTAAGTACTGAGTAATATTAAGCTTACTGTAGGGTTAGGGTAGGATTAGGATTTGGTTGAGGGTTAGTAGCATGTAATTATGCATAATTTACTGTTAATACTATGAAAAGTACATGTAACATATGTAACAAGGACACTGTAAAATAAAGTGTTACCAATATTTGTTATGCAGAAGTTTTTGAGTTTTCACAACTTCTGATTTTTTTAGTGTAATGCAACGACAACCAAACCAAAGTCGAGTTGGTCTTTTCAAAAGGGAATCCAGCTTTCAGAGAAATCCTTTTGCCAGTTTGGACTTATGTTTTCTTTCACCTTCATTAGCAGCTAAATGGGAAGTGGTTTCTGGCCCTGAGCACGAGGACATAAAAAGCCAAGACTCTTCTGAACACAAGGAAAACCACATAGCCATTCCTGTTAAGTTACGCAGGCAGGGAACAGAACCTTCCAGACGCTTCCTGATGGACATGAACACTGGGATGCTCATACATGAAGTTGGTGAAATGAACAGAAGAGTTTCCGACTGTAAGTCTGCAAAGTCATTTAAAAAAATCCCCCAAAAAATCAATGCACATAGGAGATTTTGGCCATTAACAATAGTTTTTTGTCTCTCTGCACAGTCTACAATCCTCCAGCGTATGAGATGAGGAAGGGAACTCAGGATTCTCAGGCCACTCTTGTGGATCCCAGAACTGGACAGAAGCTGCCGTCACCATCAGAGACGCAGAGGAGAACAGCGCCATGTGAGTGTTTCAAAACATCTCACACACATGATATCAGTCATGTTTTAAGTCTTAGAAATGATTAAAACATACTGTATACACAGATTTTAAAGGCCCAATGAAGTGCCTTGGAACGCGCAGCTTTGTTTGATGCGTTGGCGTAATTTGCACTGAAACGGGAAGCTAAGGTGGGACATGTTGAATGGCTCCTCCCCCTTTTCTAATAGCCAATAGCGTTTAGTTTACCTCACAGACTGACAGCACCATGGAAGAGAATCCGAGCGCTGATGATACGCTGGATTCAATAGTAGAGTTGTGAATAAATTCTAGCCATTTCATTCTTAACCAACATACAGTTGGAAAACGGGATAAAACTCGAGCGTTTGAGCAAACGAACACACACTTCAACCCATATTGCTCTGTGACGTGTCAACGGTCGCTTTGGCCAGGTGGTGTTTATAGCATAGGGGGTGGAGCTTTAGATTCTAGAGAGCATTTGATTGGACGGGATGTGATGAGACGCGGTGACGTCATAAAAATCCCTGATCCATTTTAGCGGAAGTGAGAGACTGAGTTTTGAATGCTTATATCTCCTAAATGCGAATTTTGTCATTGTTTTGGAGCACACCAGCTTATTAATAACCTTATGGCTAACATATTCATACTAAAAGCGAAAAAACAAAAAAAATTGATTTCAGGGGGGCTTTAAAGGGATTTTTCCTCAAAAAAGAAAATTCTGTCATCGTTTCTTACCATATTAAACTTCGCAATAAATGTTTTCCTTCTGTGCAACAAAAAAAGTTATTTAGTAGAGCGTTCAAGCATTGAAGAAATGCTTCTTTTTTTTTCTTTTTTGACTGAACTATCCCTCTAAATACTGTTTTTCTGTATTCTTCCTTCAACAGTGGATGAGTTTAGACAAGGCACTGTATACCAGCCGTACAACCTACATGAGCTCAGACTGACTGAGATGAACAAACAAGGCTCTGAACCTTCCAGAAACCTCAAGATGGACCTGCACACCGGTCTACTGAACGAACACCAACATAAGATGGACAGAAGACCAAGCTGTAAGTCTCAAGTTCAAATATCTGAGAACAAGACGTTCTTTGCCATTGAATTAAAGCAACACCAAAGATTCTTTTGTACCTTTACATAATGTTTCCAAAATCGTTTCAGTGGTTCATCAACTCGTAACAGGGTGAACGGCACTTCTGCATTCGCCTTGCGACCCTCTATCGGCTATAACCGCGCTGTGCAAGTTTGCCAGATCGGGTCGCGGATCTGTAGTTCGAATGAGACATAAGAAACTACAAATTTGACTTGCTTTACGACAAGCATTACAATAGCAAATACAATAGCAAGCAATGTCATTACTTCGTTTTTCTTTGTTTCTGAGGTCGCAATACATCATACTTTCATAAAATCATGCAACATACTCTACGTTGTCTGTGGACATCGTTATTTCCAAAGCCGGTGCTGGATAAACAAATAGAGAGCCTAAGTCCCCCCCCTTCCGGTGGACCACCATGGGACCTTATTTCGGAAAAATATTGTATGGAAGTCAATGGCGAGAGACAACAAATATTTTGATCTCGTTTGAATTGTGCCCTGAATTACACATATGATGTTTGTCAATTTAAAAGATACATTTTAAAGTCAAGAAAGTCGCAGTTTGATGTAAAACTGTTGAGGTATAAGACTGTGAAAATACGTAATTACAAAGACTACAAACCCAAAAGGCGCACATGTGACGTCATACCTTTTCTCTCAGTGAATGAAGCTAACTTTACTGAAGCTAACGTCTGTCGTTTTTTCTATAGTCTTACGTTATAATTGTAACGTTACGCCGTCATGCCTGAGTGTTTTGTACCAGACTGCACACATACGTACATAGTGCGAGACGAGAGATGTAGTTCATTGAGTGATTTTCACATAAAACTAAATGTTACTCTTCGGTTTTATGGCAAACTGCGACTTTCTTGACTTTCATAATTATCTTTTAAATTGACAAACATCATGTGTGTAATTCAGGGCACAGTTCAGACGGAATAAAAAGATAAGTTGTCTCTCGCCATTGACTACCATACATATTTTTTCCGAAATAAGGTCCCATGAGCCGGAAGCGGAGGGGCGGGACTTAGGCTCTCTATAGCGTGCATGCGACGGTAGGCTGCGCTAGGCTAAATTATTTACGATCGCGGTAATGGACAATTCCGCTTCCAACCTGTAGGGGGACCGAAAAGGAAAAAGTGCTTTGGTGTTGCTTTAAAGATTATTTTGTTGATGTTGGCCAAAGGCCTTAGAAAAATCTCATTGGTTGCCTTCTTAGACTTACGTTTTCTTTCACCTTCATTAGCAGATAAATGGGAAGTGGTTTCTGGCCCTGAGCACGAGGACATAAAAAGCCAAGACTCTTCTGAACGCAAAGCCGTTCCTGTTGAGTTGCGCAGGCAGGGAACAGAACCTTCCAGACGCTTCCTGATGGACATGAACACTGGGATGCTCATACATGAAGTTGGAGAAATGAACAGAAGAGTTTCTGGCTGTAAGTAAAAAAAAATTTAAACTCAATGCACATAGAAGATTGGTCATATTTACCCATTTTTTGTCTTCCTCCACAGTCTACAATCCTCCAGCGTTTGAGATGAGGAAGGGAACTCAGAATTCTCAGGCCAATCTTGTGGATCCCAGAACTGGACTGAGTCTGCCGTCACTATCAGAGATGCAGAGGAGCACAGCGCCATGTGAGTGTTTCAAGACATCTACACACATTAAGACTTAGAAATGGTTAAATATATGGGATATTAAAGGGTTGTTTCCATCTTAGTTGGTACAAAATTGTTTTTTTCTTCTTCTGTGCAACACAAAAATTATATATATATGTGTGTGTGTGTGTGTGTGTGTGTGTGTGTGTGTGTGTGTGTGTGTGTGTGTGTGTGTGTGTGTGTGTGTGTGTGTGTGTGTGTGTGTGTGTGTGTGTGTGTGTGTGTGTGTGAACTATCCCATTTTTCTGTTTTTCTTCTTCTTCTCTACAGTGGATGAGTTCAGACAAGGCACTGAACCCCAGCCGCACATCCTAACGGAGCTCAGAAAGCATTACATGTTGAAACCAAACTACAGCGCTTGAAGTCACGAACTCGTGTTTACAATCGGTGAGCATTTTCTAATAAACAAACACTATCTTCTCTGGCTAAGTGATAAGACATTATTAAGTTACAGAACTGCTCATTTTGCTTGTCATCATTCTTTGAACTTTGGGCTATTATTAAGTTGCGTAACGGTAACACCTCTAAAATAATCATGCAATTATGGGCCAAAACTAAACAAATGCCACCATGCAGGAAATGCTGAAAGCAAAGTGATTTTTTTGTTTTTTTGTGTGGTTATTTTCCAGATGAGAGCGTTTGACTGTGTTTGACTGCACGAAGACCATCTCTGGATCTATCTCTATGCATCTGAAGTGTATAAGAAGCAATTCTCAGTTTTACTAAAGCTGTCCATCATATATGTAACTGTCTAGTAACACTTTACTGCTAATTTCAGAGGTTTCATGCAATAAAGGTGTCATGCAATATTTGAACTTATGATCTACAAAATAAATGCATTAACAAAATATTACTTTTGATGTTTTATTGATGTTGATGTTTGAAAATTCTAATGTTTTACATGTTTTTTACGGTTTTTATCTTAGTGGGACATATCTCTGCTTATTATTTGGTGTGTTAAAGTGCGCCTGTAGTCAATAATTGTATCCCTTAAAACTCATCTCTGATCACCAAAATGATCATATTTAATCGTTATTTCCTTGAAAAAAAATTCTTCATGCCTTAAAATAGCTTGAATGTAACTCGACACCCTTGCCTCATTTAGTATGCGCGGCTCTATGAATATGCAAATGAGCCCCGCCTCCACTCACTCACTCAGCTCAGAGATCAACTGGTTGACGATCACACGTTGATCTGATTGGTTACAAGGTAGTTTGTGACGTCAGAAACACCAGCGATTTCAAAGCGTGTTTTTGAGACTGTCTTTGGTTCACTGCAGTTTTAAGGAGAAAATACTCAGCAATGCTGTAGACTTATGAATTTTGCATATGTTAAAGCATATTAAAAACACCACACAGACACATAAACAACATTAAAAGCTTGATTTTCTCCACAGGGGGACTTTTGTGTGGAAAAAACATGACTGTTGCTATCCAGCATAAGGTGTCAATGTTGCTGATCATCATCTCGATTAACAGCTTATCTTACCACTAATATAGAATCATATAAATATCAATTCATACATAAATACATCTGCATCTATGCTAATAATGAAGTGATAATCACATTATGATCAACAAAGCTGTCAACACACATTTTAATGTATCATATTTGCTGATTCAAAAGATGATCAGAACTTTGAAAACCTGTCTACATGCCTTCTGTCGTCTGTCTGATTGACAGTTCATATTATTAGAAAATATGAAAGTAAAAGGCAATTTAAAATAATTGTATATGTCCACCTTAAGCTTGTGGTTTTTATAAAAATCGTGTTAAAATGTGAATATCGATATCAAATATGATCCATCAGGCTTTTGAGGAAAGTTTTTTATTTATTTTTATCCCTCAATCATTGTTTTTTTCAACAAATTATTGCTCGGTTTAGTGTTTATGAGCTCTTTATAATTTTCACTGCATCATTCTATATGAGCCATATAAGCCTGATGTATCAAATATGATTCAAAACTTTTTAGATTTTGTCAAAACAACAAACCGTTACATTACAATATATATATACTATTTATTATTACAGGGTTAACTTAAGTTAATCAAATGGAATGGCGACTACATCAAAACTGGGGTAACTTGGTACTAACAGTTACTCACCATTTAAGTTACACAAAAATAATTTGGTTATTATGGTAACTTTCGATGATTACTGAAGCGATTATTATAAATTATGTTATTATATTATTAAATATTTTTGTTATTAGCCGTTTAACTAACGGTTTTGACATTTTGAATTTGCCGCTTTCGCGTCGCTGTGGTGACCGGAGGAAGAAGCATCTGATGCGGCATTCTGGGATACTGGCGGACTCAACAACGCTTCTACTGTGATGGCGACCAATATCGAGCAGATTTTCAGGGATTTTGTAATGAATAAGATTAAAGAAATCGAGGATGAAACTCAAGAAATCAGGTAAAATGTTCGATCTTTTACTCGTGACTTAAGGTATAGCGTGTTTCATTAAGAACGCGTTGATTTATTTTTTAGCCGACTAGCTCAACATTAGCTGTTATGATCACTGTACGCAAACTCCACTGAGGTAACGTTAGTGTTTAAACATTTAATGATGGTGTTGAAACTGAATTGTGTATTTTCGCGTCAACTCTCACTGTTTGTTGCCTTCTGTATTAACTAACGTTACATAGTGAGGATCATAGCGTTGAAATGACAAGTTATTCCAGTGAAACGTTACATGAGAGAATACATACGACGTTTCGTGTAACGTTATCTAATGTTGTAAATTGTTCACAGGTTCAGGCATCGTGAGGTAACGTTAAACCTTTACAATAAATGTTACCATGGTTAGCTTTCACCATAATTGTTTCATATAAATGTGACATTTTAAAATGCTAACACGTGTATCATAATTGTTGATTCAGTGGTAACCCAATTGTTAGGTAGTTGCCAATCACTGACACAATTGTTATGCAATACAATGTTTTTTTAAATCTGAAAAACACAAAAACTTCATTTTTGACAGTTATTTTCCTCTTTATCATGAAGCTGCTTTGAAACAATTTGTAAAGCACTATATAAATACTAATATATGGTCTGGACACAATCACTTTACTGGAGTTACAGCATTTCTTTGTATTCTTGAGAGTAAAAGATTGCTTCTATTATTAATAATTCTGTTTAATTGTACGTGATTGGAATTTCACTCAATAAAGCACCAAAGACAACGGACTTCATCTACATCTGCGTCGTGTTTTAAATGAGTAATAAAATGTTTTTTATTTTTTTCATTCAGTGTTACAGATGAGCCACAGTCTGAGCCTGTGACGGAGATGAGAGAAGATGGACTAAAGGAAGAACAAATGAACACACCAACAGGTTAGTTGTCAATACCGTCTATGTTTTTGTATTTTATGACGTATATTCTGTCACTAATCAGTCTTTGCTTTCACTGCAGATAAAGTCGCACATACTGACCTCCAAGATAACCATGCTAAAGAGGACACCAGCACTAAACACAGGAAAAGTAAAAAGCACAAAAAACACAAAAGCAAAAAGAAGAGAAAGAAACGCAAAGAAGGAAAAGACAGCAGCTCAGAGACAGAGTCCGACAAAGAGACACAAGAAAGGTGAGACACTTACAAAAGACAAATAATGTTAATTAGTCACCCTTGTGTTTTATAGTAGTTATATTTACAAAAAGTGACAAGATCTGTTTGTTTGCTTAATGTTTAGTGATTGACTTCAGAGTAGTATCTTTCTTCTTAACATTTGATCATTTATTCCGTTGAATCATGCACCACTCTAATGGTTTTATAAACTTTACGGCTGTTCAAATTAATCTCCATAGGTTCAATTATAACTTTGTTTCAACTTTGTGTTTTACATTTTTTCCTATGTTTGTTTGTTGTCCAAAGTGGAAAGAAAAAGAAGAGAAAGAAGAAGAAAAAAAGCAAAGATGCAGACAAAGTAAAGAGGTCTCGCTCAAAGTCTGAAAGCTCTTCGGCATCTGGTTCTGAATCTGAGTCTGAATCAAAACCTTCTAATGAAAATACGAAGTCCTCTTCCGCAGGTAAGATTTCAAAGTCTGAGCTCAAAGACACATCAGGTGTTTTGCCTGACATTATTCCCAAGATAGAGAACTCTGTCCACAAAAGCACTGAAAACGAAAGGCCCAAAGATAAGAAAAGAAGTTCCAGCAGAAGATCTAAAAGTAAGGAGACTTCTAGAGGATCAAGATCACCCAGATGGAAATCAGGACACAGATCAAGATCCCGGTCTTCGAAACGACAACGCCGATCAAAGTCAACCTCCCGCTCCAGAAATAGCTCCAAAAAGACTCATAAACAGAGAGAGAGAAGTAGATCAAGGTCAAAGAGACGCAACAATCGGTCCAGGTCTCATTCAGTCAGAAGAGGCAAACATTCAAGATCCAGGTCGCGATCCAGGTCTGTTGTGATCTCGAGGAAGAACAGAAAGTCTATGTCAAAATCTAGGTCACGAAGTAGATGCCGTTCCAAGAGTAAGTCTCAAAGTAGAACGAAACCTTCTAAATCAAGGTCCGTTTCTAGATCAAGGTCTGATCTGAAAGATGAACTGCAGAAAACTGAATCGATTAAGAGTGACGCAGATCCGGCAGTGGGCGGTAGTACGAGTTGTGCAATGGAAATGCAGAAAAATGTGTCTGAAAACACAACAGAGAATGGAAAAAGTCCAACAATGGCTGTGAACTCTGACACCAAGTCGTTTGACGTTGCGTCGATCAGCTCGAGTTCTGGTTTCAACACATTCGGCGTCACGGGATCTTGGCGACCAGTTCCCTTCATGGCAGAGACATCTGTGACCAAGTCTTCCCAAAAGTGCATTACACCTGAGGTGCCTTTGGAAGTGACCAATGTATCTGAAGAACCGTCAACCATTACGCCAAAAGATTCAGAGTTCGCTGCCGACCCTGAGAAAGAAACCAACGCAAATACAATAACCGCCGTAGAGACTTCGATCGAGAGGAACTCAACCTCGCCATCCAAGTCTCCCAGTCAAGAAACGTCCTCGAGATCCAAAGTAGCTGCGCGATCCAGATCAAAGTCGTCCTCGAGAAAGAGGAAATCAAAGTCTCGATCGCCCTCGGCAAAAAAATCGCACAAGTCCAGAACGAGGAGCAAACGTTCGAAGTCGAGGTCGCCCAAAAAGAGGAAGTCGAGATCTCGTTCACAAGGTCGTAGGAGGAAATCTCGAACTCCAGACAGAAGTAGGCGATCTAAATCAAGGAAGAGGTCTCGCTCGCATTCGAGGAGGAGATCCCGATCCGGCTCACGCTGGAGAAGAGGAGGCTTCGGGAGCCGATCGCTAAATCAGCGGGACAGATGGAAGCGAGAACCGAGTCGTTCCCCGGTCCTCATCCTCCGCAAGAAGAGCTCGACTTCCAGACCTCGACGGAGCACCAGCAAAACGCCTCCACGTCTTACAGAACTTGGTATGAGGAAACTTCTAAATTCGGTCAATTTTTGGGAATAATTAATATATTTTTTAATGTCTTTGAAAGAGGTATCTTACACCGTGTCCAAACTACACGTGATGACACGCGATAAAAGGTTTATTTTCCATGTTAATCAGAGTGTTTGTCCTAACCAGCCGCGACGGCGACACATGACGATTCTATTTTAGAAAAAATAATTCTGCGACGTCGCACTGGAACAACAAACACAAAGTGTGGCGATGATAATCTCAGGTGCTGTTTATGTGCTTTATTTAATGTTAAAAGCGTGTCATGTGACTTTGAATATCATTTAGTGCTCCAGCTTTGTAGCTGTAAAAGCAACAATGGATAATTCACCTCAGATCTTGAAATTAAACAAATGGAAACAAGAACGTTCAAACTGTGAACAAACAAGTGTATTATTTGACAAAGATAGTTTTAGTAACTCAGTAGCCTATGTATTTTAATAATGTTTAAATGGTGTAATATTTGTGAATTTGATTATGTAGCTGCTTATCCATTTTCTTGCGAGTGCCATCGAGATTACTCTCTGGTGGCGCGAGACTCCGCCCACACGCTGTTCTGATTGGCTGACTCCGCCCACACGTTGTTCTGATTGGCTGTGAATTTTGATAGATTTTTACGCATCTCGCAGTCGCGTTGCGTCTAGTGTGGACAGACACATTATTTGCCGCTGAAATCTTATCGCATCGCGTCTGGTTCGGACACGGTGTTATGCTCACCAATTCTGTACGTGTTTGATCAAATATATGATGAAAACTGTCAGTGAAGATGATGTTACAAAACATATCTATTTCAAATAGATGCTGTTCTTTTAAACATAAAAGAATCCTGAAAAAGATGTATCATGGTTTCCACAAAAATCTTAAAGCTGCCGTCGGCAAGTCTGGCAGATTGGGTCGATTAGCCAAAATTTTGAATGTTTACAACTCTCATGCCCCTCCCCACTACCAGCGAGCACCCTCCCATCGAGGTCGTGCTCGTCAGTGCGTCACTGTGCGTGTGTACCTGATTTTCTGTGAACGCGTCCGTCTCTTCAGCATCTATCAACACCATGGACTCGGAGGTAGGCTGCCCTGGCTAATCTATCCATAGATAGCAATAACCGAGGAATTGGAAGCTTGTTAGTAGATTTTCTCTCTGCCATCACGCTTCATGCAATCTCCAGGCGAACTTCAGGCGTGGCGTGTGCATGTGATATTAACGTGCGCGAGTGAGGGGGGATCTGTGGCGTGTGCACGACCTGTGATTGACAGTCAGATCTCACACCCCCCTGCGCTGATTGGACCTGATGAAGAGGGAGCGCTGGATTTTTGCAAAACAAATAACACGCTCCAGGTGGAGTTAGAAGCTCGGGTTTTTTTCTAAAACCACCTTATTTATGTTGTTCTGTCGGATTATAGTGTCGATTACACTGAATATGATCAAAAAAAATTTGCCGACGGCAGCTTTAAGCTGTTAAACTGTTTCCATTTATATTAATTGAACATTATTAATAATAACGGAGCGCACCAAATCAGCATATTGATGTCTAAAGCAGCCTTTCTCAAACTTTTTTCAGTCAGGGCACCTTTCAAAAGTGCATAAAATCTCAAAGCACCCCAGTGTAAAATATAATTTAAAAACACTGCATAACCCAAATGTAAATGCAAATTTTATATAAATATTTATCTAAAATGAATTTACAATTGTATTAATCCGATCATATGTTTAACCCTTTCACACGTAAATTTAAAATATTCTGGCTGACCCGCCAGCGTGAGTTTTTCAAGGCGACCGTTATTTAGAATGTGTCACTTTATGGTTTCCATGGTGACGTGTCATTGCTTGTCACGTGACACACTGCAGCAACAACAGAGCTGAATGAATGATGATCTGCTTTTATGTCATTTTTCCTTTTTTATTCAAAATATTCACAAATTTGTTAGATATGGCATGAAATATCTGATATTCCGATTGTCAAATATATGCAAGTGGAAGTGTTTTGTTTTTTGAACACAATTATAACGATCGCGTTAGTTGAGCTGTATGCGCGATGGGCGCCGCCATGTTAGTTTGTGCCGCAGACGCAGTTCAGAGAATCGGATCTGATGGATTTACAAGTGAATTCATCCACTTCTCCCGAAATACATAAAAGTAAGTGGCAGGTGAACTGGGAGAAGAATAGAGTAAACTTTAAAGTTAGGCTACTTACACAATGTGTATCTGATATGAATAAAACTAATTATAATGGAAAGGATTATTATTGCCTCTTCCTTTGACATCAGTGTGTATTTTACAAACTCTAAATGTATTGTTTTTTTTTAGTACTTATGTCTGAAACCTAAAACAAACATTATGTGGATGAAAACACTGAAAAGTTGTGATATATGGCTCAGCTCCAGCCAACGCGCGAAAGCACATTTGAATTTAGCAGTTGATCACGTCATGCACTGACCGTTCTAATCACACCGGTGCTCCAGGGACCAGCCTAGACTGATCACACCGGTGTGAGCGTACGTGCGAAAGGGTTAAAAAGAAGAAGAATTTATTTATGTAAATTCAAATATATTTATTATGAAATGTCAGATTTTTTTTTATTTAAAAAAAAAATTTTTTTTAGCCTATGTAATTTTTTGGCGGCACCCCTGACACAGTCAGGGGGCACCCCAGTGTGCCGCGGCACCCACTTTGAGAAAGGCTGGTCTAAAGAATCATGTAATGATGCTGAAAATTCAGCTTTGATCTCAGGAATAAATTACAGTATACTATATATTCACATTGAAAACGGTGATTCAAATTGTAATAATTTTTCACTGTATTTTGATCAAATAAATGCATCCTTCCTTGGTGAGCATAAGAGACCTCTTTCAATAACATTAAAATATTGTAATTATTCCAAACTCTTGACCAGTATTATAAATTGCATTTGTCGGTAACACTTTATTTTACAGTGTCATTGTTACATATGTTGCATGTTGTTACTATAGTAATAACTATAAATTATGCATAATTACATGCAACTAACCCTGAACCAAACCCTAATCCTAATACTAACCCTATAGTAAGTACATGTAGTTGCTTAATATTACTCGGTACTTAAATGTCTAATCACACTGTAACAACGACACCTTAAAATAAAGTGTAACCCATTTGTCTTCTCTTACTGTTGTTTTTCCTATTCCCAGATAAGGAGCAGTTGCTGGAAATAGCTAAGGCTAACGCTGCCGCTATGTGTGCCAAGGCAGGCGTGCCGATCCCGGACAGTCTCAGGCCCAGAGCTATTCTCCAGCTACCTATGTCATCCTCAAATTCCACATCCTTGTCCTTAACCATGCCAGTAATGTCAAACATGACTATGAACGCTGCTATGGCTAGCATGACTGCCGCCACCATGACCGCTGCTTTGTCTAGCATGGGTGCCTTGGCTTCATTCACACAAAATTCATTCGCCCCATTACCCACAATCGTCAACAAGCCACCGTCTTCAGCCACACCTAATCTTGCCAGTATTGAAGAAGCCAAAAAGAAAGTGACAAAGCAGGCGAACACCTTCAGCATTAAAGAGCTCACCGAGGTAAGGGTTGTTGTGCGTGTGCTTGCAGGTTTGGTGTTTCTTGGTCTCCGTTGAGTCCAACCGTTTATTTAATCCTTCAGAGATGCAAGAAGATCGCAGAGAGCAAGGAAGAGATGGCCATCGCAAAACCACACGTGTCAGACGATGAAGAGGATGAGAAGTTTGGAGCTTCGCTAAAGGAGAATAAGGGCATTGCGTTCAGTCTCGGTGTAAGTCTCTCACTTTTTTAATAAGTTTAGCTGGACAATAACTTTATTCTAGAGCTGCTTCAAAGCCAAAACAATCTCTGTTACTTTAATTTCCTATTATCACTGTAAAAGCTGCTTTGAAACAATCTATATTGTTAAAAGCGCTATATAAATGAACTGAAGGTGACTTGACTTTCGCATCACTGTTACTTTTGTTCATACTTGAGGTTAGCAGTTTGTTTAATTCATTAACTCATAGTATTACACTTCGAGCCATATTAAACCATATTGGCCCTATCTTACACCCGACGCAATGCAGCGTCAAGCACGGCGCAAGTGTTTTTTGCTAGTTTCAGCCCGACGCAGTTATCATTTTCACGTCCTGCGCCACGTTGTTTAAATAGCAAATGCATTTGCGCCTATATGTGCGCCCATGAGCTGCTGGTCTGAGAACGAGGTGTGTTCTGGCGCATTGTTGGCGTGTTGCTATTTTGAGGAACAGAAATAGACTGAGCCATTGACCAACTGAACCCTAGTCTAAAGTTAATGGCGCAATATATATATTTTTTGTTATTTAAAGAGCGCGTTAGTAATGTGCGCCTATAGGCGGGTCCACAACACGCGTACACTCTGCTTATTACACACACAGGGACGCACAGCAGCACACAAACATGCCAAATATTACAAATAAAAGGATTACAATGTAAAAGATTATTATTGTGTACATAAAGATATGGTGGAATCCGGCTTGTCCTGTAGATGTTCTGCTTGCGCACTTTAACCTCACGCACGAGCAGATCCGTGTGCGCGCTCTGGAGACGCTTCGGTCTTTCCACTATCAAATTCCGTCATGTAAATAGCGAATCCGCCATGGCACGAGCGCAACTGGCATTTAAAGGGAATGGGAGATGAGACTCTAATTGGTTTACATTTATGCATTTGGCAGGCGCTTTTACCCAAAGCGACTTACATTGCATTATCCTATACATTTATACATAGGTATGTGCAATCCCCTGGGATCGAACCCACAACCTTGCGTTGTTAACGCAATGCTCTTACCACTGAGCTACAGGAAAGGTTTAACACACATAAATCCCAAAACACACTCATTACTCATTAAGAGAATAGGGACAACCCTTTTAGACCATGCGCCGGGAGCACCGACCATTTTTCCCGTCGTTAAACTAGCAAAAGTGGATTCGGACACGCCCTAGGTGCACTTGCGCTTTAGACCATGAGCTTAGATCGTTAAAATAGGGCCCTATACCTATACCTTGAATTATGAGGCTTGTTGAGATGGGCTTTTATTTTTTCTTCTGTTTATTGGTATTGTTTGATATTGGATATTTAACATGCATGTTGTTTTACATGTATACCGTATTTTCCGGACTATAAGTCGCACTTTTTTTCATAGTTTGGCTGGTCCTGCGACTTATATTTAGGTGCGACTTATATATCAAAATTAATTCAGACTGAGATGAACCAAGAAAAAACATTACCGTCTACAGCCGCGAGAGGGCGCTCTAGTTGGCGGAGTTGTTCAAAAGCGACACCAAGGATGAAGAAAATGATGTGGAATGAGATCGCGGGAGCTTGGTGAACTTGTTTACTGGTAACTTGCTTGTTGGACTCGCTGGCTTATGTTCATTTAGCCTATCCAGCCTCCTAGGTATATGTTCTTTATGCTATTGTGTAGCTGAATAACTGTTAATGTGTTGCGTTAACATACCGGACACCTATTCAGCATGTTGTTCTGTGTAGTTGAATAACTTGCCTTTCCAGATTAAATGTCTGTTCTTGGTCTTGGATTTTGTGAAATAAATTTCTAAATAAATGCGACTTATAGTCCAGTGCGACTTATATATGTTTTTTTCCTCTTCATGATGCATTTTTTGACTGATGCGACTTATACTCCGGAGCGACTTATAGTCCGGAAAATACGGTATTATCTTTGCAGTCACCTAACACTCACCTTAATTAACTTAACACTAAATGCAATCGATTAAAAAAATGCATTTAGTCCAAATTGTATAAAATTTTTATATTAGCCATTAAACATGATTTTTTTTTTTTACGATTGTTTTAAAATTTATAAGTATAGTTTGATAATGTATATTTAATTGAGCATTTTTTACATTTAAATTACTTCCATCTAACCTCCATAAAAACACAAATAATTTGATAACACTGTTAAATATAATCTTTAGCGATTCCCAAAACATCATGCATGTTATAACGCTTTACATTATAATAAACATTGCTTTTTTTTGTTAGATTTTGTTTTTTTTTGTTTATCAAGACCAGAAATTTTATATCAGCCATTTATCAGTTTTTTTTCTTCCCATACCATGAAATTAATGTCTTGTAGTTTTATGCAGGATTTGAATATCACCGTCTTCATCTCTACTTCACAGTAACGGTGTTCTCTTTCTCTTTCAGATCACCTCAGTAAAGCCAGGCGTCCGAACCGAAGCGGCCTTTGCTAAGGAGTTCCCGGTGTCTTCCGGCTCCCAGCATAGGAAGAAAGAGGCTGATGGAGCTTATGGGGAATGGGTGCCAGTCGAAAAGAAAACAGAAAAGCCTCCTGCGTCTGTTCCTGCGTCTGTTCCTGCTTCTGTATCTGCTTCTTCTGAGACTAAGGAAGCCAGCAAGGAAAGTGATAGTGTCTTTCCTGAAGCACCTTCTCAAGTCAGTGTTCAACTTCTGAAATGCATCAAATTGATCTCATATAAGCCTCATCCTCAGCTAGTCTCTATAAGCTCTTGTCTTTCGTTTCTAGCCCGTGGACATCACGCTAGCCGTCAGTGAGAGAGCGGTCGCGCAGAAGAGGCTGGCGGAAAACCCTTTCGACATCAATGCCATGTGTATGCTCAACCGGGCTCAGGAGCAAGTACGTTTTGAGTTTGAGAGCCTACATGGTCCATAAATCACAGAACGTGGCTAATTCGATCTTACTTTCAGCTACTAGTATAAGTGTAGCAGTGTTGTTACTGTTAACTAAAACTAATAAAATCCATTTTAAATGTGCCTTTGCAACTAAACAAGTTCAAGTACTAAAATTACTGAAACTAAAATAATAGATAAAAGCAAGAAATGCAAAAAGTGCAAAAGTAAACTCAGTATCCCGGAGCTCTTTGGGTGTTGGGATTCTGATTTGTATACTTTATTGGGTTTGTGATATTTTGGACTTGTGGATTTTGATACATATATTCCAATTTATTTATTTATGAAAATGTATTTGTATTTGTAATGTATTTTGTATTTTTTTTTTTTTTTTTAATATATTTTGTCATGTTTTTGGTGAGATATATTTTCTTTATATTATTTGAACTTTCTCTCTTCTGTTTGTCCAGGTGATTGTCGTGTGATTAATTGATTTCTGTTTAAAAGATGTGTGTGATTGTGTGTGTCACTCACACCCTGATGAAAACAACTCATTAAGCCGCAACGTGTTGGTGTGCCGTTGCTCGTCACCTGTTTTTAAAATACCTAAGCCATGAATGAATAAAGGCTTTTTAGATTTTTCTAAAAACAATTTACTCGAGTGCCTTGGATTTTTTTATTTTTTTTTATGAACTAAAATAATAGAAAAAAAAACTAATTAAAAATGTCAAAAAAAATCTCAAATTAAAATGAAAACAGAAAATATAATATTACAGTAGTGGGCAAAAGTGATGTTCGGATGGAATGTTAATTTTTAAAGACCCTACAAGTTTGATTAAACAATAATTAATTTTTTTAATATTTGAAATATAATCTTGGTTATGGTATTTATCTGATAAAATTATTTGGCAAAAGAGGCAAGCTACAGGTTTTATTTTACTGTGCTAACAGGAAAAAGCAAACACTGACTACAGCATAAGTTAGTCATTAATTCTTTTTTTTATTTGGTTGGTTCTCTCTTGTTTTTGCATGTGTTCATAATTTCTTTGTATGACAGTCTGGACAAAAATGATGTTGCACACAATTTTGGATGTTTCATTATGTTATTATCACAAATAAAACAATCGACTCTAACCACAACTACGCAATATGCGTAATAAATCTTTCACACATTTGTGTAGATGTCAACTTAAAATCTGCTTAAAACACGTTTTCGGGTAAAAAAAAAAAAACTGAAATAAAATATAAATATTAGATGATAACCTTAAGTGAAAATTGGAAATGTGCCTTTGCAACTAAATAAGCTGAAGTTGAAGTACCAAATTTACTGAAACTAAATAAAAATAACTTGAAGCTACGTTTATATAAAAAAAACAAATGACAAAAGCACAACAAAATTACTAAAACTAAAATTAAAACAGAAATTATAAAAAATAAAATTCTAAATATTAATAAATACTATAATAGTATATAAATGATTCTAAAGTAACACTAGAGGGCGTTGTTAAACACTGCAGCAATTAACATTTTGTCTAGTAAATCACATGTTATTTTGTTTAGTTTAATGGTGTGAATATCGTGATCTCTGTTTGAAACAAAAAAATTGTGACTCTCAGTTCATCCGGAGTCGTGCAGCTCTAATACGTTCGCTATTAGCCTAGGTTTGAGACTTTATTTTCCATACATCATGATTTGTATTGTTGACGTCTGGTAATGACCTTTCACAGGTTGATGCATGGGCCCAGTCCAACACGATCCCCGGCCTCTTCACAGGTTCCACAGGCGCTCAAGTGCTCTCATCTGACGAGCTCTCGAACAGCGGCCCACAAGCCTGGATTAAGAAGGTAAAGCCCTGAGTCAACGCCACCACTCTTACAATGATTCTCTGGACATATATTGTGCTTGATGGTTTGTGTTTTGCAATCATATATGTGTGTTAAATTCCCAAGAATCATAAAGTTGACATCATGAAAGATGGTGTATTGCAGTCAGATGCTTAGTTTAGATTTCCACTGTTCTGACACACGCTCACATTGCACACGAAGGGTAAAATAGATCCTGAAATCCTCTCAAAACTCAAAATACCCATCATCCTCTTTTATAAAGCATATAAGAATTGTCATCTGTGATTACTTTGCCAATTGGTGTACCCAGCTGAGTTGTTAATCCGAGCGCAGTCCAGTCACTCGCACAATGATGGTTCACACCGGCCGCTTTTTAATTAATAAGTATTGATCTTTGAGCTTAGCATGACGTCAATGTATCCTGGGAAACGATCTTGCCAAAAGACAGCTCAGAGCTGTGTGTTTACTGACGTCAGCTGAATGAGAGACAAAGAGCGTCTTTTCTTTTCAAGGGGACCTATTATGCCCTTTTTCAATGTTTTTTCATGTTTTAATGTTCAAAAAAAATAAAATGTTCACACATTCTCCATTGTTGCGGCTCCTCTCTTCCCAGTCTGTCAGTAACGCTCTGTTTACTTCCTGTCTCTGTGAAGCCCCTCCTTCTGAAAAGCACACTGTGCTCTGATTGGTCGGCTGGAGCAGCGTGTCGTGATTGCTTCGAGTGTGTTTGGGAAATGTCCCGCCTCTTACCATAACCGCCAGTTTAACACACTACTAACTAACTCAACCAGGCCCCGCCCCTTTATTCTGCGCATAAATTATTTAAATGAGGAATATTGTGACGTGTTCGTCCCCGGAAGAAACTCAAGACTACAATGGAGGCGTTTCAGGAGTTCAGAAACACTGACACTCATATAGAGAATGATCAAACAGCAACATTACACACTAAACACAGATGATAAAAGCATAATAGGTCCTCTTTAAGTGCATATATTTGACTTGATCACGACCCTTTGAGGGAAACGAGGCTCCTCTTGATTAAACGACCCCAGCGCAGAAGCAGTCGGACGGGTACACCACTTGTGCAGGTCATGCAGATGTTTTATATGTGAAATTCTGTCGTAGCAGATGCATTGATGGATGGGCAGCACGCCTCACTTTACTCCTCTAAAAAGTGTCTTTTGAGAGAGGGGAGGAAAGGAAGATGATGTGAAGTAAGTCTCTCCGCCCCTCCTCTGAATGACCTGCAATCTTCCAATGAGTAGAGAAATATGCAGCAGGATCCGACTCTCAAATCTGATTGGATGAGCCACATGCAGAAAATGGCTAATTTATGCACACGATTCTGTATAATAACAACCTCCAGTTAGATTAATAAACTACAGTAGTCAACATTTAAAGTGGATCAAAACTTTTCATCAAAGTTATACTGGACAACTTGTTTTGATCCACTTCAAATGTTGACTAGTGTATATTAATTATCTACACTACTGTTCAGAAATGTGGGGTTGGTAAGATCTTTCTCATATTCACCAAGGCTGCATTTATTTGATCAAAAAATACAGTAAAATAGTGTAATATTCTTGCAGTTTCAAAATAGACGTTTTTATGTGATTATGTTGTAACGTGTAATTTATATCATGTGATCAAAGCTGAATTTTCAGCATCATTACTCCCAGTGTCACATGATCCTTCAGAAAGCATTCTGATATGCTAATTTGCTGTTCAAATAACATTTTTGATTATTATTATCAATGTATTATTATAGAATTTTTTTTTTTTTGTGAAAACCGTGACACATTTTATTTCAGGATCCTGATAGAAAGTCAAAAAGTACAGCATTAATTTGAAATGTAACATCATACATGTACTTCACTGTAACTTTTGCACAGTTTAATGCATCCTTGCTGAATAAAAGTATGAATTTCCTTTAAAAAAAAAATCTTACTGACATCAAATTTTGAACATTAGTGTAAATATTAATTGAACATTGGTGTCTTTTATCATATTGATGTTCCTGTCACTTTATTAAAGCAATAAATCTTTTCGAGTCGAATGTTACAGTTACTCTAAGAGGTTTTAGGCACTCCTAAAAACCCCTTGGTCTTATTATTATTATTATTATTAATATTAAATTTACACAACACAAGCCTTTCAACTAAAACTGTGTACATGTGTTTGTAATGAGTCTCGTTTTAGCTGAGAAGGCTTTGGATGCTGACTGATGAGTAATACAAACATTTACATTTAAGACATGATAATCCAAAGTTTTTATGTAGACTAAGCTAATCAAATGCTTTTATAACACCACAGTCTCTGCACAGAGAGATCATAGAACTCACACAACCAAAATACGCCTCATTTATTCAGGGCAGTGTTACCAAAATGGCCAACTTTGCCTAGATACGACAGTCTCGATGTACAGTCAAACCAAAAATTATTCAGATATCATTTTTGATATGTTTTTTACTGGTGTGTGCAGGACACTATAGTTCATTTATGTAAGACATGTGACATATTACACCCAGTAATTCTTCATACAGTGACTAACAGTAACATTTGTGACCAAAAATGCGGGTGACCTTTAATTGCTAATGCAACCTTTTTTTTTTTTACACACAGACTGAACAAAATGAAGCATTGCTTGGTGATTGGTTGAGCTAAACTGGTATTATCTAATTGTGTAGTTAAATTTAACAGCTGACAGATATTCAACATAATTCATGTGTGAGACAGTCTAATATCAACTTATTTGTTCTTGTCATATTTGATCTCCATTTTCGAAACTATCGCGAATAAACAGTGAGAAAATGTCTGAATAAATTTGGGTTTGACTGTGTAAACCCCGTGTGATATGTTTGGAGCTCACTCTTTACATAAGAGCGTGATTCAAATGATATCGAAGGTCGAAGAAACCTTATTTTTTTTAGTCTAAAATGCCAGAGAGGAAGCGTCACAAAGGGTCAATGTTTGGGATTTGGCATTGATTTGCCAGCGGGTACGAGGCTCTCAAGCTCATTGGTTGGGTTGGGACACGGATGGACGAGGGGTGGGGGCTCACAGTTTGACCTGTGAACTCTCACCCCTCTGTATGGACACTTGTTGCAGGGTCAGTCCTTGTAGCTGCCTCTTTGCCATGGTCAGAGTCAGGCCCGTTGTGTTCACGTCAGATGCTCGGCCGATGATGGGGGCCTAGGTACGTACGTCCTCCAGCACCCTTCCTTCTATTCATGTGGATTTGTGTGTGAACTGATGCTTTTCTGCCATGTGCTCCTGTTTGTTTCCACTGAACCGACTCAAAGCCTGAGTTCTGTTCAGGACAGGGATTGATGTGAAGGCTTGCACAGTAAATTAAGTTATGTGTTACTTAAGATATACTGGTCAAAAGGTTTGGATTTATTATGCGCACCATGGATGCATTTACTTGGTCAAACAAAACTCATATTGTAAAATTATTATGATGTAAAACAGCTGTTTTTTATGTGAATATATATAGTAGTATCATGTGATCAAAGCTGAATTTTCAGCATCATTACTCCAGTCTTCAGTGTCACATGATCCTTCAGAAATCATTCTAATATGATGATTTGCTGCTCAAGAAACATTTATGATTATGATGTTGAAAACGGTTTCATATTTTTGTGGAAACGGTGATATATATATATATATATATATATATATATATATATATTTTCAGGATTCTTTGATTTAAAGAAAGTTAAAAAAGAACAGAATTTATTTGAAATCGAATCTTTTGTAACATTTTGTTGCGCAAACTTTTGGACTTTATCACGTTTTCCGCAAAACTGTTTTCAACATTAATAATAATAATAATCATAAATGTTTCATCATATTACAATGATTTCTGAAGGATCATGTGACACTGAAGACTGGAGTAATGATGCTGAAAATTCAGCTTTGATCACAGGAATACATTAGTTTACTATATATATATATTCACATAGAAAACAGCAGTTTTAAGTAAAAATGATTTTTCACAATATTACAGTTTTTGATTAAATAAATGCAGCCCTGGTGATGTTTATATGTATATTTATACTTGTTTAGTCTGCTGCAGGTGAGAAATAAAGGACTTTACATTTAAACAATTGATCTATTCTATATTATAACGACTTGAAGTGTTAAAATAGAAATTGAGAAAGTGTTCACGGCTCCGGTTGAAGTCATGTGACGTGCCTCCTGAACGAGCGAATCTCTCACTGCTGGCCGTTTCTCTCCGTTTGCCTCTCTTTCTTTCTCTCTGTCTGAATCTGTCCCGTTGCATTCAGGACCAGTTCCTGCGGGCGGCGCCGGTCTCGGGCGGGATGGGCGAGTTATTGATGAGGAAGATGGGATGGCGTTCAGGGGAGGGTTTGGGGAAGCACAGGGAAGGCACAGTGGAGCCCATCATTATCGACTTCAAAACGGACCGCAAGGGTGAGAGAAACCGACCCGTGAGGAAACAGATCGGGTGATGATGTCATCACTGAGGTCATAGTCGTGACATCATGTGCTGCTTCTGTTCACTCAGGGCTTGTAGCAGAAGGAGAGAAAACACAGAAATCTGGCAACATTGTGGTGATGAAGGATCTTCTAGGTGAGTGACATGTGACATCATTTGCCCAACATGGTTTACGTTACTAGGTGATCGTTAAAGGGGAGGTATAATGCCCGTTTCACAAGATGTAAAATAAGTCTCTGATGTCCCCAGAGTGTGTGTGTGAAGTTTTAGCTCAAAATACCCCACAGATATTTTTATATCGCATGTTAAAATCGTCACTTTTTGAGGGTGAGCAAAAACACATAGTTTTTGTGTGTGTCCCTTTAAATGCAAATGAGCTGCTGCTCCCGGCACAGGGGGCGGAGCTTCAACAGCTTGTGTGAAATGACTCCGGTTTGAACATTAAAGGCTAAACGTTTTTGAAATTTTCTGTGTGTGTGTGAGGTAATCGGAGCTGCTAACACACACACTGAAAATTTAAAAAACCTTTAGCCTTTAAAGTTCAAACCGGAGTCAGACAATGATGGAGAGACTCAAGAAGAAGTGACAACATGTAGAAGCAACAGGACATTTCTGAATGGTTAGTTGATGAATTTATGAAGCTGATGTTTAGTTATCTTCAAGTCATTGATTAGCATATTCTGTCTTGATAATCTATAAATCGTGTTCAGGGGGCGGGGTTTATGCAAATTTTAGGGTTGGTGATGTCACTAACCCGGGAGGAATGTGGTGTAGTCTCTACCAGCCGTTTGTTGTAGTCCTTAAAAAGCCATTTCTTTAAAAGCAAATATCTCCCTTTACTCTGAACTTTGAGCGTCGTAACTTTGCAGATGTTGTTTATGATCAAACAGCAACATTACACACTAACTAAAGTTAGAAAAGTCAAATCATAATCAACCATTCCTTTAAATATACAATATACTCTATCATATTTGATAGGCTTCTGTCGTCTGATACTTGTTTATCAAGTAAAAGTCTTTTAGTGTAATTCTACAAGCGTCCTCATGTGTCTTTATGCTGTCTTTAAATCTGCACTGATTTATATCAAGTAAACACAAGCATAACTTTGATATTGATAGTAATGTTTCAAGATGAACACTTGCTGAACTGAAGCTACAAATCATGCGCATCAAATATGATCATAAGGCATGTGTTCATCTCTCAATCATCACTGCATTATATGTTTTAAAACTACAGAGCTTTGATCATTAAACTAAGCATTTAAATATCATCTTACTAAGACATAATATTGGCAGATACTGATATTTATATGCTTTTTATGTTAGTATCTGCTATACTGTTATTAAGATCTAATTGATTTACATTACAAGCATCAGAATTTCATCTCACTTTTTGTCCATATAAATATCAGAATCTGCACCAAATGCCATATTTTTCTTCTGAATAAAACTGAATGTTTTTTTTTTCCTTCATATTTTCACTGTATCATATGAGCCATGAAAGCCTGATGTATCAAAAATATGATGCTCAACATAAAACACGTACATTTTCTGACTAGTATTTAAAATGCCAGGCTTTTACAAGTCAGAGATTGGTTGATAAAATGTGCACCCCGACCACAAATGGTAAAATCTCTCTGGTTTATTAGGGAAGCATCCGGTGTCTGCTCTGATGGAGATGTGCAATAAGAAGAAGTGGCCACAGCCTGAGTTTGTGATGGTGCACCACAGCGGACCCGACCACCGCAAGAACTTTCTCTTCAAGGTCAGTGTGCTTCATTTAATCACGGAAACTCTATCAAATATGATGTTTAAAAAATATATGTAAAACCCACTAAAAATAAAACCAGTATTTTCCAGCGGATTGTGAATTTAGACATCACAATATTATAAATAAAATTAGAGTTGTGTCCCAAATGATGCACTTATGCACTATGTAGTGTATGAATGTTATTTTGTCGTCCAACGTCGGTCTGGAAGCCCCTCCCCCTCCGTTACGTAAGGACAGCAGTCGAGTGCATTTATTAAAGCTGCAGTCTGTAACTTTTTTGGGTTAAAAATTATCCAAAATAAATTTTTGAGCAATTACATAACCAGCCAGTGTTCAAAACTCTCTGCTTGCCGTAGCTCGATTCAAACCGGTAAGCTTGTAATAATGTTTTTAATTCCAGTGGTACTGGTGGATTTCCGCGGGAAATTCAAGCATTTCCTTGCGTCATTACGTCACATCTCTCCACATAAAGTCACATCTGGACACATAAAGTCACATCTGGACACATAAAGTCACATCTGTCCACATAAAGTCACATCTGTCCACATAAAGTCACATCTGGACACATAAAGTCACATCTGTCCACATAAAGTCACATCTGGACACATAAAGTCACATCTGGACACATAAAGTCACATCTGGACACATAAAGTCACATCTGGACACATAAAGTCACATCTGTCCACATAAAGTCACATCTGTCCACATAAAGTCACATCTGTCCACATAAAGTCACATCTGGACACATAAAGTCACATCTGGACACATAAAGTCACATCTGTCCACATAAAGTCACATCTGGACACATAAAGTCACATCTGGACACATAAAGTCACATCTGTCCACATAAAGTCACATCTGTCCACATAAAGTCACATCTGGACACATAAAGTCACATCTGTCCACATAAAGTCACATCTGTCCACATAAAGTCACATCTGTCCACAGTCACATCTGTCCACATAAAGTCACATCTGTCCACATAGTCACATCTGTCCACATAAAGTCACATCTGTCCACATAGTCACATCTGTCCACATAGTCACATCTGGACACATAAAGTCACATCTGGACACATAAAGTCACATCTGGACACATAAAGTCACATCTGTCCACATAAAGTCACATCTGTCCATATAAAGTCACATCTGGACACATAAAGTCACATCTGGACACATAAAGTCACATCTGTCCACACACTGAAGGTGTCTCCACTAGTCGGCTATGAGTGTGAGGATGTTGGAGGTGGAGAATTAGCCTAGAGCCTTTTCTCAAAGCACTTGATATAATTAAACTTATCAATTTGATGGCGGATCCAGAAAGGTTCAAACCATAATCACCAGTGACAACTGGAGATTCACCCGTTGTAAAATACAAAAGACTTCGGATCGGCTACAGAAATATAATATTTGATATAATACTTGACAGCCGCACATTCTCCTCAAAACACTGGATTCATCCGCGCTGTGCCATGCCGAGGCACAACACGCGTAAAGTTGATAATTCCGCGAATAATTGCAATTGCAGATTTTGAACAGAGATGGCGACAAAGAGGAAAAACTACAGACTGCAGCTTTAATGTTTAATAAGTGCATCATCCGGGTATTTAAAACATAAAAGATAAAGTACAAGCACACTCCTTGCACTGTTTACTACAGAGCAGAATAGAGTAGTGCACAAGTGTGTGAATCGGGATGCACGATATTGGAAACAAACTTGTATTTTGTTTATTTGTATATTTTGACTTTTTACTCTGAAGCCTTTTTTTTTTAGTGCCTTTTAGGGCTGAATGATTATGGAAAGACTGGTTGGGTGTTCACACTTTGGTTTACTCTATACAAGAACCAACTCAGACTTAATAATAAGTAATGAAAAGAATTTTATTAAAATCACTCCTATTGTTTTTGATCCGTTCAATATGTTTTAAATTAAGTTTTTAACAAAAAAAAAATTCAAATAGTAGTTATAAAAATAATAATCATTATAATTAAAAAATGATATTTAAAATAAATACAAAATATTTAATAAAAAAACGTCAACGAAATGAGAAATATTTTATTAATATATTACTACTGTATTTTAAGTATTGTACTGTATAATTAAAATCTGCCATCCCAGAAAAGTTAGTAAAGACATCGTTAAAATAGTCAAAATAGTTCATCGTTAAAATAGTGTTTCCGTGCCGTCAGGTGGTGGTGAACGGGAGTGATTATCAGCCTCAGACTGCCAGTCCCAACAAGAAACACGCCAAGGCGATGGCGGCCACAGTGGCTCTTCAGGCGATGGGAGAAGTGGCCGGAGACGGGGTTCACACCGGACCCGTGTTCACAGCCGCCACCAACATGTGACGCCACATCGCTTACATTTCATTTCACACGCTGTCCGTTAGAGCAACATCACCTCGGACGGCGTTATCTGTGTTATGCATATTTTGTAATTTTGTAAGTTTCTTCAGCCACATCCCCCTGTGACGGCCTTTGCACGCCAACGAAATGAGAAGCATGTTCACGGGTTATAATGAGTACATAGTTCACCAAGTTTGAGGTTTTGTAATAATGCGTTTGACCATTGTTTTAGACTGTTATTGTTTCCGTTAAGTCTGCTCTAATGCATGCTTAAAAACTATTTTATCTTCATAAACAAAGTTTTTTTTTTGTCTTTGCTTTAAATTTTTTACCAGTCCATCGCATCTTCTTCTTACGGAAGGCTTGTGTTCTGTTGCTGCCGTAGAACATGTTTTTTGTGATGCAACGGAATAAACGCAAAATCTTGTCACTGGAAAATAATGCTCTTTTATTGTGTCCGGACAGTTTCACATCATTTACTGTTGTGAGATTAGAGATTATCACTGTTGACTTTTGCTTCAAGAAGGTTGAGTTTCTACATACAAAATGCATAAAACTCTCAGTTTCAGCATTAGAAACACATCAACACAAAACGTCACAAAACAGTGATGAATCAGGCACAAAAATTCTGAAAAAAGGTCTGAAAATGTTTTGAATATAAAAAAAAATATTATGGATTCTCGATTTGTGATGCGGCAGCGAGCTATAACGCACATATGTGCCCTTTTTATGTTTATTAGAGGTTGAAATCAAATCAAATACTGCCAAAACACCCATACTATTTCTGAATAGGATGTATACTTCATCAATTGTATGAAATTATGGAAATGAATGGTTCAGATCACTCAAAACATATATGAAAATGGAGGCGCCCTTATATGGTCAGTGAGGAAGCTGGCTGTCCATCTAGTGAAAACGTTTGGTACTGCACCCAAATAAAATCTTACTGAAAGCTCATTTTTTGAGATTTCAACCTAAAATTTGTAACACAACTTGTTTAGATTTTTGGCTTTAATTTTCTAGCAGTTTTAGAGTAAAATATATTTTGTAATATATATATTTGAACTGTCTTTTAACAGTTAAAGGGTTAAAAGATGGTAAAAAATTCAAACACTAGAAATACTTAGAACGTACAAAAAAATTTAGCACCATTTTAAGATAAATAAATGAATAGCACCATACTCAAAAGATTCACAGATCAAAGTACCACCCTTTATATTGTATTTAAAACTAATTAGTTTTAACAAACTTTATTTTTATTTTTTTTTATTTTTTTTTTTTCAGAGAAAATGTGGGTTTAGTTATTAAAACCCTAAAAAATGTCAGAGCGCATTCTGGATACAAGACAAAATAAAACTCAGGCGAACCTTTATATATATATTATATAAGTATTAAATAGTCTTGAGTCCTGTGAGTAAACAGTTGTGCTCCACAAATAAGACAAGCTATATAAAATAATACATCATATTTTGTTGAACCAACTTTTCCCAGCTCACAAAATTGCAATGGAAATGCCTGGAACGTTAACTCAGATTCTTCCGAACACCAGTAATAATCCCAGAACGACTGCAGTCACGAGCAGAACTCCAGTGATGAGTCCAATGCGGATCCAGGGAATCTCCTCATCCGAGAGGAACTCCAGAGGATCACGCTGACCTGAGAGGAACATCTCACATTAAACATTAGGGGTGTTTCAATATATATGTGACCCTGGACCACAAAACCAGTCACATGGGTACATTTTTTTGAAATTGAGATTTATACGCCACATGAAAGCTGAATAAATAAGCTTTCCATTGATGTATGGTTTGTTAGGATAAGACAATATTTGGCTGAGATACAACTATTGAACATCTGGAATCTGAGGATGCAAAAAAAATCGAAACATTGAGAAAATCTCCTTTAAAGTTGTTCATTTATGTTCACGATTTTGCTGCATTCACTCACAAAAATAAATGTTTTATATACGGTATTTACGGTAAGAAATTTACAAAATATCCTCATGGAACATGATCTTTACTTAATATCCTAATGATTTTTGGCATAAAAGAAAAATGGATAATTTTGACCCATACAATGTATTGTTATACAAATATACCCGTGCGACTCGAGACTGGTGACGTGATCCAGGGTCACATATCGTGTCACAATATATCGCAATACAAAAATTTAACAATATGTATCGTGGATAGTGACAATATTTATTGTGGATAGTTTTATTTATTGTGGATAAAAAATCAAGTTTTCATAATTTTAGTGTCAGTACTTCATTAAACTGCTATATATAATTTTGAATATAATGTATAATAATGGAATATTTGTGTGCCTGATAATGCCTTATGTCTGATGTTACCAGTAAAAACATTAATTTAAAATATCTATAATAATAATAATATAATACATAATACCTTATGATTATAATCACACAAACATTACATGATGACAAAATGTTCATTTTCTTGGACTTTCTTACAATAGTTCTATGTTTGGAACTGATTAAAATGTAATTTTAACCTTTTAATATATATATATATCAACAAACGGACAGGGAACTACGTCACACGTTGAAAGGTCGCGCCAGCGCCGGCAGAAGTAGAGGATAGTTCAAATAGTATTGTTTGCTATTATATATATAGTAATAGTATTCAGTGAATATGAATATGAATAGTATATGAATAACATTCTGATGAATATGAATAGTAGTTCAAATAGTATTGCCGGCGCCGGCGTGACCTTTCAACGTGATGATGTAGTTCCCTGTCCGTTTGTTGATCAGCTCAATCTGAACTATTGAAGGTAAAAAGGCTAGATAACAACCTCTTCTTCAGCTGTGATCGCGTACAGCCCGTTTAAACACTTCAAACACTTTTGAAACTGCATTGATTTGGACTTAAAAACGATGGTAACCAATGAAGTCCATTGTTAGAAGAAAAATCCAGAAATGTTTTCCTCAAAAAACATAATTTCTCTCCCACTGAGGAAAGAAAGACATGGATAATCTTGGATGGCATTGGGGTGAGTAAATTATTAGGAAATTTTCATTTTGGGGTGAACTAATCCTTTAAGAGAGTGAATTTTCAATGGTCTGTTCTTCACACAAAACTATCATTTGTCTTCAGACTTGGTATATAGCGCACAGGCTGTATGGACTACATTATAAATATAATGTATAAGAATGATCAGCTTTGCATGCTTAAGAACACGGTCAATACTCACCAGAAACGGTGCCCGCCTCAGGGACGGCTGACACATCTGTCCTCAGGAGAAACAGTGTTGGAGGAGAGAAACACAGATTGAAACAGGGTCAGTATAAACCAAGACACTGAATCACCAACAACATTATATGAGAAGAATCAGTCATTGATAAAACATGTATTGACTGTTGGGCGGATGATCAGTAGCAGTACCTTCAGCTCTCTCAGTGTGTGTGTGTGTTGGTGCTGCGCTGCTCGCTTCAGTTTGAGCTCTCTCAGTGTGTGTGTGTGTTGGCACACTGATGTTCATTTCAGTCTGAGGACTCGTAGCATGTGTGTGAGTTGGCACACTGATGTTCATTTCAGTCTGAGGACTCGTAGCATATGTGTGTGTTGGTGTCGTGCGGTCCGCTTCAGTCTGAGCGCTCGTAACAGCCGTCCAAGCTGGCAAACTTGTGTGAGTGTGTGTGTGAGAGGTCGAGCTGGCACTGGAGAACGAGTCCATGAGGTCTGTCATCCCTGAAGACATAGCTGAGGAGAGAGAGAGAGAGCGAGAGAGAGAGAGAGATAGACGGTTAACTCTCTAGAGACACCTGCTTTATTAATTCATTATATTTATTTTTTCCCCCATTATGAGTGGACACGCCCCCTTACTGCTACTTGGCTCACTCTGTCTCCTCCCCATCATGAGTGGACACACCCCTACTGCTGATTGGCTCACTCTGTCTCCTCCCATCATGAGTGGACACGCCCCTACTGCTGATTGACTCACTCTGTCTCCTCCCCATCATGAGTGGACACACCCCTACTGCTGATTGGCTCACTCTGTCTCCTCCCCATCATGAGTGGACACGCCCCTACTGCTGATTGGCTCACTCTGTTTCCTCCCCATCATGAGTGGACACACCCCTACTGCTGAATGGCTCACTCTGTCTTCTCCCCATCATGAGTGGACACACCCCTACTGCTGATTGGCTCACTCTGTCTCCTCCCCATCATGAGTGGACACACCCCCTACTGCTGATTGACTCACTCTGTCTTCTCCCCATCATGAGTGAACACACCCCTACTACTGATTGGCTCACTCTGTCTCCTCCCCATCATGAGTGGACATACCCCCTACTGCTGATTGGCTCACTCTGTCTCCTCCCCATCATGAGTGGACACGCCCCTACTGCTGATTGGCTCACTCTGTCTCCTCCCTCATCATGAGTGGACATACCCCCTACTGCTGATTGGCTCACTCTGTCTCCTCCCCATCATGAGTGGACACACCCCCTTCTGCTGATTGGCTTACTCTCTCTCCTCCCCATCATGAGTGAACACGCCCCTACTGCTGATTGGCTTACTCTCTCTCTTCCCCCATTATGAGTGTGTACTCTGTTCTCAGTTAAACACACACGTACCCCAAACAATGAGCGCTCGCCTCTCCGGGAATCCGCTCCGCGGCTCCTCGTAATCGACGCCCTTGTAACGGCACTCATAAACGCCCTGGTCGAAAACACTCACCGACTGAATGGTCAGTGAGAAGTCGCCGCGAGAGATATTGTGTTTGGGTGGTAATGCCATGATGTTGTAATCAATACTGACGTCCATCTTTCCGGAGCTCAACCGCAGAATCTCTTTGTCATCTTTCAGCCACTGGATGTAGATGTCTTCCCATGGTTTATATTTAGGGATATTCCCAAAGCACTCCAAAGTGACATCCTCGCCCTCATAAGCTTCCACATGATCAGGGAACAACTCTGGTTCTGCTGAAATACGAGAGAGATTTCTCTTAAACTTGTGTTGATGCTCATTCATATGGCATTTATGAACTGGTACTTTGTGCCTGAGGTGGGAAAATATGATTAAATATGAAAGTTTAATTTTCTCAGGCACCTGAGATGGTTTTCTATCTAGTGTACTAATCGACCTTCCTGTCTCTCTTTTGAATTCAACACGGAAGTGACTTAAACTACAATTCATCGACTGGCCACTAGAGACCGGCTCCAAAAGAGAGTCAATCCCATGTTAAAATGCCCAACTTTACAGCAGAAGAAAACATGTTTACAGCCTTGTACAAAAAGTGGTTTTGGTCTATATAGCTAATGTTGCCCTTCGTGACGACTGTGAGGGCGGTGGAAATTTTATAACTCATCCGTTTAAATGATATTAAGCCTTAAAGTTCTGCATAATTAAGGGCGTGGCCACTTGAGTGACAGGTGGGTTGCCGCTGATGTCACTACTAGCCGTTTGTCTGCTGTCTGTTAGTGTCACGTCACCTCAGCTAATCCGCCTCTCTGCACATTTCCGGTTATCTGGTGTGGTGAAGAGATGAGTCCCAGCTTAGGACCCAAGCAATCCGATTGGTTCAAAGCGCGTTTGATGGGTAATCGCTTTAGTGCCTGGCTACAAATCAGACAAAATCACATTATTATACAAGTTGTTTGAACTACGTTATAATGACCATTAATGTCTTTTAACTCACATATACTAGTATATAACCGAAGCTATAGATTGTGAAATTAAACGTCAAATTAAATTATATTTTGCTTTCAACAACATGAGATTTGAAATATGGCCTTTTTCTTTCTGTAAAGCTGTGTGTACATTCTATGAAAAGCGCTATAACAAATACATTTATTACTTGATGGCAACAAACTGCTTTTATCTTATCTTGTACATAGCAGCGGGATTTAGCTGTAGGACCTCATAGCAGCGGGATTTAGCTGTAGGACCTCATAGCAGCGGGATTTAGCTGTTGGACCTCATAGCAGCGGGATTTAGCTGTAGGACCTCATAGCAGCGGGATTTAGCTGTTGGACCTCATAGCAGCGGGATTTAGCTGTAGGACCTCATAGCAGCGGGATTTAGCTGTAGGACCTCATAGCAGCGGGATTTAGCTGTAGGACCTCATAGCAGTGGGATTTAGCTGTTGGACCTCATAGCAGCGGGATTTAGCTGTAGGACCTCATAGCAGCGGGATTTAGCTGTTGGACCTCATAGCAGCGGGATTTAGCTGTTGGACCTCATAGCAGCGGGATTTAGCTGTAGGACCTCATAGCAGCGGGATTTAGCTGTAGGACCTCATAGCAGCGGGATTTAGCTGTAGGACCTCATAGCAGCGGGATTTAGCATTCTACATTAAAGCTCCAATATGTAACAATTTTGTAATAAAATTTCCAAAAATAACTTGCACAGTGTGATATATTTCCTCCAGTTGTGTACTTACAATATCTCAAAAGTCTCCAAAGATTTTTTATTTCAGAGAAATTCCGATTTTAAATAACTGTCCGTCCCGGAAAAGAAATGTCGCCTCTCAGTGACGCAATATCCGCACTATCCTTTTTTTACGGTGTGGACCATGTGATAGGATATTCCACCACACCGGAATATCACATGATCAAATGCGATGTGGTGGTTATAGCGTTATAGCCATAGACTGTATGGTTATAGCTGTTATGGATCACGATTACTCTTTGGCGAGTATTGAAGTGCCAACAAAACGAAAGCGTCCATATTCGGACACACGCAGACTGTGTGACAAACGGAGGAATAAAACCCGGATAAATATCGGCCAGGCGTTTTCGAGATGGAGAGAGCTGCGCCACAATCTTGGACTTGACAGAGACTCTGCTCTCGCGAGTGTATTGATAGACAGGTAAGCAAATCAAAAAAAAAAATGATTGTACAAGTAACGTAATAGTTACAGTAAAGATGATTTTAATAGATATGAATTACACCACATGCCTGTAATAATTAGGCATAACATTTCACGTTCCTTGCAGTTCATTAATTATGATGACATAAAAGAATACGATCAGACATACAGGTAATACAAAAACGAATAAATTACCTCATCCGTGATCATGATTCATTAATTCCATTTAGATACATCGCTAGATGGTGAAAACACATTAAAAACGACATCTCCCATCGTCACCTCCTTCATAAATATGTCCATCAAGCTTCGCCTTTGTTATTGTTGGAAACTGCGCCCTCTTGTGGTGAAAAAATATTACATATTGGAGCTTTAAGCGACCACATAACGCTAAAACAGCTAATGTTAGCTACAAGAAGTTATCGCGAGAACAGCTTTAGATCAGGGACTCATCTCTTCACCACACCGGATAACCGGAAATGGGCAGCGAGGCGGATTAGCTGAGGTGACGTGACGCTAACAGACAGCAGACAAACAGCTAGTAGTGACATCAGCGGCAATCCACCTGTCACTCAAGTGGCCACGCCCTTAATTATGCAGAACTTTAAGGCTTAATATCATTTAAACGGATGAGTTATATATTTTACATATTTATAAAAACCGGGAGTGACGCGCGGCCAAAATGGCGACGGCCGGCTCCGCCCACTTTGAGCTTCAAAAATGCTCTTCAGAAACACTACGGGTGATGTCACGGACACTACGCTCATATTTTTTTACAGTCTATGGTACTAATCTAAATCAACTAGTGATTGTCTTGTTCAGGGTTTGAAATTAACTAATGCTGTCAGATCACTAGCCACTTTGGCGGGTTACTATGTTTACTCACTTCGCTGGGGAAGTTCGTGTAAGTCAAACCTGCGCAAATACTCGTGAGTCGTCGTGATATATTAAATACAGCGTATTGCGCAGAATCTGCTCATATCTGGCTTACTTGAACACACACACACACGTCACTACACAACAAATGACGGCGCGCTTGTTCATTTGCATTGAAGCAATAGCAAAGATTAAAAAGCATTTGATTCATTGTTATTTTCCAACATCCTACATTTTTTTTGATGTTTTGATCTGTCCACCTAAAATACATTTTTGGTTAAAAGGATGAAAGATGCTGGATGACAGGATTTTGTTTGAATAAGAAATGAATGTATGAAATCCAAATTGTATAATATACTGTATATAACTAGATGAAAAAGTTTGTAGACAAACTTTAAAGGGTTAGTTCACCCAAAAATGAAAATTCTGTCAGTAATTACTCTCCCTCATGTTGTTCCAACCCCGTAAGACCTTCGTTCATCTTCGGAACACAAATTAAGATATTTTTGATTAAATCTGAGAGCTGTCTCACTCCTCCATAGGCTTCTAAGACACTATAACTTGCTGGCCCAGAAAATGCATTAAAGACATCCAAGTGACTACAGTGGCTCAATCTTAAATTTATAAAGCGATGAGAATACTTTTTGTGCGCAAAAAACAACAAAAATAACGACTTTATTCCACTATTTATTTCCTTCTCTCTGGGCCTCGAGTTTTTTCACGTAGTGTAATAGCGCAGCGCTTCTGTCTTGCACGTCACCACGTATCACACACATGACCAGCGTCGGGCAATAGTGAGCCAACACAGACGCGCTGTGCTAAAAAACTACATGAAAAAACTCGAAAAGGTCTTACGGGGTTGGAACAACATGAGGGTGAGTAATTACTGACAGAATTTTCATTTTTGGGTGAACTAACCCTTTAAGTTGGCATGAAAAAGCCTTGCCAGAAAGTTTGAAGAATTTTTAAAAGCTTGAAGTTTGAAGGTTTTTAGTTTTAATTAAAGTTTAAGTTTTAGTTTAGTAGTTTTAAAAGTTTGAATGTTTTCAGTTTTAATTAGTTTAAGTTTTAGTTTAGTAGTTTTAAAAGTTTGTAGAAGTTTGAAGGTTTTCAGTTTAGAAATATTAGATAGAAGGGAAGCTTAAATAAGTCTCAATTGATTAGAAATAGTACATAGAATGGCAGCTGATGGAGTCTTAATGAGCCTCTCTCCAACTGTCAATTTTTTTTATTTAGTTTGAAGTTCGAAAGAAAGAAAGAAAGAAAGAAAGAAAGAAAGAAAGAAAGAAAGAAAGAAAGAAAGAAAGAAAGAAAGATGGTTTGTTAGTACCAAAGTTTGAAGAATTATTAAAAGCTTTAAATTTGAAGGTTTTTAGTTTTAATTAGTTTAAAGGAGAACTCGGTAACTCTAGCGAACTCTAGTCACTTCTTCGCTGATTTTCCCTTTTGTTGTCACATGTTTTCCCCACGAGCTCCCCCTACAGCTGTGGGGGGGCGTATATTTCACAACACAGTCGTAAAAAACTCACTTGCGGCGGCCTCCTCCCCCTCTCTACCGCTGCTCATGTGCATTTGTTTTGATCGGAGCAAGCCAACTGTATCGTGTGGAGCTATGTCTACCGAGGTGGGTCATCTGGTAATACATCATTCATGCGTGTGTGTTTATGTCGAATTGCCGTAAAGCAATTTGTGTTTCGCGCTCGTTCTCGTTCTAGTTCTCGCTTCTCACGAGACTTCCAATTTCTAACTTGCCGGGACGGTAGTGTTGCAAGTTGCAAGGTTGGTTTTCCGCCTGGGAACGCTGGGGGGAGCGGGGAAAGTCACCAATATCACCAGAACAGGTTGTTTAACCATCCAAATGATTTCTAGACAGTTTTATTAAGTTAAAAAAGTTACCAAGTTCTCCTTTAAGTTTTAGTTTTGTACTTTTAAAAGTTTGAAGGTTTTCAGTTTAGAAATATTTGATAGAATGGAAAATGAGTCTCGATGTATTAGAAATAGTACATAGAATGGCAGCTGATGGAGTCTAATGAGCCTCTCCAACTGTCAACATTTGAATTTAGGCAGTTGAAGTTTAAATAGTCTTGGCTCAATTTGAACATTCCGCAATGAAAGCCTATGGGATTTTTCCAAGTTTCAATCAGCAATTTTAGGAAAACAGCAAGTCTGATCAGTCTAAATAGATAAAGCAACTCGAGTCAAAACAGTTTGAAGGTCTAGTCTGAGTTTAGTGGTTGTAGCTCGAACAGTTTAGGAGGAGTAGCATGGAGAAATTTTGTCTAAGAAGAAGAAGAATAATCTTAAGTACAATATCAGTAAATTGGCTTTTCCAAGCCAACTTAAATATATAAGCTGTGAATCTGGTTTATCTATTTATTTATTTTTTGGGCTAGTAGAAGTTCTGAATGGCCGCTAACTTTAAAATGGAGTAGCCCAATTGGCCGGTGAGTGAAAAAGTTAATTTCAAACCCTGGTCTCGGTTACTTACTCAACACCTGCAGTAACACAGAGCAAACGGGTTTCGTTTCCTCCCAGAGACATTCGTATATGTCTTCATCGTTCAGCATCACGTCAGTCAGAACCAGGGAAAAGTCCTTGGACTCGGCGGGATCCCTGAGGAAACTGACCCGCCCCTCAAACGCCCTCCCGACCCTGATGATGTCATCGCGAACCGAGAGGACGTCTTTTCCCATCGCCTCCCAGTGAACCCACAGCTCTTCCACTGGGAGTCCAGAACCATTGCAGGGCAAGATCACGCTTTTCCCGAGGATCGCCCGGACCTCCGACGTCTGCAGGTACAAACCTAGACAGACTGGATGAGGACGTGCGACGCCATGAGACATTAATACCAATTTTAATATCAGATTCTTCTAAACACAGAAGAGATTCCTCACTTACCACTGAGGGCTACAGTAAATATGAGCGCAGTGCTGAGAAGAGTCATGTCCTCTTAGAAAACCTGGTAAATAATGATAAAAAAAGATTATATAATCTATTATCTCCCCAAACTGTGCATTCCATTTTGCAATTACTTTTTATTTATTTTTTTATATATCATAAAATAAATACTTTACAATTTATATATATATATATTTCCACATTACAATAAAATTCATGGTGAAAATACGCATTAATATTAAAATAACATCACAATGGTTTTAATGGCCCTAAAAATTTTCATATATGCTTGTTTATATATATATATATACACTCACCTAAAGGATTATTAGGAACACCTGTTCAATTTCTTATTAATGCAATTATCTAATCAACCAATCACATGGCAGTTGCTTCAATGCATTTAGGGGTGTGGTCCTGGTCAAGACAATCTCCTGAACTCCAAACTGAATGTCAGAATGGGAAAGAAAGGTGATTTAAGCAATTTTGAGCGTGGCATGGTTGTTGGTGCCAGACAGGCCGGTCTGAGTATTTCACAATCTGCTCAGTTACTGGGATTTTCACGCACAACCATTTCTAGGGTTTACAAAGCATGGTGTGAAAAGGGAAAAACATCCAGTATGCGGCAGTCCTGTGGGCGAAAATGCCTTGTTGATGCTAGAGGTCAGAGGAGAATGGGCCGACTGATTCAAGCTAGCTGATAGAAGAGCAACTTTGACTGAAATAACCACTCGTTACAACCGAGGTATGCAGCAAAGCATTTGTGAAGCCACAACACGCACAACCTTGAGGCGGATGGGCTACAACAGCAGAAGACCCCACCGGGTACCACTCATCTCCACTACAAATAGGAAAAAGAGGCTACAATTTGCACAAGCTCACCAAAATCGGACAGTTGAAGACTGGAAAAATGTTGTCTGGTCTGATGAGTCTCGATTTCTGTTGAGACATTCAGATGGTAGAGTCAGAATTTGGCGTAAACAGAATGAGAACATGGATCCATCATGCCTTGTTACCACTGTGCAGGCTGGTGGTGGTGGTGTAATGGTGTGGGGGATGTTTTCTTGGCACACTTTAGACCCCTTAGTGCCAATTGGGCATCGTTTAAATGCCACGGCCTACCTGAGCATTGTTTCTGACCATGTCCATCCCTTTATGACCACCATGTACCCATCCTCTGATGGCTACTTCCAGCAGGATAATGCACCATGTCACAAAGCTCGAATCATTTCAAATTGGTTTCTTGAACATGACAATGAGTTCACTGTACTAAAATGGCCCCCACAGTCACCAGATCTCAACCCAATAGAGCATCTTTGGGATGTGGTGGAACGGGAGCTTCGTGCCCTGGATGTGCATCCCACAAATCTCCATCAACTGCAAGATGCTATCCTATCAATATGGGCCAACATTTCTAAAGAATGCTTTCAGCACCTTGTTGAATCAATGCCGCGTAGAATTAAAGGGATAGTTCACCCAAAAATGAAAATTCTGTCATCATTTACTCACCCTCAAGTTGTTTCAAACCTGTATGAGTTTCTTTTTTCTGCTGAACACAAAAGAAGATATTTTGAAAAATGCCTGTAACCAAACAGTTGATGGACCCCATTGACATCCATAGTAGGAAAAAAAAATACTATGGAAGTCAATGGGGTCCATCAACTGTTTGGTTACAGGCATTTTTCAAAATATCTTCTTTTGTGTTCAGCAGAAAAAAGAAACTCATACAGGTTTGAAACAACTTGAGGGTGAGTAAATTATGACAGAATTTTCATTTTTGGGTGAACTATCCCTTTGAGGCAGTTCTGAAGGCGAAAGGGGGTCAAACACAGTATTAGTATGGTGTTCCTAATAATCCTTTAGGTGAGTGTATATACACACACACACATATACATATATATATACACACACACACTATATAGTTTGACAAATACAGTTTGTTTTTATGACTCTGCGAGTTTAATTAAACCATTTGAAATATAAGGAAAATATTGTATATGTTGTAAATATTTTAAATATGAGGGAAGAACAAACACTAATCTTGGTTAAGGCATTAATCTGACAAAACTATTTGGCAAAAAGGCAAACAACTACAAGCTTTATTTTAATAGGCAAAAATCTAAAAGCTGACAGGAAACAGTAAACATTGATTAATCAGTTATTAATATTCCACTGGTTCTCTCAGTGTTTGTGTGTTCATAATTTATTCGTATGACAATCTGGCCCAAAAAAATGATGTCGGCACAATTTGGCATGTTTCATTGAGTTATCCCAAATATCAATATCATGTATTTAAAACTTATGCTTCCAAATGATATTAATAATCTTGGGTATTGTGGGTCACGTGTCGGACAGAGCGACGCCCACAGAAGCAGCTCGAGCTGTATTTAATAGTGCTGACGTGCGTCACATGATCCTGTAACCCGATCCACATTACACACTCTGGGGTTCACAAGCTTACCAGTTATGAAATAAATCTACTTTTTTTTTTTTTATCACAAATTATGACACTTATATTCTGAATTTAATTATTAGACAATACAGCAATAGATGAGTTTATCACTAAAGCACATGTAAATCATTATTTCAACAAAAAGCAATGGGACACTGATTTAGCTTTTATTTTCATTAGTTATTTGAGCAATTTAGTTTTGCTTTATTATTAGCATTTGCTTCGTAAAATATTTTTATTTAGCTTGAATTTATTTTTTATTTCGGTTTTAGTCATTTTAGTACTTAAACTTTTTTTTTTTTAAGAAATTTTATTCCAACATTTCTAATTTTCTACATTTACGTTTTAGTTAAAAATCTAGACACTAGTTATGGAACTTGAGTTATGGAAACAGCCTTTTCTCTGTTGATTTAACTCGTAGAAAGAGAACTGATCAATGTTAGATTAACATCATGTTTAATGACAAGGAAAACAGATTAAGACATTAAAAGTTCGGGTTACACTTTATTTTAAGTTATTTAAAACTTTATATATTTTAATACTGAGTAATAATAATTAACTACATGTATTTACTATGGGGTTAGGGTAGGATTAGGGTTTGTTTAAGGGTTAATTGCATGTAATTATGCATAATTACTATGGTAAATACATGTAACTTATGTAACAAGGACACTGTAAAATAAAGTGTGTAATACAGATTGCACTATTTACACAATACATATCATACACGCATATATTTTCCTCATTACACCTTTAATTTCTCCTTGTAACTTCTTTTGAGTCAATTCACAGCTTCACGCTTTATTGTCGAGAAATAACATCAACATAGTTTCTGGAATATGATGTTATTTCCGTCTGAAAGCATCACTGAGTCGACGAGGACATGAACGTACTCACGAGTGTCCAGTCCTTCAGAGAGTATGATCATCAGAGCGGCTTCATTCACAGTTCCTCCGGTCTTCAGCTCAGGGTCGAGTCACACATGCTGAACAGAGAGAACATGAATCCAGCGTATCTGAACATGCACACACACACACACACACGCTGCTTTACGTTTAGGGCTCGAGGTGACGGGTGTATGTGTAAGCCGTGTGTGTGTGTAATGTTAGTGTGTGTGTGTGTGAATTTCTTGGCTTGACTGCAAGTATTTTTACACTTCTGGCAGAAACTCAAGCTCTGCTTTTAGACTAGCAAGACCTCGCAACACAATTCGTTGACTCGCATGCAGAACAATAACTCACAGACCAAGTTTGCAACAACTTAAACGCTTAATCTAAACTAATAATTGATAAAAATTAAAATTATCTTCCCGGTGGATCTGAATGCGTTTAAAGGGTAAATCTCACAAAAAGTGGCCAGGTCGCATTTCACTTGCAAGAATAATAATAATAATATTTAATTAAAAATCAAAAAATATATACTTTACAATATACATATATTTTTACATTTAAAATTAGGGAGGACATGTGCCTAAATATTAAAAAAACATCACAGTAATTAACGTCTTATTGGCCCTAAAATGTGAAACATACATATATTACTGTGTGTGCATATATATATATATATATATATATATATATATATATATAAAAATTTAATTTTGGCCAATACGATAACCGATAATTCTCTATATTTGAAAGCCGATAACGATAATTCTATATTTTAGACGATAACCGATAATTCTATATATTTGAAAGCCGATAACCGATAATTCTATATATTTGAAAGCCCATAACGATAATTCTATATATTAGACGATAACCGATAATTCTATATATTTGAAAGCCCATAACCGATAATTCTATATATTTGAAAGCCCATAACCGATAATTCTATATATTTGAAAGCCAATAACCGATAATTCTTCATATTTGAAAGCCGATAACCGATAATTCTTCATATTTGAAAGCCCATAACCGATAATTCTATATATTTGAAAGCCGATAACCGATAATTCTTCATATTTGAAAGCCCATAACCGATAATTCTATATATTTGAAAGCCGATAACCGATAATTCTATATATTAGACGATAACCGATAATTCTATATATTTGAAAGCCCATAACCGATAATTCGATATATTTGAAAGCCGATAACTCTATATATTTTAAAGCCGATAACCGATAATTCTTTATATTTGAAAGCCGATAACCGATAATTCTATATATTTGAAAGCCAATAACCGAAATATGGGCCGATAAATCTAAATCTTCATATAATTTTTGAGAGCCTGATTATACAAAGACAAAACCCCAAAATGTTTTCCTTATAATTTGATGTAGCCGATATGACAGACTTGCGCTGCACATGTTGCACTGAACCGTATTGCCCTTTTTTGAAGTGATTCCAATCATATTTCAAGCAATTCAAAACCATCATGTTGAAAAAGTGTACATTTAAATACTTTTTTTAAACTTGATTTTCCACAAACCAACCAAAAAAGTTATAGAATTAGTCCAATGTTTTGGGGCATGTACACTTGTTTTGTTTTCATAAAAAATAATTCACACTCAAAACAATATTTCATGTCCATTCATTTATTTATAAAGTATCCATGTAATAGGCAGATTATCATTAAATCAGATGGTATATTATCCTCAGAGAATTGGAAATACTTGCTTTAAACACGTGTTTTGCACTTATCTGTGAGAGAGATAAAGCGGGAGATCTCTCAACTCATTTAATATTATACATTCATACAAGTGTGAATAATACACTGGATTCAACAGTCAGAGATATGAGCATGAGAGTGTTGAACACACACACACACACTTCTGAAGGAGGGAATCAGCTGATTCTCATTAAGAGACGATGATTAAAACTTAAAAATCACACCATTTAAAACACTCCATAAAAGTTGAGACTTAAAATGACAAATATTAACTAATGTTTACATGCACTGAACACTAAAAGCTTCACTATATACCAGCTCAGTGTCTCTGACGGAGCGAGTCGGGTCACATGACGCCTGAGATGCCGAGAGCGAGTCGGGTCACATGACGCCTGAGATGCCGAGAGCGAGTCGGGTCACATGACGCCAGAGATGCCGAGAGGTATTAATAGTCTGGCCTGTCAGTGGAGACTCACGCTCAGGTCTTCCAGCTGTACGAGTAGTCTCTCATGTGCAACTGTCTGAGCGCACACTTTCCCAGAATGCTCGGCGCTGCCAGCTGCTGAACGGAGCTCTGCTGGAGCCCACACCTGCCCAGATCCTGTACAACACACTCCTAGAGGAGAAGGAGAAGAAGAAACCAGAGCATGAGACCTTATGGAGCAGCTACACACACACACACACACACACACACACACACACACACACACACACACACACACACAGCTGCCCAGATCCTGTACAACACACTCCTAGAGGAGAAGGAGAAGAAGAAACCAGAGCATGAGACCTTATGGAGCAGCTACACACACATACACATACACACACACACACACACACACACACACACACACACACACACACACACACACACAGCTGCCCAGATCCTGTACAACACACTCCTAGAGGACAAGAAGAAGAAGAAGAAACCAGAGCATGAGACCTTCTGGAGCAGCTACACACACACATTTAAATAGTCTAACTTTCAAAATGTACAACCCACAATCCCACCCCTAACCCCCGACGAGCGGTCAAACGCACCGGCTGTGGCTCCGGCTCAGAGCTCGGGCTGATGGGAACGTTGAGGACGGCCGTGGGTTCGTGTGTGTAGAGACCCACAGAAAACTCTCCTCTCTGAGCCGGTCTCAGGAGCTGTGTCAGCGCGTGGAGTGTGTGAGGCATGATGGGACCCGTCACCTCCAGACTGCACACGTCCTGATAGCCCGTCCTCACGCGAGTCTTCACATTCACAGCGCGCGCCTGGAAACACACACAGACAAAGAGATTGCATTAGAAAATAAATAATGCATGATGTCATCAGTGTCCTATAATAGCCTTTAAAGGTGCATTGTGTCATATTTAGGAGGATTTGTTGACAGAAATGCAATATCATATTCATAACTATGTTTCCAGTGGTGTATAAAGACCTCACATAAGGCGAGACACGGCAGACAAAAACATCGGGTTTTTTTACTGGTCAATTTTGAGATTTTTGCAGGGCTGTCGCCGCTCTATCTTAGGGATGTCACGATACCAAAATTCCAGTAGTCGGTACCGATACCATTAAAATGTTACGGTTCTCTGCACCAATTTCGGTACCACAGCAAAATCTGTTGGAACTATTTTTCTATTTTATTTAACTATTTGAAAAAAATATTAAATTCAATTCAATGACTTTATTTATGACGGTAATCGTAAGTAAATAATACATATAAGCATTAAAGGCTACATGCTGTTTAAACCTAAATATTGGTTATTAAAAAATACCATTGAGACGTAGCTAAATCTGCTGTACAGTAGCCTAATTATTTCTGTCAATTTCTTCAAGTTAAACCGAACTTTTATTTTGACGGGTTGCCGTGAAGACCTTTGAGTTTCTGTGTGTGTGTGTGAATATGACTATAGTGTTTTCTCAAATGAAACGGTAAAATGCTCATGAAGTGACTCTCAGAGCAGCTCTGGAGATGAAGTTCATCATGTCATCATATCGTGAGGCAGCAGAGACTGAAAACAGCGCGAGCGTCACTCGTGCTTCAGTGTGTGTGTGTGTGTGTGTGTGTGTGTGTGTGTGTGTGTGTGTGTGTGTGTGTGTGTGTGTGTGTGTGTGTGTGTGTGTGTGTGTGTGTGTGTGTGTGTGTACCGTGCGCCTGCGCCATTCATTCACACAGAGACAAGCAGAACACGCAGGGTTAATATTTAAATAGTCTTTTAGCAGTTTAATATACACAGACACTATATATATGGTGGTATACATCAGCTACAGACAGTGCTCTGCTCCTAGTAAAAAAGTTAGTCTGGAGTCCCACGCTTAGATAAACACACGGAAGTGACTCAAAGCAGCTCCTATTAGTGGGTACCGAATATACCCTGTACTACAGAAATGCTGGTATCGTCACATTTTCAGCACCGACTTGGTACCGAAGTACCGGTACTTTGACAACACTACTCTCTCTTATTGCGGTCTTTGATATTGAAATGAGCTGATGATCAATAAAACGCAGCTCATATCTGTTGCTTTCGGTGACGTGCACTCCATTAAATCTGCATATAGCGTGGGAATTGAAGATCGGATTTATATCAGTTTTTCAAAAACACATATATGTGACCAGGTGTAAATGGAAACGTTTTGATAAATGGTTCAAAACGAGGCGGAGGTGGTAAAATCCTGATCATGTATTTTAATAAGATAATTTAACTCAAAATTTAACCGTAAGAAAATTGAAAATTTTAAAGATAAATTCATTAATCTGGTGCACTTTGAGTCGCCCGAATCCACGGTTAAAAAAATTAAAATAATCCGCCCGCCAACCGCCCGAACCAATGATATTCTCTGGTTTAGATATCTGCATCTGATCATCACATTACAATTATTCAGATTCTCAGTGTTAAGCATGATGATGATATGGTAACATATCACACTGAAGTAGGCTGATTTAAAATGAACATTTATTTAAAATAAAAGTTCTTCTTTTGGCAAAGTTACATTTCCTTAACAGCCTAAACAGAGGCTTTACTCCCTTCAAACTTAAACTGTCAATGTTTCATTAAATCACTGTTGGAAAACACCTTTATAAAGGGCTCCATCTTTTCATTTCAAATTCTTAAATTTGATCAATACATTCAATTAGAATAATAAGACACTATAGGGCTGTTACCAATCAAATTAAATAATTTACACTGAAAAAATACAACTGTACGAAATGAGATTATTAATTGAAATATTTAAAATTCTCTTTCACTTGTCCCTTCAAAAAAAATAAAAAACAAGCGTTAATGTCGAGCCCTGATGTTTTCCTTGACTGGTTTTCCCAGAAGAGTTACGTTGAAAACGAAAGTAAAAAAGTGACACTCGTTCATTACGTTTTACCGTGATGAGAGTTCCGTGTCTTTATTAAAATCAACACATTTTAATGATTTATCTGTCATTAATCAATGATTAACTGGAATGTAATGTTTTTATCACTTGGCCGCCCGACCCGCGGATTATCCGCGATCCGCGCAGCGCTATCGGCAAACTATACGGCTTGAGAATGGACACAGGCCGGGAACCCGCAACAGAACCGTCACGGTGGAAAAAGTGTGTCTGAGCATGTGACTGTCTGTCCGAGTTTTGTCGAGAGCCGGAGCAGGCTCATAATTCTCTATGCAGGAAAACCCCTGGGATAGCTATCCGATCTGAGAAAACGCATGAAGAGGCCAGGTGTAAACAGCCCCTAACACACACACACACATGCGTCGAGTACCTTGAGTGTGTGCAGTGTGGCCCCTCTGAAGGCCGTCGGGGCCAGAAGTGTCGGAGGAAGACCCGCCTGAGAACCGGCCGCTGCCACCAAACTCTTGCAGTTGATGAGGAAGTTGAGCAGCGTGAAGGTGTTCGAACCCTCCACCAACACCACGGACTCTGGCCTGTGGTCCAAACACACCTCTCTGTGCTCCTTACGACTGGGGAACGACTCAAGGAAGAACATCACGACGTAAACCACAGTGTGTTTCACATATGAACATGGTCTGGTTATTAATAACGGTTTAGCCAAGTTTTGACATTTTTCACACAATCCATTACTGTGCATTTGTTTCAATTCTTGTACAGAAAGATTGAATTTAGGCTTTTATTCACATATAAACATGGTTTCTGCAGGTATCTTCAAATTAATGCTTTTTAATGCCATTTTTTTTATTTGTAATGCCATACATAACCCATTACTAACCACAGAGAAATTGATAATATAACATTTTCTTGATTTATATCTACATTTTTAATGCCTGTGAGAATCAGATTCAATGCTTTTTAATGTCATTTAAGGCCTTCATTTTTGCAAAATCCATTTAATGACTTTTAATGCCCCGGGGAAACCCTGCATTCATCAACTCACACATCAGTTGTGATAAACGGAAGTTCACGTGTTCCCTTGACGTGCGAGAGCCAATGAGGTTCATTCTTGTGTGTTATGCAACACGTTTGAGCTCCACAAGAACCAATGAGGTTCATTCTCATTGAATCATTAGAAGATCTCCTATATAGTATAGAGCAGTCAACATTTGAAGTGGATCAAAACCTTTCAAAGTTATACATGAATTTTGAACAATACCCGTTCTTGTCTAAGGATAACTTCAGTCAACATTTGAAGTGGATCAAAAAAAGTTCATCACTGTATATCGCTTTACATGTGTATATCCTGTATGTGTGCATGCAGTTAAAGTTGCACATACAAGTTTATATAAAGAGCTGTAAGGATACAGTTTGATGGAAATGGCGTCTGGTTTCTTGATCTTGTCTTGGACACCCATCTCCTTCAGCCAAGAAAATCCACCATCATCATCATCATCTTCATCATCATCATCATCCTCCTCGTTTTCACTGTGCTCACTTAATCTGGAAAAAGGAAAGATGACAAATGCATCGATCAATATCCAAAGTGCATCTGATCAAAGCAAGACTTCAGATGACGCAAACTCTGAATCAACACACCAATGCTAAATTTTTCTAAATGTCATAATCATCTGTTAACAAACAATATTCATTACTTCAGTGAGCTCATTGTTTCTGCCTTAACCCTTTAGAACCGGCTGTGTCGTCGCCGACACATACCAGCGAGCTGTATTCATTTGACCGTAACTCTTCAACCGTTTGCACTATCAAAACCATTCAACTTGCCCCTGACAGTAGACAATAGGGCTGCACGATATGAGGAGAAGCTGCGATGTGCGATAACATTGTTTAATATTGCGATGACGATATGACTTGCGATAAATATTCAAATGTGAATGTTAGCTATACTGTTCCCATCATGTCTTAGTGCTTTAATAGGTTCTTTGTGTGATAGGTCAAACGTTTATTACCTGCCTGGTTCAGATAACACGATTTTACCCCGATTTTGGCCCGATCCGTTTGCCGTAGGGTGTCGTGGGGATTCGTAAACGACAAAGGCGCGTCGGGACGCAAGATTCGATCGTTTCATCTCGTATAGTGTGTGTCATAGTGGGCGACAACCTACGTCCTCCACGACGGGTTGAGTATGTGAGCGAGAGTGAGTGTGCGCGAGTGAGTGAGAGTGCGAGCAACAGTGAGTATGTGTGTGCGCCAGTGAGCGAGTGTGTGTGTGTGTGTGTGTGTGTGCGCGCGAGTGAGCGAGTGTGTGTGTGCGAGTGAGCGAGCGAGGGACAGTGAGAGTGTGTGTGTGTGTGTGTGTGTGTGTGTGCAAGTGAATGTGTGCGTGTGACGGCATGCGATGACTGGTCGGAAAGCAACGTGTAGTCTGACATGTTTCTTGTCCACGACACGACAAGATTTTAGGAGTCAAATTCGTGTAATATGACACCGTGACTATCGTAACAGACACAAAAATCTTGTAATCTGAACAAGGCATTATTCATCGTGTCAGGCTGTCTGTTGCGATGTGTTCATCGCGTGAGTTCATATCACGGTGATGATGAAAATTCGATGTATCGTTCAGCCCTAGTAGACAACATGCACTTTTCGGCAATATACGGCTTATTATGGTAATGTCACGCTTTCCGTCTGCAAATGACTGCAGGACGGAAGGATTTGAACAGAGAGATACGAAGCGCGACAGGTTAAAGTGTTTCGGATTGCATAAAATAATAAAAGAAAGGAACAAATACATGGCGAAAGAAGTGTTAGACAGCAGAAGAGGGGATTGGGATGATTTTTAATTAAATTTGGGAGGCGGATGGCCGTTACTCTTTCACGTATCTAAGCATGTAGTGTGTGTGCATGTGTACGTGGGCGTGCGTGTATAAAAGAAAGTGTCCTAAATGAAAACTGTGCAACCCAATGTCACATAAAAGACTTGTATATATGTATTATAGGTCATTTTCTCAACTTTAAAGTGTTAGTTTCTTTCGTTCATGATTTTTTCAGTTTTTTTCGAAATAAAAATCAGTAAATTTATTCTCGTTTTTTTTTATTTTTGTCTATTTAAATTCTATGTACAAACTCACCACACACAATAATGGTCAATAACTGTAATTTGTTGAAAGCTTATCTTTTTCTGAAAAAGATGACACCTTGCACGTGAAGATAGCACATTGTTTTAGAATTATACAGTCAAAAAAATCTAAATATGTGAAAAACAACCTATTTTAGCTTCAGGTTCTAAAGGGTTAAATTAGTGTTTAAATTAATTTAATTAACTGTGATTTTGTATATGCACATTTCTGAAATGCATAACTTAGACAGTTTCCTCTGCTCACTGTATATTGTAATGTGGACTCATGCATGTCCTGTAAAGCTGCTTTGAGATGATGAGGTGTCAGAGGTCATGCACTCACACAGCGCTGCTGGCCGGCTCCTCACTGTCCGTCTGAGGAACACTCTCAGCGAGATCTTTACTCTTCCTCCGCTCCTCCAGCAGAGGGAGTGAGAACTCTATCCCTGAACACAAACATAACGTTTCAATACACAGCTGTCTGCCAGTGCACAGACTCACAGACTTCATAGAACAGTCACTTTACAGTGGTTTCAGCTCAGGTGAAGAAAACAATCAGGTCCATCACAGACGCCCAATAGATTTCTTCTATCTCAGAAGATCTCAGAGTAAAACTGGGAGTTGTGAAAAATATGATACCAGTGTTTAGCCAGATGAGAAGTTTATCTATGTATCATCTTTTTACTCTCTTTTAATTCCTTTTATAACTGTTTTAATTTTCCTTGCTTTTATTTTGTGATTATTTTAATTCCTTTTTATTTCTATTAAATGTTTCGTTTTCCAGAAATTCTGTGTTGTGAATTTTCTAGTAATCAAATGAAGACATCTTGTATATCAAATTAAACTTTTTTTATCAAAACAACATGCGGCACAACTAAACTTTACACTGTTAAAATTTCAACAAAGAATTTTTTTTATTATTCCTTAAAAATATATATTTTTGATAATTTTATTATTAGTGTTAATATTATTAAATTGAGATATCTAAATTCTACAACCGTAATATATTATATTGCTTTTATTTTGTAATTATTTTAATTCCTTTCTGTGTAAAGCACTTTGAATTGCCTTAGTGTATGAAATGCGCTATTTAAATAAATGTATAGTTTATTAGTATAACTAGTATAACTATAACTAGTATAACTAGTAAGCAGCCACCATTAATTGAGATAAAATCACCTTAATGCAAACTATTTTCCATCTTCTCTGAATGGATCTTGCCTTATTAACATGTTTTCCTTTCTTATTACAAACATTTGAAAAACATAAAAGGAAAAGGAAAGAGAAAAAGTAAAAAGGAAACCTCAATCTTAAGATCATAGTCCTGAAGAAATGTGTTATTTGTTCTATAAACTTATTAAGTTTAAGAGATTTTACAGTGTGGGAATTTTCAGACAGACGTAAAAATTAAATCTAGGCATTGTGTGGAGAAAGCAGTTCTTCTAAGCGAAAACCCTTTCAATGCAAAACAAAGTTCAACATCATGGTCACATGTTATGAAAGACGACAAATTCTCACAAAAGTATTTGATTGCATTGATAAAATAAATCGCAAAAGTTTCAAAATAAAGCAAAAATTCTTCCTCAGACTTTCAGAACACAAATGAATTAAAAATCTGCATCTTATGTGCTTCTCTTATTCAGTTTGAAATGCAGTAAAAATGCTATTTTTCAGTGAATATTGTTTTAAAAAGAATCCAGTAAAATTATCATCTAGATGACGTGCAGACTATATTGCATGTAGTAATTGCTTTACATTTCTATCATATCTATAAACAATAATAATAATATATATATATACACTACCGTTCAAAAGTTTGGGGTCTGTAAGATTTTTTAATGTTTTTAAAAGAAGTCTCTTCTGCTCACCAAGGCTGCATTTATTTGATTAAAAACAATAAAAAAATACAGTAATATTGTGAAATATTATGACAATTTAAAATGACTGTTTTCTATTTTAATATATTTTAAACTGTGATTTATTCCTGTGATCAAAGCTGAATGTTCAGCATCATTACTCCAGTCTTCAGTGTCACATGATCCTTCACAAATCATTATAATATGATGCTCAAGAAACATTCATTATTGTTATCAATGTTGAAAACAGTTGTACAATTTTTCCCCAAAATTCTTTGATGAACAGAAAGTTCAAAAGAACAGCATTTATTTAAAATAGAATATTTTCTAACATTATAAATATCTTAACTGTAACTTTTGATCAGTTTAACTCATCCTTGATGAATAAAAGTATTGATTTATTTTATTTCTTTCCCCCAAAAATAAAATTAAAAATCTTCCTGACCCCAAACTTTTGAACGGTAGTGTATAAGAAAGCAAACTCCAATAAAAAAGTTTGGGTATCAAATTGTGCTTAAAGTAAGAGTACATAACTTATTGATGGAGGAAAATTACACAAAAATCATAAATTCTTCATACTGGAATACACTATTATAATTTTTTTAATAAATCCAAAACAAAAGCAGTGGCTCTATCAAACCGCTTGTCCATGAAAAAGGCACTTCATTTTTAATTTTTAAGAAAATCTAAGCCTCCTAATCTACAGAATATGGCATTGTGTACGCTTGTTTTACTGGTCAGTGGCGCTCACCCTCGACCCTCATGGCCTCTCTCAGTCCTCTAGTGGTGGGAGACAGCAGTGCAGTGATGCCTTTAGACCCGCTCAGACCGGCCGCTCTGAACAACACCGTGAACTGATACGAGCACAGGTAGAAATACGGACAGAGTCGGGCCTTCAGGAGACTGTAGAGAGACGTCAGACTCACAGACCTACAACACACACACACACACACACACACACACCAGTCAACATAACATTCACATCACAGACGCCAGAATCTAGAGGGCTGCTGTTAATATTCACGCATGTGGCAGACGCTTTCCACTTCACACACAAGCTTTACCCTACAAATCGGGTCAATTTCTCAAAAACTCCCATATATTGCAAAAATATTTCATATTTATTTATATTAATATAATGTTTTTATAATCACATGAGGTGGTTTTTCAGGCAATTCGAAAAAGGAATATTTAGCAAAACTGCAATGGAAACAGGCATTTACAGTCACCTGACGTGTGTTTAGACAGAAGACGAGAGAGTTCTTCATTAAACTCATAAAAGACAGAAGAATTACAGGAATACTGGATTCTAAACCTCAAAGAAATGCCACAATCAAGAGCTTGAAGCATTTTTTTCAGTTGAGACGCTTCGCTTGTTATGATACGGAATATCCGTGAAAGTGTTACTAGTGTCTCATGTCACACATATGGTGTTTCTGTGTTGATTCTGTATTAAAATGTCGATACAATGTAACGTATTTTCTCTCTGGCTCTTGTTTTACATGATTTTGTTCTGTTATTATGCTTGCTGTCGTCATCTGATGACGTTGTACAAGCAGAATGTGGCGGTTGGTCAGTGTGGTATTAGTCCCGCCCCTCCTCCACTGTGATTGGACGGCTGGGTAAAAGTGACAGTGATAAGCGCTGTTTTTTAAACCCAAAACAATAAAAATAAAATCACCTCTCGGCGACCTGTAAAAAACGGCGAGCGCTTCAGCGTGAAAAAAAAAACCGCTCGGCGCCTCGTTACGCTCATGCCGTTTTAAAAACGTTTCGCTCCCATTGAAAAAATATGCCAGACACACGGCCTATGGCTCTTTCTTTACCATTAATGCTTGGATAACACCAATCCTCCCATTAATATCTCTCCTTCCATTAATAATAACGGCTAGTGCGGCGGCTGGGATATATGTAAACCTACTAACATACGTTGCCATGATTTTTGGGATGATTTATCACGAAAGGAAATACGTTTTTGTCGCACAATGCAACGCATTATATATATATAAAAAATATTAATAAATTGAGAATTTTATGTTTATTTGATGGTGATTTCACATTTCTTGTTTGTAGGAAGGCTAAATACAAATAAAAGGTGAACATTAATTAATTTGTACTGTTATTTCTAAAATATTACATAGTTTTATAAGAGGAGGTTTCATATACTTGGCAAATACATTTTTTTCATTGGTTTGTAGGAACAGAGTCTGTTGTGGGCGTTCCAGGCAGTTTTTCTGAGGCTTTTATATTATTCATATCGGAATTATATCGTATCGACCGAAATTAAGAAATATATCGTGATATCAATTTTGGCCATATCGTCCAGCACTAGCATGTGGCAGACGCTTCTGTAATTCAAACTAAGGTTGTGTACCGTTCACATTTTAACCGGTAACAGCAACAGTAACTTTTTCAGTACTTTAGGCATGTTTACCTCAATAACTGTAAAGAAATGAAGTCATTTGTAGAAGTGTTATTGACATTGTGCCAGAGCTGCCTTGATCACTGTCTGCCATTGTAGACGCTTTTGAACTTCACACACACACACACACACACACACACACACACACACACACACACACACACACACACACACACACACACACACACACACACACACACACACACACACACACACACACACACACACACACACACACACACACACACTCTCCTCTCTTACCAGTCACTCATCAGACTCTGCTGCAGCGTTGTGTCCACACACACACACACACACACACACACACACTTACCAGTCGCTCATCAGGCTCTGCTGCAGCGTTGTCCCCCCCCCCCCCCCCACACACACACACACACACACACACACACACTTACCAGTCGCTCATCAGGCTCTGCTGCAGCGTTGTCCCCCCCCCCCCCCACACACACACACACACTTACCAGTCACTCATCAGGCTCTGCTGCAGCGTTGTGTCCACACACACACACACACACACACACACACACACACACACACACACACTTACCAGTCACTCATCAGACTCTGCTGCAGCGTTGTGTCCACACACACACACACACACACACACACACACACTTACCAGTCACTCATCAGGCTCTGCTGCAGCGTTGTGTCCAGCGCCCACGGTACACACTTGCCAGAGAACTTGCGTTCTGCACCAATCCGTGGGAAGAGCGAGAGCCAGGGCATGGACGGGTGCTGCCAGAACTGAAGACACTGCTGGAAACCACAACGCAGCTCCACACAGCCCCGGGGATCCTGCAACACACACACACACACACATATAACAGCTCTAGAAATGCAGATCAGCATTTGGACAGTATTCTGCACTCTTGAAAAGCTAAATAAAAACTATAAATAGAGTCACTACATAAAAGATAAATATATTAAAACTATATAAAAAACACATTTTAAAACTGTAACATTAAAAATCTTGTATATATATATTTTATATAAAAAGATAATTCATATTTTCATTTTTAAAATAAAACAAATATTAAAGCTAAATGAAACATTACACATGAAAAATATTTTTAAAAAACATACATTATAATAAATATTTTTAAATAAAATTAATAAAAGATATATCTATAATATAGTAAATGCTTAAATTAATATTTATTAAATTAAAATAAATACTAAACCTTATTTACATACTGTGCATCATATATTAAAACTAAATAAAAATCTATAAAAAGTTTCTTATAACATGAACATTAATAATATAAAAACTAAATTTACTTAATTTCATTATTTTATAGAAAAGATGAAAAATATTTAACATTAAAAGTATAAAAACATTTTAAATATCAAAAAAATATATAAATTAAAAATAATGTTTAATTACTATTTATTCAAAATAAATACCATGTAAAATTATAAATACTAAAAAACTCATAACAATATCTCATATCATACCATTATAAAATTTACATTAATAATATACAATTATATTTAATTAATTTCTTATTTAATATGAAGATTAATCTTTTTTTTTATCAAAAACTATATAAAATTATATTTTAATTAATTTCTTATTTAATATAGATTACATTTTGTTTTTATCAAAAACTACAACTACTATATACTATTCATTAAAAGTATATGAAATCACACATTAAAACTAAAAAACTATTTTTTTATATATAAAGCTAAGTTTTGTATATATAAAGCTAAGTTTTGTATATCAAAAGTATAAAAATAACATTAATAATATAATAAAATAATAATACATAGCAATTTAATATTCTTTCAATTTAATAGTGATTTAATAGTCTAAAAAATAGTGCTGGGCAACGATCGATCACATCCAGAATAAAAGTTTGTGTTTACATAAATATGTGTGTATACTGTGTATAATTATTTTGTATATATAAATATACACATATGCATGTATACATTTAAGAAATATTTGCAGGTATATATATTTATACATAAATAGCACATATATTATATAGAAATAACACATTATTCATGTATGCTATGCATGTGTGCCCAGCACTGGAACACTAGCTCTGAACGCTGCACTGCTAGGCTGATGTCCAGTGGTGTTTCAGTGGTTACTGGTGTGCGTACTGGTATGTTAGCAGGAGCGCTGGTGAACTGGGCCCTGCAGTGGGAGCTCAAGCCCTGCGCCTCCTCCTGTGCCTTCAGATGCTCAGCCCAGGAGAACGACTGAGGAGACGTGAACAACACGCGGGTCTTCAGGGACCAGTCGGCTGGGAACTCCACACACACTTCAGCTGGAGCCGCGGGGCAGACCGCCTCTGGACTCTGGAGACACACACACACACACACGTCATGAAGACACACACACACCATAACTGAGGAATCATGAGTAACCGTCAGCTGTCATCCGACCTTCAACACTGGAGTGGAGCTCTCCTCCTCGAACAGACAGTCGTCTTCAGAGAGGGACACCGTCTGCAGGAACATCAGAGGAACATCAGAAGAACATCAGAGGAACATCAGAAGAACATCAGAAGAACATCAGAGGAACATCAGAGGAACATCAGAGGAACATCAGAGGAACATCAGAAGAACATCAGAGGAACATCAGAGGAACATCAGAGGAACATCAGAGGAACATCAGAGGAACATCAGAGGAACATCAGAGGAACATCAGAGGAACATCAGAGGAACATCAGCACACACGCCAACACACAGGACAACTGACCGTTCACAAAGACACGCCCCCTTTAGTTACTGTTGCTATGTCCGACAAGCCACGCCTCTCTCACACACACCGTGAAACACACATCGCGGAGCAGAGAGGACACTGACAACACACTGACAGACCAACTTACTTTTGATATGAAACAAAGTCTCAACTTTCAAATTTGGTCATTTTTTTACGAAATTTAAACAATAAATACCGTTTTGTGCCGTTAATGTGTCGTGACAGATCGCCTCAGTTAAAGCGGCTCGTGAACCGATCATCTCTTCCTTCTAGTTCATTTATAGCATCAAATAATCATGAATGAACATCAGAAGGAATGTTGTTTTAACCACGGAAAGATGTCAGTACACACCGCTTTTCACGTTCAAATCCTCCAACGTTAATCTACTAACGACAAACATGGTGGATTCGGCGGATTATGATTGGTCAGATCGCCTGTCAATCAAACTCAATTATGATTAGAGCTGCACGATTAATTGTTTAATCGATTCAAACACCCACCCAATCTCATTCCCAAACGTCAACATTCGGATCTGTGTTCTGATCCAGAGAGAGCCGTTGTCATGTATAGTTATAGTATAGTTCGAGTATAAACACTGATCAAAATAGGGCAAATCACCCTTTGAAAATAAAGATTGTGTTAATTAAATCTTTACACCAGTAGGTGGCGACAAGTGACCGTTAAAAATTTATTTGTAACTGAATCATTAATTCAATTAAAAAACGCAGAGTATTTATGAGTGAGTCATTGAATCATTCACTCAGATTTTTTTAATAAGTCGAATTAAGGAAATGTTTTAAAATGCGTTTGTGCTCGAATGACGTTATTAAACATCATCTACTGTTCGGCCCGTTTTCATAATAAGCTCTGATTTAGAAATTTGCATGCTTACATGATCCTAAATGAAATCAGATAGAGAAGAAATTGATCAATTTTATTATTAATTATTATTAATCATGTCACAACCCCATTAGCTCACTATTTTTTAAACTACATATAAACAAATATTAAAACTATACATAAAAAAATTAAAATAAAACAAATTATATATATATATATACAAAAATATCACATGAAAAATGGTATACAAAATAGTTTAATATAAAAAGCATTTTAATAAATGCATAAATTATAAATATTATAATAAAAAATTAACATAAAACATTTGGCTAAACATTTTTAGCACGGAAGAAACTATGAATTACGGAGTTAAAATATAACATTAACATTATTGATGGTTATGAATCATGGCAATAATATGGTTAACATTTTGTACCATGATATTTACATGTACATTGAAGCGTCATGTAAATATCATGGTAAAAGAATGTCAGTCTCATGATAATAAACAGTTTATAACAATATATAATTGTATATATAAACAATATATAAAGTTATATAAACAATATATAATGTATATAACAATATATAAAGTTATATAAACAATATATAATGTATATAACAATAAATAAAGTTATATAAACAATATATAATGTATATAACACTATATAAAGTTATATAAACAATATATAATGTATATAACACTATATAAAGTTATATAAACAATATATAATGTATATAACAATATATAAAAGTTATATAAACACTAGCCTATATAAAGTTATATAAACAATATATAATGTAAATAACAATCTATAATGGTAAATAAGCGCAGAAGTGTGCGGTAGTGTACCGTTCTCTCGTGTTGTTTCCGTCGGTCAGTGTTGAGCAGTTCTTCTCTCAGTGAAGCGCCCGCGTTTAGACGCTCTTTGAGTTTCCCGTCCAGAACCGGAGCAACTGCCGCCTTTTCTCCGTCGGTGTGCGATAACGCTCGTTTCTTCGGACTGTTGTACGTGTTCTCAATGTTCGCGAACGGATTCCTGCGCTTCACGCCGCCTCGCGACCGGCCCGGAGCGTTTAACAGCGGCCCCGGTGAGAACGGGCGGACTCCGGGCACCGACACCGACACGGCCGGACTCGAGGTACTCCGTTCGGGCACTTCGCTCCGCGCCCGGTTCCGTCTCATCCGAAGAACATCACACGGTTTCTTAAAGCTGGGAGAGTAGCAGCCCAACTCCGCCATCGCGATCGTTTCGGTCGAGTGTTGATGATGTGTGAAGCGGGAACTGCGGCGGCTCTTCTCTTCTGTTGTCTGACACGATTGTTTTGTTCCGATCAAAATTTCGCGCGTAACGGAATTGCGTCAGCACGTTGCGTGATGACGCAAATGAGCGTGGTTGCGTAAACACCCGACAAATGAAAAGTCTCTACTGTTTCGCGTTTTATATTATTATAAAAAAATTTTTTCGTATTTATTTCTGACAGGACTGAAATAAAGAACGTTAAATATTTATGATATGAACAGTCTAACTAAATAAATAGTCAAGAATATATTCAAGTAGATTGCCCAAAACATATGTAAAAGTCCCTGCTGTAGTCTAGTTTAGCACGTACTTTCTCCCAAAAAATAAAGATTGTGTAGGTCTACTAAGATTGTGTCAATATTTTAAAACTAATTTATCACATATTGAAATCTATTACAGCACTGTAGGCTATCATCGTTATCATAGAGACTATTTCATATGCAAAAAGTAATGTATTGTGCAATTAGCCTATAATATTGAGAGAGGCAGTGCCATCTCCTGCAGATTCCATGGATGATACTGATTATGAAATCCAAATATCTAGAAAAACTTAAATAAATTAAAGTTGATGTTCCAGTCTAATTTATTCACTTCCATAAGATGCGAAACTTCCTCTGTCACTCCTGTCCTTCAATATGTCAGCGTAGATTAATGGTTGGATGTCGATTAATTGCCCGCTATTCATCATTTGCATTTGTGATTAATCACGATGTGAAATGACAGGCGCTGAATATTGTCGGTATGGATGAGTTGTCAGAGTTGATGGCACTTCATATCGATCCTGCAGCCGGTCCGGGACGATGACACGCGTGATGAATGGCCTGAGGGTGACCTCTGACCCCGAGGACGTTTTTGGGCATTTTTATAATGATATAGAGACTGGACTTGAAAACACAAAATCAGCTTTGCAAAATGATAAAAGTTTCTCTATTTGAAGTAAAAGATCTCAATATGATCTCAAACATTTCTCATCACGTGATCTGAGCCGCTTCACGTTCATTATATTGTTACTGACCCGTTTGTCACTCATTTTATTCCTCAAAAGGGAGTTTTAAGAAACAATTAAGTCATTCTTCAACTTTTTCTTAAAACATAATGAAATGTGTGTTTTAAAACAATTGAATGAAATTTGTACGTTAAATAAAATCTATATTCACATTATAACCACTGTTATGTTGTTGCAGTTGCATACAATATAACATGATGATTTTGTTACATACGTCTCAAATAAATATGTATTTTAAAACAAAAATGTTTTTTACCAGAGCACAAATATGCATTTAATGATCAATATTTGTTTATTTAAAGTTTATTTAAAATATTACAGAGGTTGTGCCACTGCAAATGAAGATATATATAATTTTCTTTTGATTTAATTCCTGAAACTTCTCCATTTCTTTCAGATTTTTTTCTTCTCCAAAAGTTACATTTTGATATTATTAATCTTATTAAGTGTCTGATAACTGAACCAATATTTATTAATTTAAATATTCAAATATTTGTATCAAACAAATTAGAAATAAAACAAGTATATTTTATTTTAGTTATTTAAATACTTTTTTAGTGTCAAAAACCAGAAGTAAAACAATGAGTAATCAGAGAAGCTAAAAAAAAAAAAAAAAAAAAAAAAAAACTATGAAAATGTTAAACTATAATCATTTTATTAATCATTTTAATTAATTGATTGTTTTGCATATTTATGCTACTAAGTGGAGATCAACCGATATTATTTTTTATTTGAAGTCTCTGATATCAGGCCAAATTTAAATATTTAATTATTGTCAAAAAGCAGAAATAAAACAATAAATAATCATTAGAGTACAATGAAAATGCCCAATTTAAATATTCAAATATTTGTATCAAACAAATTAGTATATTATATTTTAGTTATTTAAATACTTTATTAGTGTCAAAAAGCAGAAATAAAACAATGAGTAATCATTATAGAAGCTACCATTTAAAAAAAAAAAACTATGAAAATGTTAAACAATAATAATTGTATTAATAATTTTAATTAATTTATTGTTTTGCATATGTATGCTACTAAGTGGAGATCAACTGATATTATTTTTATTTTAAGTGTCTAAATTTTAATATTTAATTATTGTTAAAACCAGAAATAAAAGAATAAATAATCATAAGAGTACAATGAAAATGCCCTAATGAATATTTGATTAATTTCTTTCATTTATGGCACATATTTATGCAACAGTTGTTTTGTGGTCTAGATGGTTTCAAACATATTTTCTTTGTGTTCGGAGGACTTTCTCTCCAGAAGAATCAAGTATAGCGCTGGCGCACAGAGAGCATCAGACAGGCTCCAATTACTCCAAATAGCCGTATTTTTCACCACATTCTGCCAAGTATTTCTCACGCGCACTAGATGTGCCGGCGGTGTGTGTGTGTGTGTGTGTGGTGCTGACATGCTGCTCTCACACCCTGAGCTCTTTTTATAAAGGCGATTTGATTTTATAGGCCTTGGCTCGACTCCTAGACCACAGTTATAGCCTCGGCCCGGCCGACAGTGTCCGACACACAGACCGGCCTTTATTTAGCCCGTCTCCTGCGCTTCTGTCTCGCTGTGTTTGCTCGTGGGTAATTCTGGGCACTACAAATAGAGGGGAAGGAACACTGTAAAAGAGAGAGAGAGAGAGAGTCGTTTATCTGTGTAATATCTGCAGGTCGAGACTCGTCTGATGTTCAGTGTAAATTCTTCTCGGGTCGAGAATAGAGACGAGAGACAGGCGGCGATAAACACTGAAGAGTTCCTGTTATATCAGCATAAGATGACACGACTGTGTCCCAAATGACACACTATGCACTTCTACACTGTGTACTTATGCACTTGTATGAATTTCATAAGGTTGTTATAAAGTCACCATCAGAGTCTGAAGCCCCGCCCCCTTCGCTACGTAAGCCGTGTATGAAGTGTCCAACGTTACACACTTTGATATCGCGAACTCTCTTGCGTAGGTATTCTAATGAGTAATTGCTTCGCAGCCGCTAAAAAAGTATGTTCTATATAGTATGAATGTAATCTGGACGTATTACATTCGCCATGTTGTCATTATCATGTGACCAGGTCTTGACATTAACTTTTTTTTAATAAAGTTACTAGCCACTGCATTTTCACTGGCCAACATTTTGGAATCGATACCATGGGAAAAACTGCCATATATATATTTTAAATACCATCTCATAATTTGGCAGCAAGTTTATTAGGCTACTGTCACTTTAAGACCTGACGCACGGATCCAATATACCGTTACACATGCGTGTTCTTTCTCAACTGTTTACCTTCACTTAAAACAGAACTGACTGTGTTAAAGGGTAACTCTCGCCAAAATGCAATCTAGGGTCTTATTGTTAATCTCCCCGAGTCAAACTTTCGTTTAAAAGCATAATTAGAAGGAAACTCCACTTCTAAGTTTGACCGTATCTTTGTTTTCGATTAAATGCCTTTTGAATGGGAGTGTTTAGGGCACGACTATGATAGCATCAAAATCGCTATTTTTAAAACACTAATGCGGCTCGACACAACATGAAACTGTGCTGGAAGTCTCACCAGAGGCTCTACACATGAACTCCAGCATTGAGAACATTGTTTGTGTACACAGAGTTTACTAAAGAGAAAGATTTTGAACAACTCACTGTCTCTGTGTCCGCCGGCATTATGACAGTCAAAAATAGTCGATCTCCGAATGCGAATGAACTGACTCTGAATTTTAGTATTGCTTCTTATATAAGCATCCTTTTTCAAATTCAAGGTCAATATTGATTTTCACTAACGAGAAAACAACAAATTATCCGTGAATTTATATGGAGCTTTCCATCTTTACTCTCCTCCCTGTTATGGTGCATTCGGAGATCGACTATTTTTGTCTGTCAAAATGCCGGCGGACACAGAGACAGTGAGTTGTTCAAAACCTTTCTCTTTAGTAAATTCTGTAAACCCAAACACTGTTCTCAGTGCTGGAGTTCATGTGTAGAGGCGCTGGTGAGACTTCCAGCACAGTTTCATGTTGTGTCGAGCCGCATTAGTGTTTTAAAAATAGTGATTTTGATGCTATCCTAGAAGTGCCCCATACACTCCCATTCACAAGGCATTTAAACTAAAACAAAAATACGGTCAAACTTAAAAGTGGCGTTTCCATTCTAATTATGCTTTTACACGAAAGTTTGCCTCGGGTAGATTAACAAAAAGACCCTAGGTTGCATTTTGGCGAGAGTTACGCTTTAAGGGAATACTCGCCAAGTCCATCTCTTAAGGTGTTGAAGACTATTGCCTTTCTGAGCCGATATTCAGTATGAGTAAAATACTTCAGTACTGACAAAATCAGAAACTCTATGGCCTGGTTTCACAGACAGGGTTTAGATTAAGCCAGGGTTAGGCCTTGGTTCTATTAGGACATTTAAGAAGCTTTTATAAACATGCAAAAACATTCCCGATGTGGGAGCGTGTCTATGTTCCCACAGCCCTAACCCTAACCCTAACCCTAACATAACTAAACCTACCCCTCACAGGAGGGAGACTTGTCTGGGATGTAATTGGGCTATCCTTCATAGGGGACATAGTTAAATGAGAGAACATAGGACTGTGGGAACATAGTGCTGTGGGAACATATGGTTGTGGGATCATAGGGCTGTGGGAACATAGGGCCTAATTTTCAAAATTTTCAGTAAAAAAAAAAATTCTTAGAAATGTGGGAACATAGGGCCGTGGGAACATAGGGCTGTGGGAACATAGGGCTGACCCCACTGAGGTGCATCTTGAGATAAAAACAATAGCACTGACATATGTTAAGATGTGTAAGTGCAATGCTCAAACATGCATTTTCTTCTGGGATTAGACTTTTAATAATTAGCCTTTTCTGTGAAACCGGGCGATCGACTTTTCCTCAAGTCGCAGTATTGGTGACTTGAGTCCTTTTCATTGTAATGTATCTGTACTTTTACTCACGTATGGTTTTCAGGTGCTCTTTACACCTCTGCTCTCTATATACTCATTATTTAAAAGACAGTTAATATTATTTATTTAATTGCACGGACACTATCGGATGAGAACAAAACCATAATGACACTAACTTTTCAGCATTGACACGGTTATTGAGATGAATAATTGTGCAACATTGATAGTTATTGAAGCAAAAAAGTTTGAGTGCTTTAATAGCAACTTTGTTTCAACTAAAACTGCTCAGATAATAATAATAATGAAGATTTTAGAAAACTAGATTTTAACATTTACTTATGGAAACATGAGGGTTTGTCTGTGCAAAATCTGCTTGCCAAAAAAATACTACGGTATTAAATTTTTTTGGACCGGGTACCATTGTGTACTTTGGAGCAAGTCATGCTATATGAATCATCATGATTGTGTTTGGCAGGTGATTTGAAACGACACACACACTGAACGCAGTAAGAAGAAATAAAGACACCAAGCACTGTATAAGAAATAAGCAGTTTCTTCACAACAAAGTCATATATTCTCCAAAAGAAATGTTGAAAAGGGACAAAAAGAAAAAAAAAAATAAGCTGCATTCCAGAAGGTTTTGCATGTTTCACAATGGTGGAAGTCGAGAACCGTGTCGTGTGTCAAACCGCTGAAGTCATTTACAATCTATTTACACAAGAAATCATGTTGTGATTCTTCCATCTTCCATCCAGCCGACAGCCAGAGCCTCACACGAGAGGCCGTGATGCGCTGCAAGTCTTGCGGAGAGAACGACCGTGAAAGGCAGTGACCGGGAGAAGTCTCGTAAAACCTGGAGATGTGAAGAGTCAGAAGTCTGTTTAAACTCTTAGAAGAGGCGTGTTTCTGTTCCTCCTCGGAGACGGAGAGGGAAACTTTCTGGGTTATTAGATGACCAGTTCAGCCAGTTGAATCAATCCAGTCACGAACGGATCAACTTAAGACCCGAAACACACTCTACGCAAAGTCTGTGAATGCAAACGCTTCCAGACACACGAGATCAGCTTCATGCATCATTGCGTTCGGAAATGTGTCAGAATGCAATGCAATGGATGATAGTGTGAATCGACAGATCAACTACAGTTACGGTGGCGTTTAAAGAAAACAGAGCAATTTTCATTCTAATTGTTTGCTGATATTATTTTATATCTAGTGTCTGAACCAATATTTGAATTTCTTCAATATTTAATTATTATTGTCAAAAAGCAGAAATAAAACACTGTAAAAAATGATATGATCAATGAGTTATGACAAGTTTTTATAAGTTAATAAGTTAAGCAATTAAAAATTTTAACTAATTTTTTTTAAGTCAGTTTTTTTTTAAGTTGATTGTACTTAAAAATTTAAGGCAGCATTTTTTATTTTTATTTTTTTACAGTGAATAAGCAACCAGTACAAAACATAAAATGCATTATGAATATTTTATGTCATCATGCATATGGCATTATGTCTATGCAAAGTTATTCTGCATGTTTACATCAGTTCCTGAATGGAATGCTGAGCATCAGATGATAATATTTTTATTAAGTGTCTGTTAACCTAACCCATATTTATTTAAATATTTAATTATTTAATTATTGTCAAAAAGCAAACATAATTTATCATTACAGTACAATATTTTTATTTATTTTTATTTATGGTATATACATTTTTTTTATGCAAATTAGTTTTGCAATCTATTTCTTTTCTTCTTGTTATTCTTTAGCGATATGCATTTAAATGCTTGCGTAGAGTGTGTTTCCGGCGTAATATGGTGAGGTTTTCTTCGACATGAAACACAGAGGCAGTTTGATAAACGTACAGTGATGATGAGACGAACAACAGTAATAATAATAATAACAACAACAATAATTTTAATAATAATAATAATAATAATAATACAAACTATCCACTTTTAAAAACAAACAAACAAACAAACAAGCGAGTCTCATGCTGTGCTGTGATAAAATCCGTCCTTTGAGTCAAATGTTCCAATCAGAAACCCCCTCGTTCAGCTGCCCGCGTCCTATTGGTCAAACCGACTGTCCTTCAAGCGTCAATACGGCCTCCAGACCGACATGCTGGTGAAGAGCTTTACTCATCTGTACATGTCGAATATCTGTCGAACCCCTCAGAGTAACATCTAAAGATCTTTTGTCACATGTCAATACGGCCTCCAGACGGCTTCGACCGACATGCTAGTTGGCGAACTACTGTGGCTTCCCTCGGCCTCGACCACGCCTTCGCTCTGATTGGGCAGCGATGGGTGCAGGAGGGCGGAGCCTGTGGAGGCGTTGGTGCACGGCGGTAAGATCCGCGGTGGCGAACGCTCTCCTCCCGGCATCATGGAGAACTGGTAGGATCCCGCGGCGCTGCTGTAGTACAGGTGATACGGGGACGAGCCGGCCTGGAACGGTCCCGCCTGAGCCTGCGAGGAGCCCGCGGGATACGCCGGCGGGAGGTACGTGTGGTAGCGTCCCGCGGGGCTCGTCATTGCCGACATGCTGATGCCGATGGCGTTGGTGACGGGGGTGGGGGTGTAGGTGAACGGCCCGGTCGGGTAAGGCACGCGCGGGTCCGAGAAACGCCCGTCCGGTAGAGAGGGGAGCGAGGGGAAGGATCGGTCCAGGCCGACACGAGGATCAGTGAACGCCGTCAGATCGGGACCTGCAGGAAAACAAGACATGTGCTCAGACTGATGCTATGACACACACACCAATGAGTCGCTAGTTGGCATCCAGTAGTGAATGTGGTCTCTCACAAATTCCCTTTATAAATCCCAGTCAGCGGAAGATTGTGCGCACATGCGTCTCCACCCCGAAATAACCATATATGGAGTCTAGTTTTACTATGCATATCCTCATCTGCATATCATTTGCATATGCATATTCATCCACGTGATGCCATGTTTAACGGTACAAGACATTAGGAAAATATGAGATACGGATGTGCGTCACGTTACATTGCTGAAAATCATTTAGTAGCCGATCCTTTCCTTGTTTTGAAATCAAATAGTATAAAATACATTTCAGAGAACGCCTTTCTCAGTCTTTTCCACCGGCCAAATAGTATTTTTAATAGCTTTATATTTTTAATGGAAACAGATATTTGGCCCTATCTTGCACCCAGCGCAATTGACTTTGTACAGCGATGCATGTATCATTCCTATTTTGCACCCGACGCACAGCGGACTTTTCCCTCCACAGACACACGTCGGTAAACTTGGGAATGAAATTGCGCTCCCGGGGGCGGTTCAGCGAAAAGAGGAGGCGTGTTCCAGCGCAAACGTTCCCTGGTGCTATTTTGCAGTTTCAGAAAACAAATCCGCCACTGACCAGGAGAAACCTAGTCTAAAGTCAGTGGCGCGTTATTCAGATGCTATTTTAAGGGCGCTTGCTAGGCCATAATGTAGCGTGTGCACAACGTTCATACACTTTGCTTCTCTACTCTACACAGACGCAGCAGTTACCATTTTTGGAAACCATACATAATTTCAAGGAAAAATATTACCACATGAGGGAAATCATTGTGGTGTCCATGAAGATGTGAAAAATAGGCATAAACCTAGCTTACACATTTACCCAAATTATCATACACCTGTTTAACCAAAGCTAATTTGGGTGTGTTTCTCCATCCCCAATGTCACTTCTCTGTGTTTTACGGCCCTGACGAGAACGTCTGTCTCCTCGGCTGTGAACCGCTCCTGGCGTACGCCTGTTATCCGCCGTTATAATAGCAAGCCGCCATGGAACAAGCGCGCCTGCTCTTAAAGGGAATGTGAGATGTCGCTCTGATTGGTTTATTTCACGTTACGCCCAAACCACACCTATGAGTAATGAAGCTACTTCACACCAACACATTTTAGATTTGCGTCGGGCGCAAGAGTCATTTATCCCGCCAGTATAATAGCAACAGCGCCCGAGACCCACCCACAAAGTTACTTACGTTTCGCGCTTGATACTTGCGTTTCAGATCGTTAAAATAGGGCCCATAGTGCATTATTGATCATTATTTGCACACAAATACCATGAGTTCTGCTGTTATCATGCGCTCAGCAATCCTCGCTGTATTAAAACATTAAAACACAGCATACCTCAGGAAAAGTATTCAAAAGCATTGCATCCACTACAAATATTTCTATTTATTAGAATATAATTTTTTTTGTAACTTCTCGGTTATGATTTCATGTATTTTAAGTGCTTAACTCCGTTAATGAAAATGGCATATTTAATCTAAATGTGTGTATCAGATGTAAAACAGAGTTTAAATCAGTCTTTTATCTATTTAAACTGTTATGGTGAACATGCACTGTATTTATGATTAGGACTCATAATGAGGATTTAAAGTGGTTTCCTTCATCGCACGGCTCAGAGTTTGCGTGCAGGTGTTTTTATAAATCACAACTTTAACGGTTATAAATGAGGCCCCTGATCATTTGATGAAAAATGTTTGCGTTTATATATTAATATCTGTGACTTTTGATCACAGTTAGAGACATTATTGAGATCTGAAGCTCTATGATCTGAGATTACTGCGGTCTTTTCTCAGGAGGAACTTCAAGCATCAAATAGACATTACAAAAAGTAGATTTAGAAAGAAATATTGTATTTGATTCAACATGGCATTTATCACACATAAACTTTTATTATTATTTTTCAGAAGCTGCCTCTGAATTGGCATTTAGACAATATTTACAGACCAAACCAGTTTGGTTACTAATATTTCTTCAAAATGTCGGTAACACTTTACTGGAAGGGCTGTGCATAAGACACATGTCATGAATATGAAGGAGGTTGTATGCATGTTTATAACAACTGTCATTAAGTGTCATTCGCTCAATTATGACATTTCTTATGCAAATATGACATTGTTTGAGATGTCTTTGTTATGACAACTTGACAAACCAATACATTATAACCTGTCATAAATATGACATAGCAGATTAATCATCAAACTTAATAAACGACTTAGCTTTACGGGTTAACATTACATTAAACTGTCATGTGTTTGGTTTGGACATCGGCTGTCATCATGAGGCCATTATAACTATCATTAATATATTTCTGACCAATTTTCCCCCCAGTTTTCCAGTATTAGTTCTAAAATCATTTGACAGTATTAACACTTAATGACATTTTAATGACAAATTCAATTCGTATCACTGTAGTTGAGGTCAATAAAAATATTCATGACACTGTTATACAATTATTTGACAGAGTATTAACACTTATATGACATTTTAATGACGCGTTCAATTTGTACCACTGGAAGAAAAAAGTGGTCAGTAATATAATGTAATGTTAACCCATAAAGCTAAGCAGTTTCTTAAATTTGATTAATCTACTATGTCATGTTTATGACATATTTAAGACAGGTTATGATATATTGGTTTATGTCAAGTTGTCATAACAAAGACATCTCAAACAATGTCATATTTGCATAAGAAATGTCATAATTAAGCGAATGACACTTAATGACAGTTGTTATGATCATGCATAAAACCTCCTTCATATTCTCGACATGTGTCTTATACACACCCCTTCAAGTAAAGTGTTACCAAAATATCTTATTTTATGTTCCGCAAATTGAAAAAATATATAATAATAATCATACAGGTTTGAAACTACATGAGGGTGAGAAAGTGACAGAATTGTCATTTTTGAGCAAACTATCCCCAAAATATGATTTAAAAAAGAAATAAAAAAAAGTTTATATGAAGTGACACTGTAAATAAGAAACTAATGGGCCAGTAGGTGGCAGTACACGTCTTAACGAGTGAGTCATCGAGTCATTAATTTGATTCATGCAGGAATGAAGTAAATGACTCTCTTTATGAGGCATTGAATCAACAGGTTCACAAATGAACAGCCATAATCTATATTTCTGGTAATACTCACAGTGTATGGCGTTGCGGCTGGGTGAGATGGGAGTCGTCGGGTGAACCGCCGGGGTGGAGATCGGGCCGAGGTACGGGTACGACTGCTCGTACGACCAGGACGGAGACGTTTGCATCTGCCTCGAATCTAAAAACAAACATTTATAATCAATAAATGATGTTATGACGGCTCCATTTCACGACCAAATCCAAGAAACACACTCACAAAAGCATATAAATGTTATTAATGGCTACTAAGAAGAACACAGACATAAACACACACCTGCACAAACACACACACACACACACACACACACACACACACACACACACACACACACACACACACACACACACACAAGTCTTCCCGTCATTAATACATCTTGATACACTAAACTCACAAAACAGTATCATGGTACAGTGATGATATCAGATGATAATATGAAAGTTCAAAGTTCAAAAGAACAGCATTTATTTGAAATAGAATCTTTTGCAACATTATAAAGTTATTTTCTGTCACTTTTGATCAATTTAATTGCATCCTGCTTTTTTTTTCTTCTTTTTTTTAAACCTGTACAACAACAATCGTCCACCTCTTGAAGACAAACACGAGGACACTGTATAATGGAGTGAGAGGAGCAGGAGGTGGAGAAGACATTCTCTCAGTATGAGTCTGTGTGTGTGTGTGTGTGTGTGTGTGTGTGTGTGTGTGTGTGTGTGTGTGTGTGTGTGTGTGTGTGTGTGTGTGTCTCTCTCTCTCTCCTTCCCTCTCTCTCTGGTCTAATAAACCGATGGCCTGCAGTCTTCCAGACAGAAGAGGAGGGAGAGCCATCAGAGAGGAAGCAAATTATGCACCGCGGCCAAAGAGTGTGTGGCCCGTTTCAAGTGCAGCCAGAGCGCGGCCCGCTGCCAGAACCCCCAGAAGTGTGTGTGAGTGAGAGAGAGAGAGAGAGAGAGTGTGTGAGCTCCTGATCTGGAGTCACACATGGCTAAGGGGCTGGAGGCGGATTCGGGCATCCGGTGCGAGAGGGACTCAATCACACACACACACACACACACACACACACACGCGCGCACACATGCACACACGCACACACACACACACACACACACAATGTTGGGTTTCCATGTTTTACCGGGACTTTACATAGACATAATGGTTTTTATAATGTACAAACTATACTTACACTAGACCCCTAAACCTACCCATCACACACACACACACACACACACACACACACACATCGGGGATCGGGCCGATACTGTCCTCAAATACTCGTACTCATAAAAATTCGCCGATACCACGCACCGATACCACGTCCATTTTGCGAAACGAAATTGGCCGCCGCGAGTGCTTTGTCGAGGTGAACTGAGGAATAGACGCGCGAGCTGGTCGAGCACATGCCTTAGTTTAAACAGACGAGACATCAGTGGAAAGTTTGTTCAGTCGGATGTCAATGGCAACGAAATTAAACGAGGCATGTAGCTTTAGCTTATTATTAACGTTAACTGACGAGAGAGAGAGACAGAGAGAGAGCGAGAGAGCGAGCGCACTTCTGTTGAATGCTCTTGATTGCTGATCGTTCACTCAGCACATGTTATTTGGATGAAAACTAAATCGTATATGTAGCCTAAGTAAAGTAAAACATGAACTGTTACCTGACTGAAGTATAACGAGTGGTTCCCTACGTTATTACAGGACGTGTGCAGGTTAAGAAGTTTCATGAACGCAAACATCCGAAGCGCGCGCCCCACAAACGAACCAGCGTCTCAGCGCGAATACTGAATTAAATTGTCTTTCACGTCTTGCGCTTGTACGGACGAATTCACACACAATGTAATAACGCCCGTCTTGGTGAGTATCCTATAGTAAACAAAGTCGGTTATATCTCAAATGAACGTAGCATGTTCAAGTGCGGTCTGTGCGTTCGGTCTTAAAGGGGCAGCAGTTTGATAAACCTGCTTCTGTGTTTTAATGCTAATCAAACAAAGGAGAAATAAATACTCACTGCTCTTGACTAAATAGGCTACCCTTTTCAACTTTAGAAAATATCCATCTATATATAATTCATACAGTAATGAATATGCTTTTTTCACATTTGATTACTTTATTCAAATTTCTGTACTGTTAGATACCCGAAAAACTCTAAAAACACTGTTTATTTCATTTGTAGCCTTTCTTTGTTCTATATTGTATATATTTGTCCTATTTGTAATTCGATTGTTTGTTTTTATTTTGTTACTGACTGCTTACTTGTTTTAAATTCACATTAATTAGGCTGCTAGTTTTTGTTGTAGTATCAAAATTGGATTAAATAATTGATATTTCACTGGTTTTGACAAACATTTGAACCGCTGACCCAGTCCTCAGCACTGAGCCCTGCTGAAGCAGCTCTAAATATGTGCTGTGCTATTAAATGAAAGATAAAATATGATAGAGCAATAGAATGAACAGTGACAGTAGGCTTACAGAAGCTCATACAATGCATTTTAGCAGGCTTAATTAAGCATGAAAATAACTGAAAGAAATATATATATTTGATGAACAAATTAAGCCAACTAATATGATTTATAATCTTTTGGTTTATCTACTAATACATTTAAAAATTACAAATGCAGTGAAAATTCAGGTATCGGTTACGGTATCGGTATCGGCGAGTACCAAAAATTACAGTATCGGTATCGGACTCGTTCTGCAAAAAGTGGTATCGGGACATCCCTAACACACACACAGACACACACACACACACACACACACACACACACACACACACACACACACACACACACACACACACACACACACACACACACACACACACACACACACACACCCTCACAGACAAACACATCTCTCAAACCTCATGATCATACACTGAAACATGTTCCTCTGGAGATCTATCCTGCAGGATTGAGTATTAAACTGTGTTGGGATCAGCGGAGACATTCTGCTAAACTCTGGAATCTGGAGAGTGAACAGCACACAGGATGGGCGGGTAAATAATGACAGAATAATAATTTCCCAGGAGCTGATTGGGGAAAGTGTTCCCGAGTCCGACTGTAGAACGGAAACGTGTCTTTAAAAAAGTGCTTTTCCTGAAAATAAAATTCTCCAAGGTTCGATTTGCCGGAGAGAAATTTGTTGTTAACAAAGTCTCAGTCATGAGAATGTAGATCGTCCAGCTCCCAAAACTCACCGACTATCGGAAAACTACTGGGAGCAATCAAAGGACATGCGATACGACTGTGAGGTGTTTCATGTCAGCCTTTTAGGGATTTTAGAGACAATCGACTGTAAAAAATTTACATTATCAATAAGTTATGACAACATATGTTTTTAACATTTTTTTTTTTTTTTTTTACAAATTATACTTAAAAGATTCCACTCATAATTTTAAGTCAGTTTAATGTAATTCAAGTTTAAATGACTTTAACTTCCAAGTTGAGTGAACTTTAAAATTTAAAGCAGCAACTTTTTTGTTCGAATTTTTTTTTTTTCTCACAGGTTTTTTTTTTTAGAAGCTTTTTCTTTGTTTTCTTTTTTTCACAGTGTTCAGCCGCACACGTTACACTACTAATAGATTTCTGTTCAAACTTCCCTAATCTGAGCAAAAGTTAGAAGCCTCCGCAAACAAATGCAAACACAAGCTTCCTCAAATCGGGGGGGGGGGGGTTTGTGGGACACACACACACACAGACACGCACACACACAAACACATACACAGACACACGCACACGCACACACACACACACACACACACACACACACACACACACACAAACAAACACACACACACACACACACACACACACACACACACACACACACACACACACACACACACACACACACACACACACACACGTACACAAACACACACACAAACACACACACACACATCGGGTCCAGCTGCTTCTTATTTCCACGGGTATGAAAAGAGAAGTAGCGAAGAAGGAGAGAGAAAGAACGAGAGCTCTTGAATGACTTAATAACGGTTTCCGCTGGCCGTAATCCCGCTCTATTCCTGGCCGGCGGATCAGAGGGAAGCGGGAAACTTTCTGTCCCCCGACACCCGGTCCGCTTCACTCCTTTCATCGCTCACTCATCCAGATCAATGCAACGGGAACATTTAGTTTCTCTGAGTCAGTCTCTCATCCAGAGCTCGAGAACGTCTGATGACAAACGCTGGAGATCTCTCATAACCCTCGGGTGCTTTTCACGTGGCGGACAAACATTACCACAAGAAAATATATTTCAGTGAAAGGAATGCACTAGTCAAACCAACACTTATTCAGACACTTTCAACACTTCTCACATTATCTCAGATTACTCACTATAGTTTAGAAAATGGTGATAAAGAACTCAGAGTTATGAACTCAGTTGATATTTGACTGGTTTTGTCCGTCCTTCTGTTAGACTGTCTCACACATGAATTATGTTGAATATCTGTCAGCTGTTAAATGTAACTACACAGTTAGATAATACCAGTTTAGCTCAACCAATCACCAAGCAATGCTTCATGTTGTTCAGTCTGTGTGTAAAAAGAGCATTAGCAATTAAAGACAAAACACTTCAGCAAAACATGATCAGGTCAAAGTGTCCCAATCATATGTAAATGTCACTGGTAGTCTCTGTATGAAGAATTATTGGGTATAATATGTCACAGTTTACTTTATTTTGCTCTCCTCACTTATGAATGAACTATAGTGTCCTGCACACACTAGTAAAAAAAAAAAAAAAAATTATATCTGGTGTCGGAATAATTTTTGGTTTGACTGTATATTTTAGTCTGATAATGTTTTTTATTTAATATTTTGTATTTTTAGGGGTTTTATGGTCCTACATTATATTTTCGCTGTATTTATAATCCATTTATTCACTTTTTGAGCGTAGACCTGATTTAATTTCCATCTTAAACTGTGGTAAATCTCGACTGCTTTAAAGCACAGACTGAAGTTTGATCTCCTTTTAAAGACGACACTTGGCAGATTATTACTGAAGTGAAAAAAGTTTAGAAAAAATTTACTTAAAGGGGTGGTTGATAATGATTTGACTTTTCTAACTTTAGTTAGTGTGTAATGTTGCTGTTTGATCATAAACAACATCTGCAAAGTTACAACACTCAAAGTTCAGAGCAAAGGGAGATATTTGCTTTTAAAGAAATCACTTTTTAAGAACTACAACAAACGGCTGATAGAGACTACACCACATTCCTCCCGGGTTAGTGACATCACAAACCCTAGAATTTACATAAACCCCGCCCCCTGAACACTATTTATAGATTATCATGACAGAATATGCTAATCAGTGACTAGAAGATAACTACACATCAGCTTCATAAATTCATCAAATAACCATTCAGAAATGTCCTGTTGCTTCTACATGTTGTCACTTCTTCTTGAGTCTCTCCATCATTGTCTGAATCCAGTTTGAACATTAAAGGCTAAAAGTGTTTGAAATTTTCAATGCATGTGTGTGTGAGGTAAAAGGACACAAGCTCTTGAAGCTCCGCCCCCTGTGCCGGGAGCAGCAGCTCATTTGCATTTAAAGGGACAGACACAAAACGGTGTGTTTTTGCTCACCCTCAAAAAGTGACGATTTTAACATGCGATATAAAAATATCTGTGGGGTATTTTGAGCTAAAACTTCACACACACACTCTGGGGACATCAGAGACTTATTTTACATCTTGTGAAAAGGGCATTATACCTCCCCTTTAAAAAAAGTTACAGAATTGTTATCATCAGAGTGAAGCGGCAGCACTCTTTTATTTTTAGGTATTTGACTGGTCTTACTTATTTAGATATCTTATTTTGATTATTATAATTTTTTTTATTCCCCTCTTATTTCTTCCACTCATTCCTTTACTGTACTGGTAATCACTTATTGTGTAACGTTATGCTGTGTTGTATTTGCTCCTTCTGCAATCCTTTGTTGGACAAGCACTTCAATGGACAATCATTCTTGGGAAGATCTGGATTTAAAGGGACAAACTGGGATGGTTGGGGTATCTTTCATATTGATTAATATCTGTAAAACACAGCCATAATATGCCAGAAAATGCTACATGGTTTAATAGAAATTCAATAAAAAATTGTTAAATAAATAAAAAGTTACAGAATTTTATGTTGTATGTACAAAAACACGTTTTAAGAAATCAAAGCCATAAATCTAAGCAAGTTGTGCTCCAAATCCGAGTCTGATATCTCAAAAAATGAGTTTTTGATTGTGTTTGGACGCAGTACCAAACGCGTCCACTAGATGAAATTAAGCTCCCATTCATTTTTGACCGCGAGCGACACAAATGTGACTATCTTTTTCAGGACCGTTTAACCTGTCCGAATCATGTCCATGATGTGTGTGTGTGTGTGTGTGTGTGTGTGTGTGTGTGTGTGTGTGTGTTCACACAGCAAGTGCCAAAACCTTTACCAAGTTTCATACTATTCTGATGAAGTAAAAAAAAAAATTAAGCAAAGAGCACCAGAGGCTTAAATGACTTCGGTGATTAAGAAAATCATTTTGGTTTTGCCTGCTTATTTTAACCGACTTGAATAAAATCAAACAGCACCAGATTTGGTTGAGGGATTTTCACACAAGCCTGTTTCCTGTCAAACACGTCTCACTTCCTCTTTTCTGCATTCTACTTCCTCCTCGTTACATACGCAAGGTGCTCGTCTTTCAGTCGTTCTCTCACACACACACACACACACACACCTTTCTCCCATCTGCACCCATGAAGGGGAAGAGAAACTAAGAGGATCTCAGTGTTTTCAGATTGGGAAATGTTTTAAACAGCGCATGAAAAGCAGAAGTGCCAAACTTAGAGCTGTCGTCAGATCATTTCTCAGAAGATGGCTTAAAATTAATACTTCAGTTCAGCACGGATGCATTCAATTCATCAAAGGTGACAGTAAAAACATTTATAATGATACAAAAGAGTATTATCATATCATTTGTGTGACAAAAAAATGCTTAAAACATGTATCAGAACGACTGTTTTCAACATTGATAATGATAATAAATGTTTCCTGAGCATCAAATCATCATATTAGAATGATTTCATGAAGGATCATGTGACACTGAAGACTGGAGTAATGATGCTGAAAATTCAGCTTTGATCACATGATATAAATTACACGTTTCTATATATTCACATAGAAAACAGCTGTGTTAAATTGTAATAATATTTCACTATTTTTACTGTACTTTTGATGAACTAAATGCAGCCTTGATGAGAACAAGGGACTTCTTTCATCAAACATTCATTTTCTGTGGAAATCTGTTGGGCGTTTCAATGCAAAAAACACATCCTGTGTGAACGCCGCTTATTCATAACCGAGAGCGTAATCAAATTACCGGAAATATTTAATAAACGAATATGCTTCGCCACACTCCAATAGCATGCATCTGCAGGAATAGTGCACATGCAGTAATGCTCCAGTCTGTGTGAGATGTCACTGCGCTGCTTTAATCGAAGCAAACGTGTAATTTGAACATTCCTCCGTACAGTAAAAGAGCCAATATGTACATCTGGCTTCTCTGTAGCATGAGACAAAAGAAACGATGAAAGAGCGAAGAAACATTTGTGGCCCCCACAAGGCTTTTGCTGATTGTTATTGGGGCTTAAACGTTGCTTCCACTGTGTGTGTGTGTGTGTGTGTGTGTGTGTGTGTGTGTGGCACGCTCTGGCATGCTTGTCTAAGCTCCAATCAAAGGAGGCCTTGTTCGCTGTATTTGTTATGTCTGAACGTCCGATGATGTGTGATGTGTCCCAACTTCCCCCCGTCACCTGCCAGGAACAAGCAGAACCAATAACAACGTGCGGCGCAAACACACACACACACACACACACACACACACACACACACACACACACACACACACACACACACACACACACACACACACACACACACACACACACACACACACACACACACACACACACACACACACACACACACACACACACACACTCAAACACTTGTGTTTCCTTTCACTATCGCTGAACTAGTCCACACTCACACTCACACACACACTCACACATACTCACACTCACACTGACACACACACACATACTCACACACACTCAAACACTTGTGTTTCCTTTCACTATCGCTGAACTAGTACACTAATGCAAAAGCACAAAACAAGAGAGGCAAATTCTGACTCATTTTATAAAATGTTCCTATATATATATATACAAACAAAGTCTATATTTGTTAAACTGGTCATGTGACCATTAACTGACATCAGAAAAACTGTGAACATGCAAATATGTTCTCAGGGGGACTTTTGTAAAATATTGCAAATCAAATGTGCTCAGCTTCTTTTATTATTGATTTGTGCTGTTTAACCAGAAACCTAAAAAAGTTTGGGAATAGTCCCTACAAAAGTCCCTGGAATAGAGGAATGAAAACTGAACAGCAGAAAACAATCAAATAGAAAATCGATGACTGTGACATTACTAACGACTCGAATGGGGAGTAGAATATAGAATATAGAATATGGAATATAATAGGACAGAATTGACTGGAATTGACACTACCCTCGTGTTGGGGAAAGTTACTTTGAAAAATAATGCATTACAATATTGCGTAACTCACTTACTAATTGTGTAACTTAGTTACTTTTTTAGAAAAGTAATGCATTACGGTACTTTCGCGTAACTTTTTGTCCACCTGGGATGGGCTTGTTTTGTTTTTTTTAAACAAAAAAGTAATATTTTTGGGCAAATGTAAAGACCCTTTCACACCAAAAGTGAAATAATAATCCTCAGGCTGAAGGAAATGCATGTTCACACACGCGTGTACAGTAGAGAGCGCACCTCAAACAAACCCTTCAGCCATTCCGGATCACAATAAAACTAAATATATTAAAAAAATTAAATAAAATAAAAATAGTCATTTTTGTTTATGGTTTAACTTGATCATCGAAGGTCAATAGCAAGTACATTGGTCAATGAAGTGAGATTAAATGCATAAAAATGTATGGTTTATTTATCAAATTTAGTTATTGGAGCTTTGCATAGTATTCTGATTCTGCATTTCACTGATTTTATTCATTTTGAGGAATATTGAATTATTAATTTTTTTGTGCAAGAGAGATGATTAAATGCACTTTTAGTTTTAGTCTAGAACTACAATAACCATCATGTTCACACACACACACACACACACACACACACACACACACACACACACACACACACACACACACACACACACACACACACACACACACACACACACACACACAAGCCTCTGCACAACATGGGTACAGGAGAGCTGTCAGTCAATACATGTGAAAACAAACTTGTTAATTATTTGAAAAAGTAAGTCAGATATATTGTTGTAATTTTTTTAAAGTAATGCATTACTTTTCAAGTTACTTGTAAAGTAATCTGATTACATAACTCAAGTTGAAATGTTGCCATCGGGTAGGAGATTAAGAAAGCCACGTTGCAGATTAAACCGGTTTAAGAACTCGTTTATTCCTTCGGCCATTAAGATATTAAATTACACTTTTTTTTTTTTTTTTTTTTTGTATTGTGTTATTTTGTCTTTTTACTATTTGTTTTATGTGATTTTTTTGAGCCCAATACAAATTTCCCTCTGGGACAATAAAGTATACCTTAAACCTTAAAGTTACTAGTAATGAGTTACCCCAACACTGATGCAGAGATGCGCGTCAGGTACAGGTACAGGTGTAACTCACCGGGGATCTGGCTGTGGGCGGGGCTGCTGAAAGGGGGCGTGGTCAGGGCGGGGCGGGGGGCGGGGCCATGGTGTGGACTGCAGCGCATGGCACTTCGCCTCAACTGCTCAGAGAAAGCTAACGCGCCGGGCTTTACCGCTTCATCCGGCTTCTGTCGGTGGCCTGGACACACACACACACACACACACACACACACACACACACACACACACACACAACGGAGATGAGAGAGAACGATTTAGTTACTGACTGTCCATTAACAGAATCAAAGCCACTTAAGCACACAAACACAACAACTATTAGACATGTACACTGTGAGATGAGCACCAGTGCTGAGTAGATTAATGCTTACAAAATGTAGTCAATAATTGCTGATAACAAATTGCAGATAGTAACGTAATCTATTGAATTACAAATATTTGGTAATGTATTCTGACTACTTTTTGATTACTTTGACACCCAACTTATTTGATACATAGATTTAAAGAATTGTTGTGCACCATATTGATATAAAAAAAAAAATTGTAAAAAAAAAAATGTTATTATCAACATATAGAAGTGCATTAAACATTACGTTACACCAGATTGGGTTTGTGAAAGCTAATTATTAAATGAAATCATAAAAATGAACTGTAAAAACAGAAACGTTGAACATTAACAACAAACTGATTATGTGTACCTGTGTATCATTGTGAGAATTATTAGACTTCAGAAAACCGTGAACATGCAAATGTTTTATTAAATTACTGAAATATTAACTTAAAATAAATATAGACGTGTGGAATACCGCAAAATTGGCTTTCCTAATGTATATAAGCGATGTGATTTTATTAGAAAATTTTAAAGAAAACAAATAATAATTAGGACGAACTTAATAAATTATGAAGAATTTACTGCTATTGTGTGAATAATGTGTAATCACGTAATCCATAAGAAAGCAACTGTGATCTGACTTTTAAAACTTAATATACTTCATTTTTGGAATCTGATTACGTAATCCAGATTACATGTAATCAGTACAGCACTGCTGACCACACACACACACACACACACACACACACACACACACACACACACTTCTGTACATCTCACATCTTACTAATGATGCTGATGGAGGAGACCAGCGTGTCACTGCTCCAGTAGGGGGCGCTGTTCTGTCTTGTGTGTGTGTGTGTGTGTGTGTGTGTGGCTCTGACCTCACACACACAGAGACTGGGATTAATGATCACAGGTGATGAGAGAGAAAGGCAAACGGAAAGGAACAGAAAAGACAGCTGTGTGAAACCATCATCCGCACGCGAGCGAGGAAGTCCTGCTGAAACCAGAGAGCTTTGAAGACCCGGCCAGCGCATCCCGCCAGACTGACCCGGAATATATGTGGAGTGGCGCCGTCCGAAGGATTCCCGACCGGAATAACGGACCAACGGGGAATAGAGCCGCCGACATGTGCGTGATACGCGTTCACATACAGACACACACGCTATTAAAACACACTTTACACACAAACTACATGAAAACCAGCATGATTACAAATAACAGGTGATATGCTTTTTAACCCAATAATGACAGTCCTAGCGTTTTAATAATGTAACATTTTAATAATAATAATACTAATAATGGACATTAATAAATATTATTAAATTATTATAGTCACTAAATTATAAATAACAACAACAATAATAAACTTAGTACATAGTAAATATTATTATATTAATTAATTATTATAATTAGTAAAGTATTATTATTAGTAATATTAATAACAATAATGGAAAAAACAATAATAAGTAATTATAATTATTTTTACTCATAATATTTATGTATTAAGATGTTATTATTATGTTTTTCATTATTATTAATAATACTAACAATACTTTAGTAACTTTCGTAATTAGTTGATACAAATAATAATAATAATGAAAAACACAATAATAATATATGAATACATATTAAATATTATAAGTGAAATTAATTACAATATAAATATTTTTCATTATTACTATTAATAATACTTTATTAATTATAAGAATTAATTAATATAATCATAATTAATCATAATTATTAATAATATTAATAACAATAATGGAAAAACATAATAATTATACTTTAGTAATTATAATTATTTTTACTAATAATATCTATTACGTATTAAGTCGTTATGTTTTTCATTATTATTAATAATACTAATAATACTATGTTAATTATAAATTAATTAATACAATAATCATAATTAATCATAATTATTAATAATATTAATAACAATAATGGAAAAACATAATAATTATACTTTAGTAATTATAATTATTTTTACTAATAATATATATTATGTATTAAGATGTTATTATGTTTTTCATTATTATTAATAATACTAATAATACTTTAGTAATTATAATACAATACTTATTAATCAATAATAATGAAAAATATGATAACATCTTAATACATAATAAAAGTTCGTCAAAATAATTATAATTACTAAATAAATATTTTTTCATTATTATTAATACTACTAATAAGTATGATACCATGTTGTACTGGTTTGTACGGGACATAAATATGAACTGTGAAGCAACATACTGTAACAATCAGACTTCGATCTCACCAGTTGCTTGTTTAACTGAGTGAAATCACAGCAAAGACGAAATGAAACCTCATCCTGCAACCAACACACACCCTCACGCCGACAGACAAACCACATCAAACACGTCCAGCTGAAGCTGACGAAACCAGTGATGACATGAGGATAACAACACCAGTCGCTAGTGCAAATGCTAGCCTACATCTCTGAACGCAAGTATGGCCACAACAAGTATTATAAAGGGGTGGTTGATTATGATTCCACTTTTTTAACGTTAGTTAGTGTGTAATGTTGCAGTGTGAGCATAAACAACATCTGCAAAGTTACGACGCTCAAAGTTCAGAGCAAAGGAAGATACAGAAATCTATTTTTAAGGACTACAACAAACGGCTGGTAGGAACTACAACGAGCTTCTTCATGGGTTAGTGACATCACAAACCCTAAAATTTACATAAACTCCGCCCCCGGGAACGCGATTTGTAGATTATCATGACAGAATATGCTAATCAATGACTAGAATATAGTTAACTCCACATCAGACACATAAATTCATCAACTAACCATTCAGAAATGTCCTGTTGCTTCTACATGTTGTCACTTCTTCTTGAGTCTCTCCATTATTGTCTGACTCCGGTTTGAACATAAAAGGCTAAAAGTTTTTGAAATGTTCAGTGTGTTTGTGTGAGGTAATCGGAGATGCTAACACACACACACACACACACACACACACACACACACACACACACACACACACACACACACACACACACACACACACACACACACACACACAAGCTCTTAAAGCTCCGCCCTCTGTGCCGGGAGCAGCAGCTCATTTGCATTTAAAGGGACAGACACAAAAACTATGCGTTTTTGCTCACCCTCAAAAAGTGACGACGTTAACATGCTATAAAACAATATCTGTGGGGTATTTTGAGCTAAAACTTCACACACACACTCAGGCGACATCAGAGACTTATTTTACATCTTGTGAAAAGGGCATTATAGGACCCCTTTAACACTTAAAAATGTCTGAAGGTCACATGACAACTATGTAGCATTCGCTATCTAACGTGCACGTTTATAAGTGTGATGCAACTGTGTGTGTGTGTGTGTGTGTGTGTGTCACTCACGTCGTGGTTCTCGGGGCCCGTCCACCGTGATCTTGATGGCTCTCTGATACGTGGCCACCTGAGGAGGGTTTGTGAAGACGGTGATGGTGAGAGTGAAACTCTTCCCTGAGAAACACAAACACACTGGTCAGGAGTCAACATCTGCATTCAGAGTCAGCACTGGATATATTTATTAGTTGCTACATGTCAAGATGTGTTCGTTTAAGGAGTGTGAGACTGGTAAAACACACGGGCGAGACGAGACTATTTCTGGACGAAGACATTTGGGCTGATCTATCGGATGGACGGCTGTCGTCATTAGTGCATAAAAAACCCCACAATCGGAGACAGAAGGGAATTTACAGTCGCTTTTGTTGTGTCCTTAAACAGAGACAGAGTTCAGACGGTACAGACGAGACACGGGCCAAACAACACGTCATGTGACAGAGTCCCCAAATAAACAGAGGACACATGGAGGATCTCGGAGAGAGAGAGAGAGAGAGAGAGAGAGAGAGAGAGAGAGAGAGAGAGAGAGAGAGAGAGAGAGAGAGAATCTGAAATAATTCAGTGAGATATTGAGAGGAGCCACGACACACACACACACACACACACACACTCACAAAATCAGTCTGGATTGCATTTAAAAAGTCAAAAGAAAGAACCTTTAAGACATTATTTTCAATTAAGCACATTCTCAACACTTTAATGCAAAATGTAATTAATACGTCACATAAAATGATGAGAATCAGCATAACAAAAATGACAAAAAAAATATAAAAATATAGTTTCTTATTTATTTTTTTCTAATCTATTTCCATAGACAACCATCTATATTATGTATATATATATATATATATATTTTTTTTTACTTTTTAAAGTTAGTTTTCTCTTCTGCTCACCAAGACTGCATTTCTCTGAGCAAAATACAGTAAAATTGTGAATATATATTAAAATGTAATTTATTCCTGTGATCAAAGCTGAATTTTCAGCATCATTACTCCAGTCTTCAGTGTCACATGATCCTCCAGAAATCATTCTAATATGAGGATTTGCTGCTCAAGAAACATTTATGATTATTATCGGTGTGATTTTGAGTGTTTTGAGAGGTATTTTGGATCACTGCCATTAGGCCTGTCACGGGTGCCAAACGACAAGCTCAATCCTCCACAACTGTCTTGAATATAATCCCTGGAAAAAAGCACTGACTCTCCTGAAATTCATTGTTTGTATTAATTCACACACACTGGCTGCTCGATTCACCAAACTCACTCAGATTATAATGAGATGCAAGATTTTATATTGCGGATTCATAATGAGCTGCTTCTCTTATGTTATTGGACGAGACGTGGCGTATGTGCCAAACTACACAAACCGGATTTGACTATGAACTGAGAGGATTATGGGAGCTGGGGTCTGTACCCACAATTCCTGATGCTTTCACCTGTCACTCATCGCTATGACGATGAGAAGGACCCCAGAGAGGCGTCCCTTTGCGTGCCAGAAGCAGGTTTGAGTTACACAGCACTAAACGGGCCTAAGATCGTCGGCCAAAGAAAGGTACGGTTACACACACGCGCGCGCGCTAGTCGTTATACGGCCAGAAACATAGAGCTGGGAAAAACTCCAAGCTGTTCCCCAAAATATGACAAACTACCGGTTTGACCACACACACACACACACACACACACGTATGCACAGATGTGCAGACACACACGCACACACGGGATCAGCGCTCGAGTCCGATGCCAGGTGCTATTCTGAGCGCAGTCGCTTTGACAACACCGATCCACTTCGGTCTACGATGATCTCACACAGACATAAACAACACACAAACATCACATCACATCCAGGGAAAACACACTTACAACGCTGTAATACTGCGCTAATAATCTGCACTGGACGTTCAGAACATTCACTTTACAAAAAAGTACTGCGGTATTCTTCGAAATGCATCGGAGCGCCATGTAAATACCATGGTATCGGATCGGTACCACGTTATGTGTCAGATTGAAGTATTTCCATGATAATACCATGTTTTTGGACAGGCAGGAATTGAAGTACCATGTAAATACCACATTAAAGCCTTAAAAAAAAAACTTAAATGGTACTAAAATGTATATGCCATGGTATTTATATGGACATTCATGGTACTTTCAAGCACAACCATGACTACGGTAATAAATTGTGTGTTAAAATATTGTTGTTTTTTGTTGGACCCGGTACTATGATTATTATTATCGCATGGTATTCTGTAGAGAACCATTTAAATATCATAGTAAACCTTTTAAAATCTACTTTGCGGTTCAATGATGGTATCAGATGGTAATACCGTAGAACTGTGAAATATACTGAATGATACTAAAATTCACGTACCATGGTATTTCGTGGTAAATATTCACTATTCACTATAAAATCAACTTTTTTTTTGCAAGTGAATGAATAAATCATTAGTAGTAATAGTACCATGGTATTACCCTGATTATTTTGAACATGGCACTACAGTAATATCTCACTTACAAAACAAGTATCGCGGTACTAGTGGTATTTCTTAGACTACCATGTAAAAAAAACACAGTACATGAATATTAGTGCCATTTAAAATTTAGCACTTTAAAAAGTGTTGCTCAATTAAAAGTAAAACTAGAATAGAATACAGTAAAAAATAATGCTAGAAAAAAATATAAATAAATAAAATATAATATTAGAGAAAGAGATAAAAAAGATTAACAGAAACACCAAAACTGTTCAATCATAATGGCCATTAAAAATAGAAAAGGCCTCATCAAATAAATAAAGTACGATAGTATCTGATATCACATTTGAGCAGTCTTTTACTATGATAATACCATGATATTTTGTAAAGTACCATTTGGAGGCATGCAAATTCCCTGCTATATTTATATGGTAATAATTAGCATATTAGTACCTGACACTGCCACAGTACGTTTTTGTATATGAATTCTCAAGAAATATAAATGCAAAACAACTAAGCTGTTCCTGTTTAACGCACTCATTACAAAACCTTCTGCACTAATACACACACACACACACACACACACACACACACTGTGGTTCAGTGGTTTAGCGTCTGGACGGGAGTCGTTCTGTCTGAGAGACTCAGTGTCCAAACAGGGAGGAAGTGCACAGTGTTTCTCAGGGGGACGGTTCCATACAAAGCATATATGTGTGTGTGTGTGTGTGTGTGTGTGTGTGTGTGTGTGTGTGTGTGTGTGTGTGAGAGAGGTGGGGGAATTTGTTTATAATTTGTTTATCTGTGTCTATGTTACTGTACGCCGTGTGTGTGTGTGTGTGTGTGTGTGTGCACTGACAAGTCCAACTGACACAGCACGACTCTTAATAAATGTACTTGAAAACATGGAGTGAATCAACAGCCCACAAGGCAGCGAGAACAAAACCGTTTGATGGACATGAAAAGCCACACACACAGATGCAGTCTTTGCTGTCTTATCTACACATCTGCATAATACAGAGTAGCAAGAGTGCATAGATATGCATAGTTTACATTTCTCCCTTACTTAACACGCTGGGTTTTTTTTTCGACCCGCACTCTTTTCCGGCACTAAACCTAATCACTTCCATCACATCAGAGTGCAGCTGCTCTCACAAACACACACACACACACACACACACACACACAAGCGTCGCTTGGATAAACAACAGTCTGCGAGGATGTGCATGTCTGAGATGCACTGAAATGCAAGACTTTCATGCAATAAAATATTTTTTTGTTTAACAATCTTGACTAAACATTTACACTTTTCTCTGTACACAAACATTTCATTTTGCATTCTTCTCTCAAAGCACGCAAACACACCTGTCGCAAACATCGACTTTGTTGCCCCTATTATGCTGTGTTCAAATGATGATGCAGACAAAAGAGGGCAAGACAAAGGAGTGTGTATGCATTCGTATGTTTACTGCAGGTCCAGGCATGTGTGTTTAAAGGCGGCGGCGTTAGCGTGGAGGGCTATATCAACGAAATCAAATCGGGCCTTGAATAGAGCCCTGTGGGACCCCTTACTCATTTCCCAGAAGCTAGTCATTCTGTTGACTAACTACTCTGTCATCTCAATTCACACATCATGAATACCGTCAGAAGCTGTCCCAAGAGATGCGTTTTGAGTTTTGAATATCTAAAATACAGGCCACAAAAATGTCATTACTGCACTGCGGTACCACAGAGAAGTGCTTCAAACGTCGAAACGCTGGACAACTAGCTAGTGTATATAGAGGCTTGTGTTTTAAATAGATAAGACCTACAGTATTTGACTGCCACAGGAAGCGACTGGTAATGGTCTGTGTTGATGTGTGAGCGCTGTATCAACACAAATAGGAACATATATATACGCAATTAACCAAGCATGTACACACACACATACTTCTGTGCACCGCAGACACTGCATTAAAATATCTCCGTCACGGCTCAGCGGTGAGTTTCATCCACCGTGTTTCCTTCGCTCAAAACATTTTGAGAAGTGAGTAAGTTTTCTGCATATGCATCGTCACTTCTAACCTCGTCCGCTGCGGCCGACGAAACGCAGGTCGTTGAAACGGGCCACTTGGTTCTTGATGGCGGCCGTGGCGTTTCGGAGCTCGGCAGAATAATTCTCGTCGTTGCCGGCCATCACGGTGACCAGTGTGCCGTCAGGGATGTCGCCGAGGGCAACCACCTGTCAATCAATGAATGAGCAAGATATGTTACTTTGTTACATCAAAACTCTATTTTAGAAACACTCCAAAAATACAACGTACGACAATTATCACACTGTGTTACAATGAAGAAGTCGAGAACTAAAAAAGCGACAACTATTAATAAAATGATTAAAAATAATAAAATAGATTTCTCTATTTGAATACGTTTTGAAATGTAATTAATAAATAATGCTTATTATTATTATTATTATCAATGTTGAAAACAGTTTTTGCGGAAACTGAGATCCATTTTCTTCAGGATTCTTTGATGAACAAAGTTTATGTTCTCAAATGTAACATTTTAAATGTTTTTACCGTCACTTTTGATGAGTTTGATGCATCTCTGCTGAATAAGTATAAATTTGTTTAAATAAAAAAAATCTTATTGACCCCAAACACTAGTGTGTACATGCAACTGAACATTACTGACATGTATATGTATATATATTTCCTGTAATTTCGTTATTATTACACTTACCAATAGATCGTATTAATAAACATATTTAATGACTTTATTATTAAGCAAAAACACTGGGCAGATACTGAAACCCAGACCACATTCAAATCCTCTATACTGTCCTGCGTCACATCCACTTGTGCAATATCTCCATATCTAAACTAAATGAGCCGGTTATTTGCATATTAACTGTAAATGTCAGCTCATTCTTCATCTCTTTGTTTCAGAGAGCACACATGCCTCGCAGGACTACGCTCTGCTTTTGGGAAGACTGGGTGGTTCGCATTTTTACCGGCATTTGCCAAATGCGGAAGATGATGATGAAAGATGTTGCAGTCACCCATGACGACAAGAGATTAGCAACAATTACTGACGTTTCCCTCCAAATCATTAGCTTAATTAAGGATGTGCATTAAAAAAAAAAAAAATAAGTGAGATTGTAAGATTTTAAAATGTCCATATAAGCACTTAGCACAAGTTTGTCTGATAGTCAAGTAGATTTAATATGGCATTACTGCGAGTTGTGCAAATGTATTTGAGATTACTACTGCTACAATTGACAACTTAAAAAGAAAAAAAAGACTAAATTGGTTTACAATTACAAATAGAAGCACAGTAGCTCCTCTAAAGGAAACACATGCATTCTTCTTCTTCATATTGCCCAGTATCATTAACTCATGAGAGGTCTGTGGTGGAGTACCTTGAAAGCGATGGGCAGGGTCTTGTTGCAGCGCCAGTGTGTTGGCAGGACGGAGCAGAGGAAGTTTGGGCTGTCGGTGCGCACCAGTTCTCCTGGGTGGTCTGAGAGCACCTCCACCATGCTCCGGTCAGCCATGCGCAGTTTCCCCACCAGGGCGGCGCCACTGCTCTCCTGAGCCCCCAGAGGCAAACCCTCGTTCATCTTCCCCGAGCTCAGGGTCGTCGAGGGAGGCGTGAAGCGTCGCCCAGGCGCAGGTTCTGAAACACACGTGTGCATTAGGTCATTCATGAGAACAATAAGGAAAAAATTAAAACGTGTACAATATTTCACTTTTGCAATAATAGTAAATATGAGATGCTTCTTTGTTGCATTGCTCAGCACTTGTGCAGAATAATTATTTCTAGGAAAATTCGCTATTAAACATTGGCATCTTATATACAGTAACACACATTTGCAGCATTCTATTACAGTGACTTAACTTTGAGTTGGGACAACAAAACATTACTTAACCATAGTAAAATTACTATAATGCATGGCAACTATTAGAAAACATGAAGTTTGCAATATATAAAAACAAATCGGAGATGTTTCAAACATGTATTTAAAGTATCTAAAGTGAGACTGAATGAGTAACATTTTATGCCACTGACGACAGTACCTTCATATAAACACACGCGAATTGATGCATTGCTCGGCACTGTATTACTAAGCAGAACAATTGATTTTAGTACAATTATTTATTTAAACATTGGTATCTTGAATAAAAGACATTTGCGGCCTTCTATTACAGTGACTTTACTTTGAGTTGGGAGAACAAAACATTACTTAACTATAGTTGAATTACTATAATGCATGGCAACAATAGGAAAAAATATAGTTTGCAATAAATCACAGTTGCAAAAACATAACTCAAAAATATATTTGTTAATGTATTTATATAAAATGAGATCTAAAGTGAGCAACACTCGATGCCACTGACGACAGGACCAACATACTGTACGCACACATGCAAGTTAATGCATTGCTCTGCGCTGTATTACTAGGCAGAATAATATCTTAACAGCAATAAGACTCTTGCAGCCGTGAGTTACAGTGATTTTGAGTTGAGACAAAAAAAACATGAAGTGACGAGATATCAGCCATGAGAATCTTTACCGCAGTTATTTTCACTTTTGTTAGTCAACGGAACAATTTCTCATTTTATGCAATGGATATAGAAATGCACAGTTTTGGTCATGCCCACACATTTGTAAAAAAAAAAAAAAAAAAAAAAAAAAAACTTTTTCCGAGCAATTCAGGTGCCGTAACCCTGGCTGACTTCTGTGCCTCAGAGGCGTATGAAAGCTTTAAAACCGTCAGGCCTGCGGTCATTCGGGCCGACCACAATCAATGCCACATGAGTGCTGAACACGTGACGGAGAACCACTGCGCTCTCCAATACAAACACAAACCTGGAGTCTGTCGACGGGTGTTCGGGGCGAGTGGGAGAAGGTGTAATAGAGAGAGAGAGAGAGATGCATTTGCAGAAAGAATAAAACACTGCAGAAATGCTGGACGCCATATAGGCCAGACATATGAGACTTAAAGAACGAGACGAGAGGAGAATCCCATTAGACGGATTCTTACGGCACAGTATGTGGGATGAAAACTAGATTTTGTTCATCTGCCAAACTCTTAAAAATATAATCTTTATATTCATGTTGGTCTCATACATTTTCTACACACATTCTGGTTTAATTTAACCATTGTTCAAATCAGTAAGAGAATATTGGTTACACTTTATTTTAAGGTGTCCATTGTTACAGTGTAATTATACATTTAAGTACTGAGTAATATTAACTACATGTACTTAGGTTGGGATTATTAGGATTAGTTGCATGTAATTATGCATAATTTATAGTAATTACTAAACTACATGTTACATGTGTTACAAGGACACTAAAATAAAGTGTTACCAAAGTATTTTACTTATTATTCATGAATTCTCTAATAGTTCCATTTGACCTGAATAAAACATTAATTTTCATAAAAGGTTGAAATGCAATATTTTTTAAATTGGTTTTATGGTTTTCTTCTCATTCTCTATATTTTGGATACACCGCACTGACTCTGTTTCAGCGGACATTCTTTTGGGGGAAATATTAATAATATTTTTTACAATCTCTGGGACAGTTAACACCTATAAGTATAAAAAATATCAAAATGGCTTTTAATTCAGGAATTTAAAACATGTTAATCATGGAACTTCAGTTATAAAAAAAGTATTTTTTTTGTATAAATTGTGCATTTCTGAATAACATAATATCTGCCTCTCATATTCATATTTAGTCTTATTTTTCATCTCTTTCTGTCTCATATTTAGTTATATTCATATACTTTCATCTAATTTTTTGCTCATGTTGCTGATTATTTCATTTCGCATTTTAATGCAATGCTATTTTGATTGTTAACACTTTTGTACTATAGCTATTTTGCATGCTTTTAATTATTTCACACTGCTTTCTTTGACAGTAACTGTGCAGTTTTGTGTGTGAAGTCGAGAGACAGAGAATCTGTGGTATTTCGCCTATGGGAATGTCACATTAACATCATGTTTTAGGTTAAGGTTAAAGGTCTCAGTGATTATTAACAGCTATGGACATTCAGATATTATGAAACATGACGCGTAAAAATAGACTCGTGAAACCGCCGTTACGCATGTGTCCAGAGCTCAGAAACGCTCTTACCGTATTTGGCGTCCCAAAGAAAAACCATTTGGTATCTTTTGAACACCGTTCTCAGTCAGGATCAGGATCAGGATCAGGATCCCAGACGAGCAGCTGATTCTGACGCGCGCGACTCAAGGATATACGAGCTCAAGCTTTACTATCCTTTAGGCGAGGTGAGACAACCCTGCGGGTTCAGCCTAAACTGAACTCTGATCAGTTCATGTAGAAGTTGTTCCTCTTTCAGCAGGAGACATCAGAGAGGATGATTTGGCACGCGCGTATCCTTTGGAAAGTGCGCGTGAAGTTGCGCACCTGACGCCGACGCATTCGCGGTCTTAAACTATCTAAAAAGTGCATTCACTCGCTCGTATACAAGCGTAATAACGCTGTTGAGAGAAAGTATTCTTCCTGAATCCAGCTCGCGGTGGGAATGATGATGCGTTGTGAGTGAGTGAATGAATCCGCGCTTTTACTGGCACTGATCAGCGCAGGAACGCCAGCCAGGGCAGCTCATTTGCATATGCCTCCTCCTCGAACGCTCTCATTGGACGGTGATGACAGACCTCGATGGGCTCGGCCAATCAGAAGACCGTCCGAACCGAGGGGGAAAAAACGGATCTGAGCAGTCAATGGAATTCCTCGCGCGTGCTTCGACGCGCGCTCTCGCTGATTCACTGTTGATTTGAAGTTACTTATCAAACGGAACTGAATATCAGGTGAAAAAAATGAAATACAGGGTAAATTACAACAAACACAGCATGTTTAATTATATTATATTATATTATATTAAGAAATCACATAAACACTTTTTATTTAAAATATAAGAGACCCCGATTATTACGCATGTCAATGCAGTGGGAGAAAACATTTAGCTTGTTTTGTTCCAGCAGATGTTGTTTTCTATTTTATCAGAAGGAACATGATATCAGCAGAACAAGCTGATTCTCATTATAGCAACTTCAAATAAACTAGATGACAAATAAATTCAGTCGGAAAAGTTCAAATTAAAATGTGCAAGAGTAAGAAAAATGCACGATAGTCAAACGTCCTAGTATTGTTTCTAGGACAAAGACAGCAGATAAAAAGTGCTGATCTAATCGGAGGTGTTTTCTGGCCAACAGGGGGCAGCAGTCGATCTGCATGAGACATATGGAGTCTGTTAGGACTGATAATAATGCATGAAGTGGAGACGACAAGAAGCAACACAGAAATGTTTTGTCATCTTTCGGTAAAACGAATACAATGTGAATTCCAAACCGCTGACAAAAGACTGTCAGTCCTGTAAATGAAGCACAGTTACTGAAATCAGGCGCTCACACACATTATTATTTTATTTTTTTTGCATGGTAATGTAATAATAACTTGACGGCGTGTTTTAAGGCCAAATCATCACCTTTGCCTGCCCTTGTTAAAACGACACGCTACATTTAAATAGATCTGATGGCTTTCTGATTATTAAACTTGATTATTAAGCTTCATCAGGAGTCAGGACTGTTCAATTCCCACAAGATTGAGTTTTATTAATCACGAGTAATTCAGAACAATAACACCCAAGAACTAAAAGTTCTGGTTCTCTTCTGGTCATGATTCATTTGTAAAAATGTAAAGAGCTTGCTGTATGAGATCCGTGTTATTCACGTCTCATCTTCCTTGTTTGTACCGAACATTACATATAAAACAAAATGCAAATCACTTTGAAAATACTGACTGTCCTGTTCATTACATCATGAATGTTTTTACCCAGACGTTTATCTGAGTGTGAACATATATAACACATCTGAGTTCATCTGAGAATAAAGACTTCATATCCGAGTCTAGTGAAGCCAGAAAGAAGAAGGACAGGAATATACATATCTATCTATCTATCTATCTATCTATCTATCTATCTATCTATCTATCTATCTATCTATCTATCTATCTATCTATCTATATATAAACATTCATTGTACTTTTTAGTTAATCTTTTACATAATCATTTCACGTTTGTAACTGTGTTTATTAGGTACAAAATACAGAGAATAAAATAATATCTATTATAAATATTAAAACTAGTATATATATATTATAATTAGGTAACACATTATTTTAAGGTGACGTAGTTACATGTTCCTGCATTTACTTACTATAGTAAAAACAGTAAATTATGCATAATTACATGTAATTAACCCTAAAACAAACCTTAACCGTAACTCTACACTAAGTATGTAATTAATTAATACGTATTTGAGTAAGTACAACGTAACTACGTCACCTTAACATAAAGTATAATAATAATAATAAATATTAATATTAAATATTAAAAGTGCCTGAATAAAAATGACTATTTAAATGCATGATATAGTTTAAAACGGAATAATATGTTAAATATTATATGAATAATAATAATTTGGACTCAAAGCAAGCCAATAAAGCATATAAAAACAGCTGAATCTGAAAGCAAGGATCAATTTCAGGGAAAATAATATAACATGCACGCCAATCATAAATGATTTTCTAGCACAAAGGCACCGCAGGTCTCGGACGCGTCTTGTGTTTTACTGATTTCGAGAAATCTGATCTCTGAAAGTTGAGCAATCAATAGCGCTTGTAGTCGGCTATAAAATATATTGACAAGCGTTGCAGGGTTACAAATATCTGATCGTGTTCGGTCGAGCCACGGAGGAAGCACACGCTGAATACAATATAATACTAGAAATGGGTTTCTTCCCTCTGAAATTAATGCAATTATTATAATTCGGGCCTTTAGACACATTTAGGCGACTTGGAAGCAAACATCAAATCATGTCAGATCTCGTATCAGCGTATTGTTTCTTGGAAATAACATATACATTAAGTTAATATTATTTCATCTGAAAAACAAAGTCCTGATTTTAAGGACACTCACACACACACACACACACACACACACACACACACACACACGTAATGAAGGAACATGAAGTTGTTGTTCCCTATTTCAACAGTTCCTCTTTCACATTCTACAGCGAGGGAAAGATAAAGACCAGAGAAACTGAAGACGACGAGCAGAAAAAAAAAGAAAAAAAAACACGATGTGATTCATGAAGAACGAAAGTGTGAGAGAAACTAGAAGAGTTGAGGCTTTACCGAAGAGTGCGTTGGCGTTCCGGCCCCTCCTCATGAAGTACATGGCCCACGAGATCGGTCCCGGCGCTTTGAACGGGCCTGAATTCATTTGGACCTGCTCTGATTCAATCCAGGATTCACTACAGAGGAATATGGATTCCCTCCTTCCCCTGGCTGGCTTTATACTCTCCCGTCTCCCATCGTCCCGCTCCGCATTACACCGAACACAGATTAAAAGTTGACATGCAGTCATGACTAATATATCCCATCAGAAAGCATGTCCTCAGGAGACAGGCCCGTCTCTCTGCCCCGGGGCTCTTCTGTCCCGCTCACTTCATTTAGCCACTGATTCCCCCCCCGACATCTTGATTTGACTCTGCATGCAGTGAAAACGCTGAGATCACGCATGAAAAAGCAGGCGAAGAAGCTTTAAGTTCGTACAAATAAACTTAAAAATGAAGGCCAAACACCCACTTTGACTTGCATTTTGGAAAACGTTTAGATTCTGTTTTTGGTTTCAGGGTTTCGCGAGTTTCAGAACTACAAAACTTAAAAGCTTCTCCTGTGACATTACAATTTATACTGGAGTTTATACAAGATTGTTTTTTGTTTTTTTAAGAAAATTAATACGTGCATTCAGCAAGGATGCATTACATTGATCAAAAGTGAGAGTAAATACATTTATAATGATGCAAAAGATTCCATTTCAAATAGAAATCATCATATTAGAATGATTTCTGAAGGATCATGTGACACTGAAGACTGGAGTAATGATGCTGAAAATTCAGCTTTGATCACAGGATATAAATTACATTTTAAAATATATTCACATAAAAAACACTTATTTTAAACTGAAATAATATTTCAAAATATTCCTGCTTTTACTGTATTTTTTATCAAATAAATGATGAGCAGAAAAGACTTCTAATCTGATTAAACATTGACTATTTTATCTGATATTTGTCCTATGTGCCTTATGATTATTAGTTTAAAATCAGTCGCATATAAAGTTGTATTTGCATTTATGCACATGGGTTTGATTCCTAGGGAATGCATGCACTGATAGTTTTAATGCAATGCAAGTCACTTTGAATTAAAGCGTCTGTAAACTGTATAAATGTAAGCGTAAAGTGCATTTCGCAGAAACTTTAATCCAAAGTGACTTGCATTGCATTAAAGTCATTCATTTGACCAGTTTTGACCCCGTGACCTTCGCTGGGCCAGTGATCTACAGTTAGGATGCTGCCTATGTAGTGCGTCATCTGTAGTGTTCACTGAACGGCGTCTCAGAGACTTCAAACTCAGTCCAGACCACAGCTGGAGTTTCAGAGGCTTCGAGGACTTTGGCTGTCTGGGTGTGTTGCAGGAAAAGGTTGGTAAGCCACAGTCAGTCGTGAGGGTCGTAACATCAGCACTGAGGTGTGTGTGACAGGTCCAGTCACCGCTGATACCACACACACGAACAACGGCTTCAAACCACACAGTCGTCTAGCGAACTCGCAGAAGATACAGTCTTGCCTTTTGAATTCTCACCAACTCCTCACACACACACACACACACACACACACTAACGGGAAACGGCACAGATTTAGATGTCGTTTTGCCCTGTGCCCGCAGGCAGTCTGTCCCCTACGGGCCCCCAGAGACGGGCCACCCCGGGGCCACACGCGATCAATAATGGCTTCCTGGGGCCCGACAATCAATGCTGCCAAAACTACTGACCAAACCCAATCATGTTTAAAACAAACAAAGATCGCTTCAAATGTTCACTAGACGAAAAAATGCATCAAGAAACGACCTAAGTTTCAAGATATAAACCATATTTTTAGGACATAATAATCTAGATTTGTATTATATTATTTACTCGATGCACAGCAAACTCTTTTTACAGAGTTACAGAGTTAAAAAAAAGTAACACTTTACAATAAGGTTCATTAGTTAATGTATTAACTAACATGAACTAACAATAAGCAATAAGCAATACATTTGTTTCTGTATTTATTAATCTTTGTTAATGTTAGTTAATTAAAAATACAGCTGTTCATTGTTTGTTCATGTTGGTTCACAGTGCATTAACTAATGTTAACAAATACAACCTTATTGTAAAGTGTTACCAATAATTTGGTTCATTGTCTATTTTTATGAATTTAATACATTTTTATTTTATAATTACATTTGTTTCAGATGTTTCTACCTAAATTAATTTGGAAAAATAAAAACATTAATGAGACACTAGTTGACATTTTGTAAGAGTCTAGAGTTATTGATTCAATGGCTCAGATTATTTGATGAGAAATGATTGAGATCTCTGACTTTTGATGGCAAACCTTGTTACATCTCTCTAGAAAGAACATAGCCAATCAGAAACATTCTAAATTCCACCTTAGCAACCACATAGCAACATCAGAATGTGTTCTACATGCTACAAATGTATCAGTACGTTTCAAATGTATCAGTTCGTTTCAAATGTATCAGTTTGTTTCCTGTTTTTGCGCTCTGTCTTCATAAGTCTCTTTATAAGCTCCCGTCCTCCAGTCCGTCTCACTGGTTTGCCTGCTCTGTACTGGGAGGTTAGTTAAGGGAGAGAGTGAGGAAAATAACTCAGCTTTCGTCCTCTTTAATAATTCATGCGGCTGTATTGTGTGGAAGCCGTTAACTGCTGCTTAAAAGTAATTAATTGATTTTCTGACATATCGTTTAGCAGCACAGCCAAGTGACAGAGCAAAGCACTCTGCCCTCACACACACACACACACACACACACACACACACACACACACACACACACACACATACTCGCAAGCACTCACACACACAAACACACACACTTACACACACACACTTGCAGGCACTCACACACACACACACACACACACACACACACACACACACACACACACACACACACACACACACACACACACACACACACACACACACACACACACACACACACACACACACCTAGTGAGCTGCCTAACTAGACTGCATTTTAAGGCATCATAAGCTACACTCCCGACACGAAGGATGTTACAAAAGACTAACACACGGAGTATTTACCATTCTGATGCACTTACACACACTATATCTGTGTGAGGATGTGGACAGGACAGGCACAGATGTCCTCTGGCCCGGGACCACACACACACACACACACACACACACACACACACTCTTCATCCAGCTGTATTGACATTGCTGCCGATCAGAGCGTTCCCGTACGGAGAGACACTCGTTCTGACGTCACTGCAGTCTTAAGCCGCTGTTTTCCCATGATCCTCCAGTGTGTGCACTACTGAGCTGACTCTGTGCCAGTGAACACCGGCCTAGTGTAGCTTTAAGATGAAGCGCTGTAAGAGTCTCCAGTGAGGAAACTACAGCACATGAAACGGTCCCGCTGAGAGTTTCAATCTACCTCCATCACGGCTCCCGAAGGCCTCATATACTGGAACGAGAGATCCTGCTGCGCATTATAACCGGCTACAGGATCACGACTGCTCATAATCAACTATATTAACATCAAACTGAAATAAAGCTGTATATTTACAACGGATAGTTGAAGCCAAAATGCACACCTGTAACTGGCTGCATGTCAGATGAATCCTATATTAATGCACCAAACTGTGAACATATTTATATACACTGCCCAAACAAAAAATAATAATGAAAAAAGTCACTGTTTGGATTTAAATAGGCAAATGAGTCTATGATTGGATCATTATTGTAGCGATTATTATGTTTCTATATGTTTGGAAACCATTCTTCTAACCCTAATTGATGGAGTGTAGTTTTTTTATTTTAATAAAAAAAAAAAAAAAAAAAATTGCTAGCCATCTCCAGCTTTTTTGATCATTTTCACAAAAATGTTATGGCCCCCACAATATTTTGTTGTAAGATCATCTGAACATGCAATATATCAAAAGAAAGTAAAATAAATAAATAAATAAAAAACTGTTTTATTGTAGCTTCATGCATTCTTTTTTTTCAACTCTTGAATATGGGAAAGTTTCATTAAAATAAGCAAGATTTTGAGCAAAAAGCTGAGAAAACCGTGTTTTTGTCAAAGAGTACGTCTGGATGAGATTCAGAACGATGATCTAAACACAGATGGAGTCGATCGAGTCCATCAACACCTACACAACCTGATACTAAAGCTGAGTCGACATTTCATTCAGTAACATTAGGCCGTTTTGATTTATATGCCGTTTAATGTTCATAATCACACTATTTTTCATATGCATCTGCTTACATATGCTATCACTTGTTTCTGCGTCTTCTTCGCATATGTTTTGATCAGGAGATTCTGTACTCTTTCACAAGATGTCTCAGAGCGCCCCCTACCGTATAACAGTGAAAACACGGAAACCCAGAAAATGTCATGTTTTTTGGGGAAAGTTAAACAACCATGTAGGAAGACACATCATGGCCTTATTCCAATATCAAGACTCATCAAGCTCAAACTGTGAATGTTTGGGATGGAGCATGAAGAATCATTTTCACACATGAATCCAGATCTTAAATTCATTGAAAGTCTTTGGGATGTGCTGGAGGAGACTTTACAGAGAGCTGGACTTGAGCATGGACCTCTTGATGGAGATAAAATCACAATGTTTATTTCAATCAAGAGGTGCAGTGTATAATATAAACTCTAACTGTTCATGCTATATGGGTGAATAACACTTAGGGCCCTATTTTAACGATCTAAGCTCATGGTCTAAAGCGCAGGGCGCAAGTGCACCTAGGGCGTGTCTGAATTCACTTTTGCTAGTTTAACGACAGGAAAAATGGTCGGTGCTCCCGGCGCATGGTCTAAAAGGGTTGTCCATATTCTCATAATGAGTAATGGGTATGTTTTGGGATTTAAGTGCGTTAAACCAACCAGAGTCTCATCTCACATTCCCTTTAAATGCCAGTTGTGCTCGCGCCATGGCAGATTCGCTATATTTACATGACGGAATTTGATAGTGGAAAGACCGAAGCGTCTCCAGAGCGCAAACGGATCTGCTCGTGCGCGAGGTAAAAGTGCGCTAGCAGACCATCTACGGAACAAGCCGGATTCCACCATATCTTTATGTACACAATAATAATCTTTTACATTGTAATCCTTTTATATTTAATATTTGGCATGTTTGTGTGCTGCTGTGCGTCCCTGTGTGTGTAATAAGCAGAGTGTATGCGTGTTGTGGACCCGCCTATAGGCGCACATTACTAACGCGCTCTTTAAATAACAAAAAATAATAATATTGTGCCATTGACTTTAGAGCAGGGTTCAGTTGGTCAATGGCTCAGACTATTTCTGTTGCCTCAAAATAGCAACACACCAACAATGTGCCAGAACACTCCTCGTTCTCAGACCAGCAGCCCATGGGTGCACAAACGGGCGCAAATGCATTTGCTATTTAATCAACGTGGAGCAGGACGTGAAAATGATAACTGCGTCGGGCTGAAACTAGCAAAAAACACTTGCGTCGCGCTTGACGCTGCATTGCGCCGGGTGTAAGATAGGGCCCTTCAAATCATGTGGCTTATGTGAGAAGTCTACTATTAGAAAGCAACATTGAAGGAAGGATCAGAGACGTGAGCGTGCAGGACTCTCTTCAGACAGTAGCCGCGTTTCCATTTCTCTTCAAATTGCGCAAATTCAAATTGAAAATTGAAAATACTCCCAATGGAAACACGTCTATTTCGCAAAAATTCCCATTTATCGCACAAACGTTTTTACGCTCATGAGGTGGTTTTTCAGGCAGTTCGAAAAAGGAATATTTCGCAAAACTGCAATGGAAACAGGCATTTACAGTCACCTGACGTAGACGACGCGGTGTGTTTAGACAGAATACGAGACAGAGTTCTTCATTAAACTCATAAAAGACAAAAGAATTACGGGAATACTGGATTCTAAACCTCAAATAAATGCCACAATCAAGACCTCGAAGCAGAAATGAGGGAGAAACACCCAGAAACACCTCATATGAGCCGCTCACAGAATAAGAGTCTTTCCTTTCCGTTAATGCTTGGATAACACACATACGTCTCCCATTAATAATAACAGCTAGTGCGGCGGCTGGGATATACGTAAACCTACTAACATCCGTCTCCATGATTTTTGGGATGATTTATCGCGAGAGGAAATAATGGCATTTTAGTCGCATAACATCGGTTAACGCAAGCGCTGTATATTCACAATCGTTTTTTATCGACATTTGGAAAATATCGCAAAAGTGTAACGCGCAAATCTGTAATGGAAACGCGGCAAGTGTGAAACAACTGCACAAACAGCCAGAACACCGTCTCGTATCATCATGGCGGTGAGTTTTGCATGGGAAGTGTGGAAACGCCAGGCCGAGGGTGTGTGAGGATCAGGCTGGACGGTCACGAGAAGTCAATTATTCAGAAGCCCCACAGTTTTCAGCAGAGACCGTCCTCTGAATCCAGCTGATTGATTTTCTGACACACGGGATGAGGGTACGGACACTGAGAAGAACGGACGGAAGGGCTGAATTTTTCAGTCTTTGGACTCTAAAGCGCAGGTTTGTTCTGTCAGCACAGACACTCACTAGATTAGACAGTTTCGACGCTCCAGGTTTCAACAGATATTAGCTGAGTGAATCTCATCCTACACTCTTACAAATAAAGATGGAAAAGAACCAAAAAGGGAGTTTCACAGCGATGCCGTAGAAGAACCTTTCACTGAAAGGTTCCTTGAAGAACCTATTTTTTTCTAAGTGCCATAAAGAACCTTTTCCGGTACTGTAAAGAACCCTTCTCAAAGGTTCCTTTTATGTTACTATTATAAGTTTAAATATATTTTCGGGACGCCACAGTCTAAGTTAACATACTATTTATGGCGGTCAGTGTAGATATTATGGCAGTGGCCGACACAAATAAATCAATGTATGAGAAATTTACTCCAACAATGTGAGATCACATGAGATTGATGGTGAAGAACCCTTTTATAATCTAAAGAACCTTTTGTGCAATGGAAAGGTTCCTTGGATGTTAAAGGTTCTTCATGGAACCAAATACCCCAACAAAGAACCTTTCATAATTTCATAATCATTTGTTAACAAACAATATTCATTACTTCAATGAGCTTCATTGTTTCATTAAATTATTACATTGTTTAAAGGGGTGGTTGATTATGATTTCACTTTTCTAACTTTAGTTAGTGTGTAATGTTCCTGTTTGATCATAAACAACATCTGCAAAGTTACAACACTCAAAGTTCAGAGTAAAGGGAGATGTTTTCTTTTAAAGAAATCGTTTTTTAAGGACTACAACAAACGGCTGGTAGAGACTACACCACATTCCTCCCGGGTTAGTGACATCACCAACCCTAAAATGTACATAAACCCCGCCACCTGAACACGATTTATAGATTATCAAGACAGAATATGCTGATCAATGACTAGAAGATAACTCCACATCAGACACATAAATTCACCAACTAACCATTCAGAAATGTCCTGTTGCTTCTACATTTTGTCACTTGTTCTTGAGTCTCTCCATCATTGTCTGAATCTGGTTTGAACATAAAATGCTAAAAGTTTTAGAAATTTTCAGTGCATGTGTGTGTGAGTGCAAGCTGTTGAAGCTCCGCCCCCTGTGCCGGGAGCAGCAGCTCATTTGCATTTAAAGGAACAGACTCAAAACGGTGTGTTTTCTGCTCACCCTCAAAAAGTGACAATTTTAACATGCTATATAAAAATATCTGTGGAGTATTTTGAGCTAAAACTTCACACACACACACTCTGGGGACATCAGAGACTTATTTTACATCTTGTGAAATGGGCATTATACCTCCCCTTTAAATAAATAAATAAATATTTTGTATATGCACATTTCTGAAATGCATAACTTAGACAGTTTCCTCTGATAACAGATCACTCTAAATTGTAATCATGCATATTCTGTAAAGCTGCTTTGAAATGATGTGTATTGTGAAAAGCGCTAGACAAATAAACGTGAATTGAATTGAATCACTGTGTGAGAGGCTTTAAACTTCACCGTGAACGTCTTCTCAAGCGACAGACGTTGATACCGCCACAGTCCAGCTACACGTGTTGGTCTGCGTGTCCTGTAAGAGTCTGATGTATAGGTGTGTGTTTTTGGCCTGGTTTGGCCCGCCGTGTGTGTGTGTGAGGGGGCTGAGAGACGAATGAAGATCTGCCTCGGGCGCTATTTAGTGCAGTTTGAATGGATGAGTAGACATAGAGGAGCTGGAGATGAAAAACACTCACTATTGCACATGAATGTCGGAGCGAGTTACACACTGGCGTTCAGTGGCGTCGACGTTTTAGAGGAACTTTTACAGCTGAAAATCTGCTGTTGTCTCATGCAAACAAACAGTCTTGGTGGCTGCGGGTCATCTATCTTAAGGACATTCATAATAAATCATTTATTAATCTCTACAGTGAAGTGATAAATAGGAATCAGCAAGAAAAAAGTGGCCGTTTTTGGTCACTGATGATTATATTTACCAACAGGGAAAATCTGATTAAAATTACCTTGATTAAGGGGTTCCAGTAATACACGTACATCCCAGCAATATTGATGTTTATAATTCTGAGGTTTCCTGTAAAACTACTCAAAAAAACTAAAAGATTTCACATGCACGTGCTTGCCTAATGTTTCAATATCTGAGAAATGCGCCATTCAATGATTTTCAAATACAACGTTATTAACCTTGAATTCAATCCAATCTACAGACTAGACGTTTCGTCTCTAGCCAACTGCTTTATGCTCAATGAGAAGCAAATATAACGACATTTACAAGACATTGTTTAAGAAAACTGAATTAACTGAACTCCACAGCGGAGGGTTTTGGACCGGAGTGTAAAGAAAGCGAGAGGCAGAGATGATGAACCGTGAGGAAGGACTGAGAGCCGGAGATACACGAGGAAATGAGAAGCAGGAGTTTGATAACAGAGACACATTACAGCCTGGAGATACATGAAAATATGCTTATTATTAAAACACACTACAGTAAAACAAATAACAATTATAATAAAAAGAACAAGAAAATCAAATATTATAAATTACAAATGTCTAAAATTGTATGTTAGAAACATGTAAATATCATGTGTATTTTATTCATATTTCATCATTTATTTATTAAATTATATATAAATATGAAGACTTCATGATGCAAAAGCCTGTAAGTGCCATCTGAAATTTTCTTCTAAAAAGAGCATTTTTATCAAGCTCGTATATTTAGGTTCAGTAATTTCCCTTTAATGACAACTAATAGGTAATTTTCATTGCCATTAAAGTGAAATAACTGAACATAAAAGCTTGATAAAAATTATCATTCTAGAAGAAAATATGTGGGGGTGGTGGCGCAATGGATAAGACACATGCCTTTGGTGTGAGAGACCCGGGTTCTAATCCACTGTGAGACACCAATGTGTCCCTGAGCAAGACACTTAACCCCTAGTTGCTCCAGAGGCGTGCGACCTCTGACATATATAGCAATTGTAAGTCGCTTTGGATAAAAGCGTCAGCTAAATTAATAAATGTAAAATATCAGATAGCACTTAGAGGCTTTTGCATCTGAAGTCTTCATATATATATATATAGATAGATAGATAGACAGACAGACAGATAGACAGACAGACAGACAGATAGATAGACAGAGACAGACAGACAGACAGACAGACAGACAGATAGACAGACAGATAGAGAGACAGACAGACAGACAGACAGACAGACAGATAGATAGACAGACAGATAGGTAGACAGAGAGACAGACAGATAGATAGATAGATAGATAGATAGACAGACAGACAGACAGATAGATAGACAGACAGACAGATAGATAGACAGATAGGTAGACAGAGAGACAGATAGATAGATAGATAGATAGATAGATAGATAGATAGATAGATAGATAGATAGATAGATAGATAGACAGGTAGACAGAGAGACAGGCAGATAGATAGATAGACAGACAGACAGACAGACAGACAGACAGATAGACAGACAGACAGACAGATAGATAGACATACAGATAGGTAGACAGAGAGACAGACAGATAGATAGATAGATAGACAGACAGACAGACAGACAGATAGATAGACAGACAGACAGACAGGCAGATAGACAGACAGACAGACAGACAGATAGATAGATAGACAGACAGACAGACAGATAGGTAGACAGAGAGACAGACAGACAGATAGACAGACAGACAGACAGACAGATAGAGAGACAGACAGACAGACAGACAGACAGACAAATAGACAGACAGACAGACAGACAGACAGACAGATAGATAGACAGACAGACAGACAGACAGATAGGTAGACAGAGAGACAGACAGACAGATAGACAGACAGACAGACAGACAGATAGAGAGACAGACAGACAGACAGACAAATAGACAGACAGACAGACAGACAGACAGACAGACAGATAGATAGGCAGTTTTTTTATACATTTCTATTTATGTATTTATATATATCTATACGTCATGAAGTCTTTATGGTAAATCTAATGTGCATTTTCTTCTCCATTATCATCTTCATCACAATTATGACAATAGTCTGAGAGCATTATGAGTAAGAAAATGTCCATAAGTAAAGTATTGGAACTAGTGGCAGAAACAGGACAAATGATAACAGGCTGAAGCTCGGCTGATATGATCCATCAGCCACAGTTGAGCACTCTTACTCACATCTGAGAGATGCATGTAGAGATGTGACATCTGTCTCCGAATGAATCATGCGGACACTTAAAAACCACTATTGTTCAGCACAACACACAGCCTTCAATTAAACCACGGATGCAGATTCAAAACGCCTCCTTTCACACGTTTCCTCGTCTTTCCATCGTGTTTTACTGCAGATATTTCCTTGTTTGCTCAATGAAACAGTATTTTGAATCAGAGTCACCAACAAATCGTGGGCTCAAACACAGACAAACGTGCGTCGATGCTGTTGTGGCGAGCCTGTGATTATGTTGTGCGGACCGCAGAGCCACAGTGTTGAACAAACCAGCTTTGTTTGAGCAGAAGGTTGGCCTGGATGAGTTGTGGTCAGCGGAGGCAGATGGGCTCTTTAGACAGTGACTCAGAGCTCACACACACACACACACTGGCCTCTCATTGTCCACCAGCAGCGCTCAAACACACGGCACAGACACAGAAGTGACCCCTTCAATAAACATGCAGAGCTGCTGTTAAACTCATTCAGTTCTACTGTAAAGCACTTGAGAGTTTGATGCATATCCAGGACTTCACTTTCAACAGCTGAAAAACTCTAAACTCTGCATGCATGAGCGGATCAGTGGATAACTTTCATTTTGATTCATGCATCAAAAAATTACTCCAGTCTTCAATGTCACATAATTCTAATATGATGATTTGCTGATGAAAACACAGTTTTGCTGCTTCATATTTTGGCGGAAACCATGATGCATTTCGGATTCTTTGATGAATAGAATGTTCAAAAAAGAGATTTTATTTGACAGAAATCTTCTGTTGTTAGTAGATATCAGACTTGAGAGAGAGAGAGAGAGATGGATGAATAACACAAAGCTCTATTGAGCAGTGCGAGTTTAGACCACAAACGATGAGAAGTGCAAGTATAATGATGGTGTAAACAGGTGACGATAGAGGATTGGTGAGTAAATCCACACATGCAAACCTTCTGGTTGCCATTAGATTGATTGAATAACAACAATGTCTTTGTCTTACGCAACCAAAGACAGCCTGCGATACTTTTCTAACAGTGTGTGTTACGACCAACGTCTACTGACGAGCCGATACACATGCATCATGAAATGGCGTAAAACATGGCCCTAAAACTACTGTCCTCAAGCTCCATTTACAAAACTGGCATGCCAAGTTGTCCTCTTTTCTCTAGCCATTCTCCTTTTTTTTTTTTTTGCACACATAAAAACCACAATTGCCAAAGTGCGATTCATCTTGCTCTATTTGTTTAACGCCAGCGCATGCTGATGACGACGGTTTATTCTTCTATGCTAACTTGTGTCGTATCCTACGAGTCAATAGATGTCATCATTGTACAGTCTACATCAGGGGTCTCCAACACGTCGCCCGTGGCCTGATTGGAGGTATAGCTCGCCAAGGGCCGTTCACATATCGCGTCTTTTGCGCGCTCAAGTTCGTTATTTCAAATAATTGAAGCAAACGCGCTAATTTTTTCCAGGCGCAGTAAATGTAAATGTCAGTAATTTATCTTTTTTGACTCATTCTTTTTTATAAAAATGATTTAAAGGCTGAAATATGTGAGGTTTATCTTTTTATAAAAACTTTTTTGTCAAAACTTTATTTGAACTTGTACATGTTAGTAGATAACATTGTTGCAAGACACTCCTTTAAAATCTGGCCATCATTTTTAATGTTATTATTTTAATGTTTATGTAAACAAAAAGTGCATATTGATGCTAATTATATTTGTTATTTGCTGGTTTTAGACATAAAACTTGGTGCATTGATGTCATTGTGTAGTATTAGTACTTTTTGAACAGGATTCTGTGATAACCGTGATCATTTTGGTCACTATAATCATGAAATTACATTTTCATACCATTTCATCTCTAGTTATGATGCACTATAAAATCAACAACAATTATGTGTTTTTACAGTATAATTTTTTATTTATTTTTATCTCTGACAATTAAGGGTGACATATATAGGCCTACAATAACTCTTTTAGGTCTAAAATAGTTTGCATAGTTGTTAATATGAGAGTTATGAGACATTATTTAAGAGATTTAAGTATTGCATTATACTTCCATTTTTAAAAAATTAGCTCTCAAATGAAAAAAGGTTGGAGACCCCTGGTCTACATACATGTCGTTATCCCAAGTTTATTATATCCATGTTTTACAGTGTGATTTGATCTTATAAGATTGCCGAAATCGCAAAGTCTGTGTGTAGCAGGTGTTACAGGGATACTGGGAACACTGGAGAAATAGAGGGAACAAGGATGTTGTGTTTTCATGTTTTATGGGGACATTCCATTGACATAATGGTGTTTATACTGTGCAAATGGTATATTCTCTCCTCTTATACTAACTATACCCCTCATTGAAAACTTTCTGCATTTTTACATTTTCAAAAAGCATCACTTAGTATGATTTATAAGCCGTTTTCCTCATTGGGACCAAAAAATGTCCAATGATTTGGGGTATTGAAATCTTTGTGGGGACATTTTGTCCTAATAATGTAGGGTTTAGGGATGGTGAGGAGCCATCCTCTATATCTAGGCTAGAGTATGATGTGGTCAGTCCAGCTTTTCTCCCCCCAGGAGCGTGACGAAACTGCTCAATAAAAAAGTCATTAGTCACCCACAAAATCAATTAATAACTCAGAAAGTCCTGGGACAAAAGTCATTTCCAGCCCTCCTCCAGAAGGTCTGCTCATCACTCTCACCTCCACTCAAACTATTATGCGGATGAGGGCCTACCAAATTAGCCAGAAGAACATTCAAGCAAATGGGATCGTTGAGTTTAAATCCACAGATAAATAAATTAGCAACAGACACACAGGAAAGCTGGGAAACGATGGCGCACGACACACTTTGCATCTCCGAGTCGTTAACCGCATCGAGAAGCATGTTGGGGACGGATCCCATCGGGCCTGGCGGTGCTACGGATGGTCCATTATCAAAGTCTAGGAGGGTTCCTGTGGTTTGGCAGAGCGGCTCTGACCGTGTGCCAGTATTGACCGTTATATTGGCATTCCCTGTTGCGGTCTCACAGTTTTGAGGAACGGAGTGGCATGAAGGCGGCCGCATGCATTTCGACCAACCGCATGCTTCTGAAACGTCGTTCACCATCACCGTCAGGGCCTTATTGCAGCAAAAGTAATCAAGTGGAGTAGGTCACATGTGAAGACGCACTCTTACTAGTGTACACACTTACAGACCGGACAGAGAAGTTGACTCAGAAACTAATGTGCAACATGTTGGGAGCATGTGCTCTACTCGCTAGGCTACGTCTTCAGCATTATAAAGAAGTTCATATACATTTTTTTATTAATATATATGACGGACTGTCCCGTATTAGCATATTTCCGCCCTCAGCCACTCAGCAGTTGCTCATTATCATTTAAAAAGACATGCACCGAAACGGGTCGCTGTGAACAAACTTGTTTTTGAGGAGGTAAAAAGGGTGTTTTACACAACCATTGAGGAATTTTAACCAAAGTATATCACAAACTTTACATGAACACCCTAAAGAATCACAGCAACGTATGGAAAATGGGCATCCGATGACCCCTTTAACATCTTATTTTCCAGATTAAAATATCTAAAAATCACTAACACAAGATAAATGTCCTTGAGAAGCAACACTGCATAAAGACATTAAGACTTGTTCTCACGGAATGTGTCTTTCATATGAATGCATTTAATTTTAAGATGAAAACAAGTCATAAAATCTGCCGGTACAGAACAGTATATATATGCGCGCGTATATAGTAAAATAATCTTGATCTTTACTAGAAAAACAAGTCAATAAGGACTAATAAAACCTCATTAAAAAGTTATTTTTTGCATTTCATATTGTCAGATTAAAGTTCCCAATATTATGCTTTTTCAAATATTACCGTTCGTTTGTGAATGTAAAAGGTCTACAAAGTGCACGACAAATAAAGTTATTGTCTCCTGAAAGAGAGAACCGATTCTGAACTGAAACGAGTCGTCAGTAATTACCCTCATACCTACGTAACATTATAACACATTTCCATAATGCCATTCCATTAATTTTCATTGGATGCTGGTGAGCAACGTCTACTTAGCCCCGCCCTCAAACACTGCAGTTGTAGGAGAGTTTGGATCATGTTGTTCATGTCGAAAAGACGCTGTTTGATGCACTTCAATAGGATGAGGACTCGACCTGGAATCCTATCTGTTGGTATCACTGTGAATCAAGAGCTGAGGAAGAGCTGAGATGGTAATGGTCGTTCAGTTTCTAACACGCACTGTAAGTGGTGGACCAATCACAACACACTGGGCCGTCTGACCAATCAGAGCAGAGTCGGCTCACAGGAAGGAGGGGCTTATAAAGACTGAATCTTCGAATGAACCGTTTCAGACTCTTTGAGAAATTAGATGATGTGCAATGTATATTATGAGAACATTAAAGTGTTTGCTTTAATGGATGCATGTGAATGTATTGTAGGAGACTCCAAAACAAAATAAGGGACCTTTAAAAAAGCACTTCAACAATCTATTCTGTTGCCACTTTCCATGTAGTTGAAGTCACTGAAGCGTGTGACATCCTTGACGGAGGAGCACATGTGCCGGCTTTAAGACTGATCAAAGTATCTGAGGTTTGTGGGTAATCGAGCGTGTTTGCATGTGTCCTCGCCACCGGGCGTCCGCAAGCACGTCAGAAACTCGCCAACAGATGCCGTGACAGGAAAAAGCTCTGACCGCGCTCAGGCAAAGACGCAGGTGGAAAGACAGGTTTAGAAAAAGAAAGAAAGTGGAGAAAGCGCTACTTCCTCTTAAATCATTTGTCCTCGGGCTGCTAATGTCAAAGGCCGTTGATGACAGCGACACAGTCAAACCATTGTCCTCTCACACCCAGCACAATCGCCCCGAAACATCTCAGCAGTCAGACAGTTCATTTGTGTCTGTAAAGCATCAGACAAACCGTTCGTCAAGGAGCGATTAGCGCTCTCAGTTACAGTCTTCAAAGGAACAAAGAGGCTCCTGTCAAGAGCCATGTTGCAATCAATGGAAACACCCTGATATTCACTCTCTTCCTCTTCTTCACCCAGTCTACTCGTGCATTATGGGACACTGATCAATATTTCTAGGCTGCTGCCGCCGGTCGCATTGAGGAGTGTATCAGTGCACCCGCCGCATGGATCTACACCCCGACAGATTCATTATTGACTGATCTGGTGAAGGTGAGGCCTTGTACACTCACACACACTCACACACACACACACACACACACACACACAACACAGCTCAAGTCAACGTAAGGCGCATTTCACTCATGCAAACTGGTGTATTTCAGAATTAAAATAAAAACTGTTCAATGAGGAAAAAAAAAAAAGTAGGACGGGACTTGATTTAGTACTTTAGGAATTGATTGGATGGTAAAAAAGTGGGCATTGCATTTCAGAATGGAGGCAGGAGGAAAATGGATTTGTGTTTTTCATTGTATGACCTGTATGAAATTAATTAGTGCACCCTAATGTTCAATATTGTTTAAAGAAATAACGTAAAAAAATAAAAAAATAAAAAATAAAATAAAATGTAAGTTCCAATTAAATTCCGATGTTGTACCAATATCTGTGTATCCAAATGTAAAAAAAATTAAATAAAAAATATATAATAATAATAATAAAAAATAATACTTATAAAAAAAAATTAAAAACATTTAAAAATGTAAAAATTTATTAAAAAATAGATAAAAGTACTTATGGATATTTGATTAAGTAGATTTTTTTCTGCAAGTAAATAAGTCAAATAAATAACCCTAGAAAAAGTGGGCGTTGCATTTCAGAATGGAGGAAGGTGGAAAATGGATTTGTGATGTCAGGCAAAAAAGGGAAAAATCAAGATGTAAAATGTATATAAATAATACAAAGAAACACTTTTCCGTTAGGAATAAAGATGATTGTATAAAGTAAAACATTATTGCAGTATTTTGCGAATTCATTAGTATATATTTTTCTATCTGATTTATAATAATAATAATAATAATATAAAAATTGTAAATGAATAAAAATAACATTTTAAATAGCTATATTTCTTGTTCACTAAATTAATAAAATATTACACTATTTAAAAAAAATAGTATTGTATTGTATTTAAAAATATATATATATATATATTTACACTTTATTTAAAATTTTACAGTGAAAGTACTGTAAAATAGAGTTTTGATATCATGTGCAGGCCGTAATGAACGAGAGGGGATATTGAGAAGTCTAGACCTTCTGGGAAAGGGACTAACTCTTCACACCCGCTGGTGCTGTGGTTCGAGTTTAGCCTGCCACGTCTTAAGCCCATTTACTCAGTCTCTTTCCCTAGTTTACCATGAAATAAAAACAGAAGGGCCTTCCCAAAAAACAAACAAAAAACCTTTTTAACTGGCATTGCTGGTGCGTAACTGTGTTACCAGTATAGCCATGTTAAAACCAGTTTGAATGTGTCCAGAATGGGATCTCACGAAATGTGTCCAGCTTACACTGGTCACCAGCTGATCCAGTTTAGCTGGTATAGACTGGGTTTTGTGTTTTTTTTCAGGAGGAAGGAGATTGGAAAGAAATGAAAATAAAAGGAAATGAAGAGGCTTTATTAGAGATCCTCTTCCTGTGCTGCGGATGTTGTGTGGAGCGGATCAAACGGGCCGAGGGACTCTCAGATCCCGGGCCAGTTTTGCCACATGGTCCCGGGCTCCCCGGGGCGTGGGCGGGGCCAAGGAGGAGGAGGGGGAGGGGCCTGCGGTCTGTAATTCACTCCCATAGATTACAGAGATTGTGAGGACAGCTTGGGATCACAAGACTATCTGCATTACTGTCTGAAGGCTACTGGAAAGAAAGATCACAAATTTGAAATTTCTTAATTAGAAAATGATCTGACCTGTATGAAATTAATTAGATGCAACCTAATGTTCAATATTGTTTAAAGAAATAGCGTAAAAAAGTAAAATAAATAAAATAAATAATAATAATAAAAGGACTATCGGCTGCAGTATAATGTTCAATGCATCAAATGACATCTTCATTCAAAACATGCATATTTTGCCATAAGAGGAAAATTATTATGGAAAAGTGTGTTTGCAAATCCTTTGAGGCTATAGAATATTAAATTCATGGCATTCATAGGTTTTATTGTATGTATCAAAAATAAAATGTGTTGAAAATTATGAACGCATTTTTGTAAGTTTCAATTAAATCCCGATGTCGTACCAATATCTGTGTGTCCAAATGTAAAAAATAAATAAAAAAAAGACTTAATAATAAAAAAATAATACTTATAAAATTAAATAAAAATTAAAAAAATGTATAATAAATAAATAAATAAAAGTACTTATGGATATTTGAGTAGGTAGATTTTTTTTCTGCAGGGTAAATAAATAAGTAAAATAAATACCCATAAAACAAGAAGTTATTAAGGTCTAAAAACCATATAGTATCATGTTACATCTGTAATAACCAAAGTAGCAACATAGTATATCTTTAATAACCACAGTAGAATCATGTTACATGTCCAAAAACAAACAAACACAGTAGCACCATGGTAAATATCCAGAACCGAAGCACCGCCATGGTACAACACACTTGTTTTCAGGCAGCATAGTTTTGTTTTAAACATTATATCCTTTTGTCTTTTCCTGTGCATTCATCAGTTTTTGTAGTAATGAATCTCTTTTGGCTGTCTCTTGGTTTACACTGTCACTGATCAAACCCTTTAAACACAGCGAAACACACACACACAGAGTTCATGTAAGTCCATTTCTGTGCATCCGTGTGTAAGCATTAGCACTAAACGGAGCGAGACGCGCTGGCTAGACATGACTATGGCTTTCTTCTGCGGCCAGACGCCGACCAGAGGAGAGTCTCTGTATCACTGATGCTGTGACTAAACATAGACAACTGTTCACTGCCATCTCCTCTGACTAAGCATAGCTCACACACACAGACACACACACACACACGGGCGCCTGGACGACTGTGCTGAAACAGGTGATGCTAGCTGTGCCCAGGACGCTAGCCAAGAGCGCTGAGTCACACGGCATAATTACCTCAGCAGACGTGGATCGTAAAGTGTGTGGATCGCATACTTGCAGCACCACACGCAGACACACACACACACACACACACACACACACACACACACACACACACACACACACACACACACACACACACACACACACACACACACACGTGTGCTTTAAAAGGACACGCGTAAGATATTAGGAGCTATTTGTGCATGTATGATTACAGTAAGTCATTTGTCTGACGAACTGATTTCATTGGTGCAAGAGAAAGACAGAGACGTCAGATGTAGATGAGAGAGAATATGTAAATCAATATGACAAAGATCAAAGATGGAGATGATAACAGTCAAATAGTGTCGAGGAATCTACTGTACAGGCCAAAACAGAAGACGAGGACGAAACACGAGTATATACTGTATGTAAATAAGATCTGCGTACAATATGTAAATTAACTCTGAATCCAGACCTAATCTTCTATTCTTCATCTTCGTATACATTACAACACACACACACACACACACACACACACACACACACACACACACACACACACACACACACACACACACACACACACACACACACACACACATATATATTGTGAATGAGCCGATACCAGTGTTGGTTTCGGGCCTGATTCTGTGCTAGTGTACTCATACTCATACTCATACTCATACTCACTCAAATCCTCAGATTCCACACAGTGTGTGGACAGTGTTTGAAGAGAGATATCTATGAAGCAAATGTATCTAATTAACAGAATATTAAACAAATTAAATATTCACGTATAGCTGATCGTGGGTTGATAAGCGAAACTGTGGATTGAGATGTGCGAGCTTGTCGAGGTCATCCCTGAGCAATTATTAAAGGGGTGGTTGATTATGATTTCACTTTTCTAACGTTAGTTAGTGTGTAATGTTCCTGTTTGAGCATAAACAACATCTGCAAAGTTACAACACTCAAAGTTCAAAGTAAAGGGAGATATTTGCTTTTACAGAAATCTCTTTTTAAGGACTACAACAAACGGCTGGTAGAGACTACACCACATTCCTCCCGGGTTAGTGACATCACCAACCATAGAATTTACATAAACCCCGCCCCCTGAACACGATTTATAGATTATCAAGACAGAATATGCTAATCAATGACTAGAAGATAACTACACATCAGCTTCATAAACTCATCAACTAACCATTCAGAAACGTCCTGTTGCTTCTACATGTTGTCACTTCTTCTTGAGTCTCTCCATCATTGTCTGACTCCGGTTTGAACATAAAAGGCTAAAATTTATTGAAATTTTCAGTGCATGTCTATGTGAGTGCAAGCTGTTGAAGCTCCGTGCAGCAGCAGCTCATTTGCATTTAAAGGAACAGACTCAAAACGGTGCGTTTTTGCTCACCCTCAAAAAGTGACAACTTTAACATGCTATATACAAATATCTGTGGGGTATTTTGAGCTAAAACTTCACACACACACTCTGGCGACATCAGAGACTTATTTTACATCTTGTGAAAAGGGCATTATACCAGCCCTTTAAGAATAAGTTGTCAGGCACACGCTGAGAATTGAGAATTGATGCCAAAAAAACAAACATAGAAGCACCATGGTAAATGTCTAAAAACCAAAGTATCACCATGGTATATCTCCAATAACCATAGAAGTACCATGGTAAATGTCCTAAAACCAAAGTATCACCATGGTATATCTCCAATAACCATAGAAGCACCATGGTAAATGTCCTAAAACCAAAGTATCACCATGGTATATCTCCAATAACCATAGAAGCCCCATGGTAAATGTCCTAAAACCAAAGTAGCACCATGGTATATCTCCAATAACCATAGGAGTACCATGGTAAATGTCCTAAAACCAAAGTAGCACCATGGTATATCTCCAATAACCATAGGAGTACCATGGTAAATGTCCTAAAACCAAAGCAGCACCATGGTATATCTCCAATAACCATAGGAGTACCATGGTAAATGTCCTAAAACAAAGTTGCACCATGGTAAATGTACAAAATTATAGTAGCACCATGGACAAAACCATAGTAGTATAATGTGACATCTCCAAAAACCATAGTAGTACCATGGTAAATGTCCAAAACCATAGTAGCACCATGGTAAATACCCAAAAACCACAGCAGGCACCATGGTAAATGTCCAAAATCATTCTAGTACCATGGCACATCCCCAATAACTATAGTAGTACCATGGTAAATGTACAAAATTATAGTAGCACCATGGACAAAACCATAGTAGTATAATGTGACATGTCCAAAAACCATAGTAGCACCATTGTTAATTTCCAAAACCATAGTAGCACCATGGTAAATACCCAAAAACCAAAGTGGAACCATTGTAAATTTCCAAAAACCAAAGTTGTACCATGGTACATCTCCAATAACCATAGTAGTACCATGGTCAATTTCCAAAACCATAGTAGTACCATTGTACATTTAAAAAAAAAAACTAAGTTACACAATGGTACATCTCCAAAAACCATAGTAGTACCATGGTAAATGTACAAAATTATAGTAGCACCATGGACAAAACCATAGTAGTATAATGTGACATGTCCAAAAACCATAGTAGCACCATTGTTAATTTCCAAAACCATAGTAGCACCATGGTAAATACCCAAAAACCAAAGTGGAACCATTGTAAATTTCCAAAAACCAAAGTTGTACCATGGTACATCTCCAATAACCATAGTAGTACCATGGTCAATTTCCAAAACCATAGTAGCAACATGTTAAATACCCAAAAACCAAAGTAGAACCATTGTAAATTTCCAAAAACCAAAGTTGTACCATGGTACATCTCCAATAACCATAGTAGTACCATGGTCAATTTGCAAAACCATAGTAGTACCATTGTACATTTTAAAAAAAACTAAGTTACACAATGGTACATCTCCAAAAACCATAGTAGTACCATGGTAAATGTCCAAAACCATAGTAGCAACATGTTAAATACCCAAAAACCAAAGTAGAACCATTGTAAATTTCCAAAAACCATAGTAGTACCATTGTAAATAGTACCATGGTACATATAAAAGTGCCATAGTACAGCCTCCTGACACCATCATTGTACTTTGTACTTTGTAAGGGTTGGTTCTGCAGTTCTTTTAATATTTAGACTTAATATTGCGACTGTAAAAACACTGAATAACAGCTTCCTGTGAAGCTGATACTGCAGAGGAAGGAAACTACAGCTGTAAGGCCACCGTTAGAAACTCTCAGCCTGTCTAACTGAAACACACACACACACACACTGGGCCAATAACTGATGCTGCAAAGGATGTACCATCAGGAAGTGCACCCCCCATCCAATGACTGGCCTGTCAATCATTCAACAGAAAAAGAGAAGTGTGCATGTGAGCTCTCCATCGTTTCAGAATCAGTGTGAATGCCACTGTTTGCATGAGCTTTAACCACTCAGATGAGCTTTGTGGTCTTTCTTATTTGAGTAATGACTAGTATTGAGAACAAATAGTCTTACAATCAGACTTACGAAAGCTTATCGGATGTTGATTAATGTTTTAAAAACAGACATGCATTAATCAAATCAATCATAGTTACCTTTTTTATTTTTATTTTTTTGGCATGCATTGAATGCAAGAATGCATTATATATATATAATTTCACACACTACCTATCAATCAATCAAACTCACTGCAAATAGACTATTTTACACAGTATTTGTGTTTGAATACTTTATAAAGTTTGTCCTCAGTTTTGAATATTGACTAATTTGACGGTTTTTAAAAGCTACATGTGTTTCCACTACAACGGTTTCATTTGAGCACTAGTTAGTGAGTAAGTGAGTCAGTGAGTCCATGACTAATGCGGTTCTGTTTTCTACTCCTACATGCATGTTTCTACATGACTGTGTGTGTGCCTGAATGAGGTCTTTGGTTAGGCTACTTTGCATGTGGGTAAGGAACTGTGGCTAGTCAGGTCGCCACACTCACCGCTGCGCTACCACAGACAGACCTCTGTCATCGATACACACGCATGCAAACGTTCAGCAAAGAAACTTTAAGAACCCACACATAAAAACATGCACACACACACACACACAAACAAAGCCTGGGACCTTTTTACTGAAATGAACAGTTGCTTGATGTGAAAAGTGTTCTAAAAGTAGCGATGCTATAGTGACTTAACCACAGTTTTCAGTAGCGTGACAGTTAGCTGTTTACAAACTGTTTTTCACATTTGCATTCAGGTGAGAATGAGCGATGAGTAATAATCCAACATGCTCTCCTAAAATGTTCTTCATCTTACATGCATGTTTTAAATCAGATAGTTTATCATAATTCAACAGGTACATAAATAATAAAACAATTAATTAAATGTATCATTTTTTTTTTTTTTTTTTTTTTTGGAACTTGTTAATTTAATTGAATGAAATTATTCAATTAAATGAACAAGTAAAAAAATAAATGAATAAATATATTTTATTTTTTAACCTGTTGATTTTATTGAACTGTCTGAGTGTAAATATGTAACAGGTTCAATATAAACAAACAAATAAATAAATATTGAACCTGTTGATTTAATTGAATTGGGTGAAAATATTTAGTTTAGTTAAAATAATTAATAAAAAAAAATAAAAAAATACTGAACCTTTGAATTAAATTGAACTGTCAGGGTGAAAATATTCAGTTTAATGATATAAATAAATATAGAAATAAATAACCTGTTAATTTAATTGAACTGGGTGAAAATATTTAGTTTAATAAATAAATAAATACATACATATATAATTAAATAAATAAATAATAAATAAATTTAACTGTCAGGGTGAAAATATTCAGTTTAATGATATTAACAGATTGAAATAAATAAATAAATAATACATAAATTGAACTTTCTGAGTGAAAATAATCAGTTTAATGATATTAACAGGTTAAAATAAATAAATAAATAAATAAATAATAAATAAATTGAACTTTCTGAGTGAAAATATTCAGTTTAATGATATTAACAGGTTAAAATAAATAAATAAATAATAAATAAATTGAACTTTCTGAGTGAAAATATTCAGTTTAATGATATTAACAGATTGAAATAAATAAATAAATAATAAATAAATTGAACTTTCTGAGTGAAAATATTCAGTTTAATGATATTAACAGGTTAAAATAAATAAATAAATAAATAATAAATTGAACTTTCTTAGTGAAAATATTCATTTTAATGATATTAACAGATTGAAATAAATAAATAAATAAATAATAAATTGAACTTTCTGGGTGAAATTATTCAGTTTAATGATATTAACAGATTGAAATAAATAAATTGAACTTTCTGAGTGAAAATATTCAGTTTAATGATATTAACAGGTACAAATAAATAAATAAATAAATAGGATAGTTTTATGGTTAGCTTGTGGCGTAAAGTACAAGTGCAGCTCGACTGTAGTTGAACTACTTTCAGTTTTGAGCAGCGTGTATCTTCACTAACGCTGGATATTAAACCCACATGATGAAGATATTTGCAGTTCAGAGTTGCACGAGGGTTTTGCACACATCCGGTGCGCGCGAAACAGCCGGAGAGAGAGAGGGACTCGCTCCTCGAACACCTTGCAAAAGCTTCTTCTTCCTGTCAACTGAGGCTTATTCCGCTTTCTCAAACGACACGCAGGCCTTTAGGTGTTAAACAGAGACTCCGGCTCACAAGCGACAGCTATTTTCAACAACACGTCTCCCTTGCAGCGAGAAGCTGTCGGCTGACAGGAACAGTGGGGTGAGGGGAAGGCAATAATGAAGGAGAACTGAAGAACTCGGAGCTCCCGAACTCTTATCAGCGTTAGCAAAACCTCTCTGTGGTTTCTGAACATGCAGAGAAGCTTCCCTTCACATGTGTGTTATGAAACGTTTCGGGCCCTCTCATATTATCCGACACATGTTTGGGTTTCAAAAGTGGTTTTTCATCTCGAGATCTTCCTGCGATTCAATATGGAGCTCGAGCTGATCGATGGCTGACCAATCAGCGGCTGATTTAATACGATGTGGTCAGGGAATCAATGTCTGCCCTCAAAATAATTATTGAAATGAAACTGGTGTGTGTTCACGGCAAAACAAGCCTCCCTGGAGAAACACACTTCAAACTGCTACAGTCGGACCTTTTTTTTAATTAATGTTAAAAATTGCAAGATATTAGGACAAGCATCACCATGTTTTCATCTTGTGCATCAGTTGAAGACGCATCACTCTCGCTGTACAGAGACACGGACCAATCAGCTCTCAACTTATAGATAATTTTCATCAGTATCAGGACCTCTTTATTGAGAAAACATGCTCAATTTGTCATTTTCGGACAGATTCTCTTCCAATAAACAGACATGAACCAAACTTTGCACAAATGAACTGCTACTGTTAACTGTCTTTATAGAATCTACTACTTATTTACCTCATAATTTGTGCAAAATAGTGCATTCCCAAATTATGCTAGTGAATAATGTTAGTAAAATTTTAAAAAGTGGAAGGATGGATAGATACATGATAGATAGTTTAATAATTAAATATTTCATAACAAAATAAAATAAAAATTATTTAATAAAAATGAAAATATCTGGAAATATTTATATGAAAAAAAAACAAATACATATTTTGTTTACTATATTCACATTTTTTCAACAACATGCGAATGCAAAATTAGCACATAAGTAATTATTAAATATCTAATTTGGGTATTTCATATCTTGTGGGTAATATTATCATGGCCTAATATTAAGGCAAATATCTTTTGTAAAAAAAAACAAAAAACAAAACATTAAAATACTAGTTAAATAATTTGATATTTAGTAAATATATACAAATATTTAATGAAAAATAAAATGGAAATATTTTATTTTAAAAAATTTAAACATTATTTGGATTAATATATTCACAATTTTTCAACAACATTGATGCAAATGCAAATTACCACATCATAAATGATGAAATATCTCATTTGCATACTATCATGGCCTAATATTAAGGAAAATATCTGTAGTAAACAAAAATAGCAATTTAATTAAAAAATCGAATAAAAAATGAATATTTTTATTTAATAAAAAAACAATATATATATATATATTTTTTGGGTTTTTTTTGTTTACTAAAAATATATTTTTTTCCCATAGACAGAATTTCAGAAAATTAAGTAAATCAGTGATTCGTTTCTCGTCTAGCGATCTCCTACACCTGTCTGATTCATGACCAGCATCTTTCTCCCACCAGCTCAGTCCCTCCACTGGTTTGAACTATCTTTATCTCCTTCCCTGGAGCTGCGCATTAGTGACGCCACTCAATACATTCCCATCGTGGTTCTGTCGGACGCTGGGCTCAATGGCGACCGGCCCGCCAGTCTACCAGACACTGGGCTCAATATTACCAGGCCCAAACTCTCCCAGCAGCAGCTGCTCCATGTAAAGAGAGCAGGGTCAGAAAATCCATTTCAGCAGAGCGAGAACAGAAACTCAATATAAGCCAATGACCAGCCAGATATTGAGACATCAGCGTTTCATATCGGATCAGTGCTCTTTAATACGTATCAGGTATAAGAGAGTCAGAATCTCCAAAAAAGGCCTTTGGGAAGGTGCTGGGAAAGGGCCGTGCCGACGCACTTCTCACTTCCTAGTTATTCCTAAGGTAAAATATGAGGTGTTATGAGTGTTAAAGCATCTAATTTATTGTCGGTGACCACATTCCCATTACTGGCGATCGTTCCCATCCACACCTAGTTCCGCTAAACTCTTGAAAAGCACCCAAACGGGAGCGAGGAACAGGAATTTATGACCCTATGCGAGTCCCTTTCTGCATCTGCATTGACCAGACGAAGTGGCTTCCTTCTCAGGTGCCTGTAGATGTAGATAAACAGAATCAGCGTTGGCCAGGCGTGAAGTCACTGGGACGAAACGCTCCGTCTGCAGGACCACAGGCCCACGACGAGCCCCGATAACCACCGTAAATCCATCCCTGTCGACACTCGGACCCACGCCAGGACAAAAGCAGCCTTGTAAAACTTTCAGCTACAGTTAAACACTCATGACATATATGGAAAGAAACGGTGCCCGGTGTGCCAGACGGGATGGAGTGCATCTGGGAGAAGGAAACTGAAGGAAAGTGGCTTCATTTGAAGATAAACATACAGTTTTCCCAGAAAACCTCACACAAATGTGCCACGTCCTGCTATGGTTAACCACACAAACTCCACCAATCCACATTAAGGGACATCATTCTAGCATTCAATCGACTTCATTAAAGTACAAATGCATTGTTTACCAAAGAAAGACACAAAATGTCTTTAAAATCTCAATAAATAGCAATAAATAGCAATAAATATGCAATAAATAGCAATAAATATGCAATAAATAGCAATAAATATGCAATATGCAACGATAAATAAATAGCAATAAATGCAATAAATAGCAATAAATATGCAATATGCAACGATAAATAAATAGCAATAAATAGCAATAAATATGCAATAAATAGCAATAAATAGCCCTGCCTCTGAATGACTTTTCTTTCTGCTGACGTCAATTAGACCAAGCACCGAAAAGTTGCAAATAAAACAGATTATTAGAGAATATTTTACAAGAAAATCAGTTTTTCACTCGTTCTACTTCAAAATAGCACATTTAATTAAATGTGTTACTTGTGGTTTCTTTGTAATTATTTTTGAAATTTACTAGCAATTTCAAAGTGGATATTGTTTTAAAGTAAATCCTATATTTATTTATTTTCAGTGTGCAGATATTGGATAATTTTTTTTTTTTAAGTATGAAATAAAACTAAATAAAAGTAGTGATAATACTACTAACTTCAAGTAATGGTAATATTTCAAAAAAGTTAGATTTATTGTAAAGAATTACTATTTAAATAAATAATTTGAAGCAAAATATTTTGTTAATCAAAAACTGGTCTGATTGCAAAAACAAATTATATAATACTTAAAACCATACTGGCCGCGTTCAATAGCTTCAACGTGGTTAACTACTTTTTTGCCGATCACACCAAGAACGATAACTATATAACGATAACTATAGCGATATATTATTCTGCAGTTTTGTCCTTTAAAGCAGGATGGATTCTGATTGGCTGTCAATATTTATAAAATCGTTCTGAAAGTGATTCCAAAATTATCGTTTCTCTGTGCCGTTGCCGTAATGGTTGTGGTGTGGATCTGCTATTTTAGATCTTTATTATTATTACAGTTCTCATCCTTGGTGTGAACGGGCCTTAAAGCAGCTTTCCTCTCACTAATAATAAAACATGTCAAGCCAGAATGTCAAATCAAACGTATATTTATAATAAGGAACTTTAAGAAGGAAATTTCTTTGAGAATTGCAAGCGTGTACATGGATAGTGATACCGATAGAGAGGGTTACACACAAACGATCTGATAAACCGATACCACAGAGAGATACAGGTAAATCCTCACGTGTGTGTGTGTGTGTGTGTGTGTGTGTGTGTGTGTGTGTGTGTGTGTGTGTGTGTGTCGGTTTGTGCACTGGTAGATGAAAAAGGCCACAAATACGCAAACCCAGCCCGCATATGTTACTACATATGTTGACATGTCCTTCAGCTTTGCATATGGATAGCTTTTCCTTGATAAAAGCAAATGCAAATGGCATATGCAACATATAATTTAATGTACATGCAAATGTACATCGGAAAACATACACATGTACAAAGTCACGCTGACGATGTGATGCTGTTCGAACAGCTCTGTCCAGCTGAGATAGTCGGGTTTATTACCGTGCAAAATCAGATGTTTGATTGTTATATAGTGATCGGTGCGGCGATTATTGGACACAACTGCTTTACTCGGATGTGAGGTCGACTCCTGATGTTATTGTAAGGAAAAATACAGTGCATGATGTGTCCAAAATAAGTAAAGTCAGGGAAGAACTCATTACTAAATAGAGTTTAAATATAGTGTTGTCAAGCACTGTCGCATCTTTGCCTGTCAATCAAGTTCTACATGAAATGAGAAAGAAATTAAATGCATTACACTCGATGTTTAATATGTTAATGATGTTTAAAACATCGGCAATGACAGCAAGTGAAGTGCATGTTAACTCATGCACATCAAGACATCTCCAGAACACTACATCCTTATGCATCGCTTTCTGCCAGGACTTTTACGGGCTTTTCCCAAATCACGGAAGTGACGTCGAGCCGTCAGGCAAGTGTTATTTAAATAAACTCCTGATGTACTTACAAACTGTCCAATGCATCGTTTTATGAGTACAGAACCTATTTGTACTACTGTAGAAGTTTGGTACCATTCTGGGCATTATTAGTGGGGTAATTTACATCATTGCATCCATTAGCGCCTGCACTAAACCATCCGGCTGATATCTCTAAATAAGCTCTAACTTTAATAATGTTCAACCAAGGGGGAGAAAAGGCTTCTGGGGGGGTGTTTGGCTCGAGGTCATGGTGAAAAAGGACCGAAGGTTGATTTTACTCCGAACCATCCCTTTAATAATAGAATAAAGGTTGCTTATTTATATTCATGTGGCCTTTGCCTCGTCTTTGAGATGTTACATCGAGGCTGTTCACATGTGCTCAAGAAGAAACATGCATCGGGTGCGACTGATAAACTTCCTGTGTTAACTGAAAGCGCTCACGCACACACACACACACACACACACACACACACACACACACACACACACACACACACACACACACACACACACACACACACACACACACACACACACACACACACTCATCAAGATGCATGAGAAACAGACAGTCAGGAAACTGAAATGAGCAACTGAGAAATAAAAAAGCAACCAGACCTCATAACCTCATTAACATCACCTTTAGAAATGATCTCACGGCAGGATCTAGAATAAACATGAGTGTCTTAAATGCGGATTTAAAACACTAAAACAATTCGAAATAATAATAAACAGAAGTGAGACTTGTGTCAAGAGTTGACGTCTTTCTCTCTAGCTCTAAATTTGTTCACAATAATTATTTTATTATATATTTACATTTAATTTAATTTTAAGTTATTACAGGATCATGCTCATGCACAACTTTCAATTACAGTTGATAAACAATTTTAATTAGCTGACAAACCAACAAGCATACAAGCTTAAATGAGACTCTCAAGCAACCAGACCTCATAACCTCATTAACATCATCTTTAGAAATGATCTAGAATTAAAAAATAAGCATTTTAAACGCACGTTTTAAAACACTAAAACAGTGATTTTGAGTTAGAAGAGCCAATTAACTGAGCAGAATATACAGAATCTGTGAAGAGAAGAGGACTTCAGACCAGCTAAATGAGTCAGTTTAACCAAACCAGGGGTAATTTCCATTCACCTTTAACCCACAGTCATTTCAGTACGAGAGAGAAACCTAAAGCATCATCTTTGGGCCTCAGCTGTGAACTCACACACCCACAGGCATCAAAAGCAGCGCTACAGAAACTCTACGCAGCCTCCGACGAGAGGGAAAGTCCAGAGCCGGGAGGTCGGACCAATACTGCATAATAATGAAGCGCGTCTGTGTCACAGAATCATATTAACAGAAAACAGAACTGAGATTTAGACCAGGAGTGGACTTCTCTCTCATGGAATGAAGAAGCTCTAAATTTCATAACGCGAATTATTTTTCATTTGAATTTTCTTTACTGGCAGAACTTTCAGTGCTTGAACACAATATCCTCAAAGCTAAAAGGGTTATCTGTGCATTAAAGGTGAAACATCATGTATAACACTTCAGTTATAGTGTAACCATCATGTAACCAGCGTCATGCTTTTCCTGGATCTCTTTCTCATGGAACGAATAATTAAAATTTTATTTTATTTTTATTTTACAGAACTTTCAGTGTAAGGACTGAACTTAAACAAAAAGCTAAAAGTATTATTTGTGCATTAAAGGTGATTTTTTTTTTATTTAAAACAAGAATTTCCCAAGAAAGAAGTAAAAGTGCCAAAGCATAATTTGAATGAAGTCAGTCTTGTTGTATTTACTATATAAACTTATGTTACATGCTTTTTCCTGGATCTCAATCATCAAACTCAACACCAGCACGCTAATCTTTCACGAATGCAAGTCGGCTGAAGCTTTCAAAGAACGTCTTTCCAGACATCAACATCATTGCTCTATTGAGGCGTTCAACACGACCTCCTCAACTGTTAAAGCATAAGCAAACGTGTGCAAAGCTCCTCATAAAAACAAACAAAAACAAACTAATAAACCATTAAAGCAATATTCTGTGAGTTAGTTTCACCCTGCATAAAAAAACTCGAAAGTTTGGCACAATGCAAAACCCGCAAAGTTTTCAAACTAATATCGTAGACGATAGCGCCCTTTTCCTCCAGCTGGAAATCCCGTTGGAGTCCAGCATGCAGTGGCTGGTTGAATGAGGTTAACCAGTGAAGTACTCAGTAACCCACAGACCTGTGGTTTTCAGATTCAGCCACAAGATTTCAGTACTCCACTGACACTGCAAACCAGCTTCGTCATTTTTTTTGCGCAAACATCGGCGTCGACGGAGAGATAAGAGCTCGCACAGAAACATGGGCTCGGACACTCACCCCTGGAGAAGCACGACTGGTAAGACGAGAAGCTTTCGAAGATGCTGTTGGAGGCCATCGCGAGCGGCTGCTTCTCCTCCTCTTCGTCAGAATCCAGCGCTTCCAACTTGATCTGCTCCCGAATTTTGAAGGGCTCCCGGTTTTGCCCTGCAAAAAGCACAAAAAAAAAATATACGCATGACGACATGCGAGAGGTTTCGCCCGAACGCCACCCCCTGATCCCCGAACCCCGACATGCAGTACACACCCACACCCGGGAACCCGTGGTCACCCTGAGCCGGTCCAGACAGGCGGTTCGGTCCTGGGATTCTGTGCATGGTTCACAGACACGGGCGACTGCGATCGGTGGTCAGCCTGTGGTTGACTGATGCTTACCCTTGTGCAAAAGAGCAGGAGCGCAAACGTGTCGCTGTGGTTTTTCCGGCGAATTGTCTGTTTCACACGCTGACATCAACACGTATTCTCCCTCCCCCTCGTTGCTCTTCAGTCCCTCTCGTCTATCTTTATCTGGCAGATCTCTAGTGCCTAGAGAGCCGTGACCGGTCGCAGACTTGGTTTGTGGTTGTGGCGGCCCACAGAAAAAGCTTCTCCCTTAGACAGACGACAAGTTTAACTGTTCCCCACAACTGAAAAAAAAAAAAAAAAAAAAAAGCATCCGAGTGTCATTGGGCCGTTCAGGTCACATGCTCCAGCAGATTTCATTCGGACTTTTTTCTGCAGAGGTTTTTGTTCTGTGTGATCTGGCGTTTGGGCCGGTCTATCAAACCTCCACCTGTTGGCATTTTCTTGAAAAGGAGGAAATAGATGAGGTCTGTTTCAATTGTAAGAGCGTGCGAGCTCGACAAGAGGGGGGTTGAAAGTGAGTACTAGGTAAGAACACCACAGCGTTTAACAGCCAAAGCGTGTGTGTGTGTGTGTGTGTCAGAGTTTGTGTACGAGAGCAAGGCGAGTCACGCTGCATAAGTTAAAGCATGCAAATCCATCTTCACCAGAGGACACAATTAGCCCTGTGTCTCAGACGCCATAAAGGCGCTGCCGATCGTCAAAATTTACATGATGCCTTTCGTTTCAGCTTCATCTGCTGGTTCTGCAAGACAAACAGAAAATAAAAGGCAGTGTGTTTACTGACAATCTCGTGCATTGTGACCACTTGTTTGACCTTAAACTTTCAGTATCCACTCATAATTATGTATAAAATGTTCACATACTGTATACAGTGGGGCATTTAAAACAAAATATTCTAAGAAATTAGTGTGGTTTCTTTGCAGATGTCACTTGGTTTGATGATTTGTCACCTAATGCCTAACGTGTAACTTTTTAAGTACATCTGACATTCAGTTACAATGAAAATTAAGTGGCAAGAGCCAACAAGTAATTTGAAAGTGCATTGTAATAATTAATTATTATATATTTGTTTAATAATAATTGCAAAAAGCTTTTCTATGCATCATCAGGCTGTGAATGACTGCATTACCGGAGACTTCATTATGCATTCTTCATGTTATACATGGTGCCTTACATTATCATTTCAAAGTGTTGATTCTGCAGGACAAACAGAACATGTAATGCAGAGCATTTACTGACAATAAACCATTGTTATGACTAGTTTGGTCTAAATAACTTCAGTATCTAGTCAGAAATATTTACAAAGATAATACAGTGAGATAAGAAGGCATTAAAGCCACACTTAAAATACCTAAATATCATTGCATTAAATATAAAACGAAACAAAAACAAAAGTGAAGTTCTGAGAAAATAAAGTGTAACTTCTGTCACATATTTTGATGTCTATTGCAATGACTTTTACATATTTTTAAGTGCAACTGACATTCATTTAAAGTGAAAATGAAATGACCGAGAGAATTGCACAGACATATTCCCTGTGAATGATGGCATTACCTGCTTCAAATCGTAGACTTTATTATGTGTTTTGCATGTCGCATGGCGCCGTTCATATCATTTTAATCTGTTGATTCTGCATGAGACACAATATAAGAGTGTTTACCAACAATAAACTATCATAATATCCAAATTTCACTTTCACTGCATTATCTCACAAGCAAATTACATTTAACGTTCATTGACATAATATTTATGAGTAAAATATGTTCCTTTCCCAAAACGATTGCATTACCTGGATCAAATCAAAACTGCGTTACGCGTCTTGCATGACGGGGCGTCAGCATAATTGCAGGACTCATTACCGTCTCACCTGTCCTTAATAAAGGCATTGCATTACACGTGCCAGAGGGTCATGATATCACGCAAAGACTCTTGCCTATCATGCAACTGATTAGGACGTTTTATTTTGTCCAAAGAACAGAAACCCCCCCCCCCCCCGCAACCCCTCAAGCACCCATTATCTCGTAGCCACACACCTGCGTCCACCTCCAGCTTAGACGGCCCCAAATTGGCACATGTACACCTGCATCACGCCTCCAGCACATGCCACACACACACACACCTGTGTCCTGGCGGTCCTCGAACCGTTTGGACGGGAGGTTTGGGAGTGGTGGGCGGAGTGCTTTAGGTGCTATCCAGATGCTATCCCTCCCAAACCCGGAGTCAGATTTCATCCCCGCATCCAGACACGCTTACAGACGACAGTGTTGTAGAATTCAGTGTTTTGAATTCCGAAAAAAATAAGGTTCCAAAAAGGCTTTGATTTGCGCAGGATTTGCTTTGATGTTTTGTTATTTAATGCAATTGGGATGATTTTTACCAATTAATTCCATTTTACGTTATATGACTCCAGACCTAGAACCAATGTTATGGTCTGAAGAACAAATGTGACCCTGGACCACAAAACCAGTCACATGGGTAATTTTTTTTTTAAATTGATATGTATGCATCACCTGAAAACTGAATACATAAGCTTTGCATTGATGTATAGTTTGTTATGATAGGACAATATTTGGATGAGATACAACTATTGAAAATCTGGAATCAGGGTGCAAAAAAAATCGAAACATTGAGAAAATCTCCTTTAAAGTTGTTCATTTATGTTGGCGATTGTGCTGCATTCACTCACAAAAATACATGTTTTATATATTTACGGTAGGAAATATACAAAATATCTTCATGGAACATGATCTTGGCCTTTCCTTACTGAGCATGCAACACAACTTCTCGTCCAGGCCCTGGTCATTTCTAGGCTTGACTACTGCAATGCTCTTCTGGCCGGACTTCCATCATGTGCAACTAAACCTCTACAAATGATTCAGAATGCTTCAGCTCGTCTCGTCTTCAACGAGCCCAAGAGGGCCGACATCACTCCTCTGTTCATCTCTCTGCACTGGCTACCACTCGCTGCTCGCATCAAGTTCAAGGCACTGACGCTTGCTTACAGAACTATCACAGGCTCAGCTCCCTCCTACTTTCACTCACTCCTACGAGTCTACATCCCTACCAGAAGCCTACGATCGGCCAACGAGCGACGTCTCGTGGTTCCATCACAGAAAGCCACTAAATCTCTTTCCAGAACATTCTCATTCACAGTTCCATGCTGGTGGAACGCTCTCCCCACCCTCATCCGGAATGCAGAATCCCTGACAACATTCAAAAGACAACTGAAAACCCATCTCTTCCGTGAGCACTTACCCTCTTAAAAAAAAAAATAAAAAAAAATTCCCTTTCCCTTTAAAAACCTCGCTTATCGGGCTTATGCTACTCTGAATAATGCCTGAACTTTGTATTTTGAGCACTTCTTGCGTTGTTTTTGCCTCTTCATGATGACTCGCTTAACTTAGTCCTAATCTGTAAGTCGCTTTGGATAAAAGCGTCTGCTAAATGACTAAATGTAAATGTAAATGTAATGATCTTTTCTTAATATCCTAATGATTTTTGGCATAAAAGAAAAATGGATAAATTTGACTCATACTATTGTTGGCATACATTACTATTGTTGGCTATTGCCACAGATATACCCATGCGACTCGAGACTGGTGACGTGATCCAGGGTCACATATGACATCAAGAACTGGAATTGGTTCTTAATCAGGGGCCGGATTTACAAAAACGTTCTTAAGAAAAAAACGCTTTAGATTTAGATTTTATTAACTATGACTTTTGCCTCCAGAAACTCCTAATTACTGCTTATTAATAGTTTAGTTTAGATATTGGGTTGGATTAAAGGATGTAGAATATGGTCATGCAGAATAAGGCATTAATATGTGCTTTATAAGTAATAAACAGACAATATCTTAGTAATATGCATGATAATACACAACTAGTTAATAGTGAGAATTGGACCCTAAACTAAAGTGTTACTGAAAAAAGTTCAGGAATTTTCCTAAATGCAATTCCTCAAAAATTGGGTAACACTTTATTTTAAGGTGATTACACAAACTTATTATAGACATAACAACAAATTATGCATAATTACAAGTAACTAACCTTAAACCAAACCCTAACCGTAACTCTATAAAAAGTACATGTTGTAAATTAAGTACTTATTTGAGTAAGTACAATGTAACTACGTCACCTTAACATAAAGTGTAACCAAAAATTATTTTGCCAAAGTTTTCTTAAGAACATCATATTCTTTTTCTTAAGGAGAAAATGACAGGCTTTGGTGATATCGCATTACTGTAGGTTCATGCCGAAGTCTCGCTGAGCAACTCAACTCGGTCGCAGATTACCGTAATAATCATAATAAGCGCATTCACTCAGAATCATGTTTTTTAATGTTTTTTTTGGGACGGGGGTGCTGAATTTTGTCCCGAAAATGATGAAATTAAAGAACGAGGTCCCAATTTTAGTCGTTTTTGTAGAGTTATTACTGATTTTCAAATTTAGCAAAAAGTCACTTCACTTTATAACCGTAACTTTATAACATGATCAAACATTGGTGTCACTTCAGAGCACTCATGTACATCCCTTGTACTTGTACTAGTAATATATATATATATATATATATATATATATAATGTGTTATATGTAAATCTTAAATCTACCCAGTAAATGAATTACCTTTGCAGATTTAAGTTTATCCAAACTTTAAGAGGTTATATACAATATAAAACTACACATTTAGAAGTGTAGAAATGCCATTTGTACCTGAAGCTCTTAAATCAAGGGACACGTGTCCTGGATTTCCTTGTGTGGATGTTGACAGCGACCGCATTCACACTTTTCATTTGGCAACAGAGAAAAGAAGAGAAACAGCATTTTTATGAGCATCAACCCTAAAGAACCTTCAATTTCTGGAACGTGAAATCGAGGGTTTGGAAAACATTGACTGTGTTCTTACAGGAGTGTAGAGCTGAGAACGGTGAGTAGGAGGGCCGTCTACTGAATCTGTTATTTATTTATTTTATTTGATGTCTGGGATACACAGCTGTCCTACACACAAACACACACACACACACACGTCTCCTGCTGTGTTCCCATCGCATCATGGAACTGCATATCCTCATTCCTGAGAAAAACACTCCTCGTTTCATTGGCCGGAGACATTCCTGCATGTCCATCCGTGTATCTTTATGACCAGAAAGAGAAAATAAGCTTTAAATGGTCAATAACATAATAACCCACATTGTTTTGACACTTTTGCACAATAAATAAAAGATGGATGAATAAATAATGCTTGTTGGTGCCTCCTATAATTATGCCTTCAAATAATTTTATTTTTTAACATTTAATCATTCAGGCTTTGGGCCTTATTTTAACGATCTGAAACACAAGTATCAAGTGTGAAACACAAGTAACTTTGTGGGCGGATCTCGGACGCAAATCTAAAATGTGTTGGTCTGAAGTAGCTTCATTACTCATAGGTGTGGTTTGGGCGTAACGTGAAATAAACCAATCAGAGCGTCATCTCACATTCCCTTTAAGAGCAGGCGCGCTTGTTCCATGGCGGATTGCTATTATAACGGCGGATTTGCCAGACGCACGGCAGGAGCGGTTCACAGCCGAGGAGAGCGACGCTCTCGTCAGGGCCGTAAAACACAGAGAAGTGACATTGGGGATGGAGAAACACACACAAATTAGTTTCGGTTAAACAGGCGTATGATAATTTGGGTAAATGTGTAAGCTAGATTTTCACATCTTCATGGACACAACAATGATTTCCCTCGTGTGGTAATATTTTTCCTTGTAATAATGTATGGTTTTCTAAAAATGAGAACTGCTGCGTCTGTGTGTAGATGAGATAAGCAAAGTACACACGCTACATTGATTATGGCCAAGCATGCGCCCTTAAATAGCACATGAATAATATGCGCAACGCGCCACTGACTTTAGACTGGGTTTTTCCTGGTTAGTGGCAGCATTGTTTTCTAAACCTGCAAAATAGCACCAGGGAATGTTTGCGCCGGAACACGCCTCCTCTTTTCGCTGAACCGCCCCCGGGAGCACAAGTGTATTTCTTAGTTAACCGACGTGCTTCTGTGGAGGGAAAAGTCCGCTGTGCGTCGGGTGCAAAATAGGAATGAAACATGCGTCGTGTAAAAAGTCAATTGCGCTGGGTGCAAGATAGGGCCCTTAGAGTTTAACACTGATATAAAATCTTAGATCATGGCATGAAGACTGTTTAAATTTATGCTGATTTAAATAATAAAAACATAATTGTGTGTCTAGACAGGATGAATCATTAGAATGAAGAATAATAAGAATCACAGACACATTACAGTAATGACAAACTGGGTGTGGAAATTAACATGGAAATAATGTTACAGTGCAGAAAATCATTTACTAAACAGTTCCTTGTAATTCCTCCACAATGAACATGTCAGAATTTTTTTTAAAGGGAACAGATGTTTCGTCTGCCTCTGGTTTACGTTAAGATATAAAAACAGGGACTTTCCTTGCACATTTCATTCTGTGAATAAAGACTCCAGTCATGATGAATATAATTATTAAACCCTGAGTCACGTCAGGCCAGGAGATCAGCAACAGGAGGAAAGGAGAGGAGAAGATATGAGTGGGGTTTGCCTCGGCGGCGGCGCTGAAGCTCGAGCAGAGACAGAAGCAGGACACTTGCTGCGTAAGAAACA
>NC_138727.1:2525884-2633384 GCF_965113295.1 Leuciscus leuciscus
ACACACACACACACACACACACACACACACACACACACACAGTGTGAGAGTTAAACGTGACCGGGAAAGCATTCCAGCGCTGCTTTGGCAGACAGTGTCAGACTGTTTCTTTTTGCCAGAGAATGACAGGAATCTTCAGCTAATAAAACATGCATTTGAACACTAAAAGTCACACTTAAGCGTGTCTTAATGTCATTACATTCTTGCTCAGGATCTCTGAATCAGCTGGTGTTTTAGTGGAAGCAAGTATTCAGATCTCCTCAAGTTCACACGGGTGTAGAGAATCACATTAACTCTCAGTATAATCCACAAACCACAAACACAATACTGACGGCCTTCATTGTTTTAGCGTTTCAAAGCTCTTTTTGTCACATGTTTTGATAGTAAAGAGCCTCTTTCTGTACAATAAATGACATGTAACGCAGTGACATTCAGACGTTAATGTGACCTATGACTTAAGAGTTCAGATACTGTTTTGGCCGCTGGATCCTGTGACAGATTACCAAGAATAGCTTAACAATATCAGGAACAAGTGTGTGTGTGTGTGTGTGTGTGTGTGTGTTTGAGCAAACATTACAGTGAAAGAATTAAAGATTAGAGACGGTGAGAGAGACAGCACGTATCTTTTCGTATGTAAGCGGTAATGTTCGTAACTGTCATAGTTTGGCACTCGGCCCAGCAGTGTGTGTGTGTGTGTGTGTGTGTGTGTGTGTGTGTGTGTGTGTGTGTTCACTCGGCCCAGCAGCCAGTGAAATGTGAAACCAGGTGAAGCAACAGGAGGAGAGAGCAGAACGCCTGCGCTTTGTGTTCGCAACAAAGACAACGGCAGCGATTTGATCCCCAAACACTCGAGGTCCGAATCCATGAGTCACTGAGACCCCCGGGACAGAACAGCATTTCTGACCACTGATCCATCAACATATAATCATCACACACACACACACACACACACACACAGTCAATGCACCGGTTAATTCCTGAAAGGAAGGATGATATCACTAGTTATGAGGCGTTTAACCCAGACAGGAATTCTCTGCTACAAAAACACAATACGTCTGACATCAAAACACTCCTAATGAATGAAGCGCTCTTTTCAGACACAGTATATGGGTTAAACCTGTCAATAACATAACCAGGCCATATTTCAACCATAATGCATCACAAATCTTTTTTTTATTATTTTTATTTTTATATAAAAAAATTATGAAAATGATTTTTGCATAATTTTTTTTTTTGCATACAGAGCAATTATGGTTTGCAAAATCACTGTAAAGGGTCAAACAAACAATATTTGACAATGATTTGATGTTCATTTAAATAAAATAAATGTTTACTGAAATAAAAAAATATATATATAAAAAAACGTATACGTTTTGTCAATTTGATTTGACGATAAAGCACTACAATTATTAAAAATAAAAATGAAATAAAAATTATGAAATACTTAATAGATATATTTAAAAAAAAATCTCTAATTACAATGAAAACAGAAAATTTAAAAACAAAATATTCAAAATATTAATAAATGCTACAAACCTCCTGAGACCCGAGAGTTTGCCTGGTGTGCATTTTATAATTGTTCTTGCTATTTGGGATAAGTAGGACCTAATAAGTATAATAACTAAAATTAGTTTTTGTACAGGAAGTAGTTTTTGCAGAAAATTATGTCCTCATGTGAGGACAGTGGGTCTATGATTTACCATATGATATCCTCATGTGAGGACATAGTACTAGCAATCAAAAACAAACTTAAATGGTTGTAATTCAAGAATGCTTTGGAATATAGACATATGGTTGGTATTGTTTTTAAGAAGACATTTGCCAGATTATTGTAGAAGTGAAATAAATTATGAAAGTGAAACAGAAAAAAAGTTATATAAGTTTGAGTTTATGAAAATATAGAATATAAAAATATAATTATTTATATTTTATATAAAATATATATATTATAAAATATATTTTACTCTAAAACTGCTAGAAAATTAAAGCCAAAAATCTAAACAAGTTGTGTTCCAAATTTTAGGTTGATATCTCAAAAAATTAGCTTTCAGTAAGATTTTATTTGGGCGCAGTACCAAACGTTTTCACTAGATGGACAGCCAGCTTCCTCACTGACCATATAAGGGCGTCTCCATTTTCATATATGTTTTGAGTGATCTGAACCATGCATTTCCATAATTTCATACAATTTATGAAGTGTACATCCTATTCAGAAATAGTATGGGTGTTTTGGCAGTATTTGATTTGATTTCAACCTCTAATAAACATAAAAAGAGCACATATGTGCGTTATAGCTCGCTGCCGCATCACAAATCGAGAATCCATAATATTTTTCTTTATATTCTAAACATTTTCAGACCTTTTTTTCTCATAACATTTAATTAGTGTTATCTTTTGAACTCTTGCCATGAAAACAAATTGGTTTCTACCAATCTTTCATGATTTTTCATGTTTATTTCTATTTCAAAATAAAGGCCTAAACACGCCTAATGAATATGAAATATTCTTGTTGCAAATTGATTTTATTTAAAAAAACAGCCACCAAATATGAAAACTAGAGATTGTAAGCTTTCAAATGATATAGTTTGTCAATATTACTTTAGGTTTTTCTAAGGTATTATTGTTCTAAATATATATGGGCAAACGTCCCACCAGCTAACCATATGTTAGAATAAATAACGTAATATAGTCCCAATGTCCTCAAACGAGTACTTCACATTTACTGATGTCCTAGAGTGCTACTATTACTAAAATATGTCAAATTTTAATCCCCGTATGATGATAGAGACAGTATTGTACATAAATACATTTGTTTCATTCATATAATTTGAATAGATTTTTTACCTGGGTCATTTTTCTTTCGGGAACTGGTGTAGAAGTGTTTTGCTGATATTCCAGCCATTTTCTTCTCACTGACATTGGTGTAATGTTGTGATATCACCATAAGATGGTGTGGGCAGTGTCCCTAAATGTGGCCAACATGTCTAAGATTTACAAATTTGACTATCATTGTGTCAAGAGGCAAAAATGTAATGTCCTCATATGAGGTCGCAGGGTCTCAGGAGGTTGATGATACTAAAATAACACTGTTTTAAACTGATTTATTGAAACAAATCACCAGAGGAATCGATTCCGAAACTAATCAGATTTGCCAACAATATTATTCAGTATCACAGATATACACAGATGGAAATTTAATAATAATATTAATAATAATATTAATAATTCGTTACATTTATATAGTGCTTTTCTGGGTACTCAAAGCGCTCTACATGGCATCAGTAGAAACCTAAAACTGAACTTGTATTGAATTAACATTTGCCTCTATTTTTATTATGCATGTTCCTGTTCATATTCAGCAAGATTTAGTGGTGTTTGTTATTCTAAAGAAAACTTCTTCCACTTCTGAAATGTCTTTAAGTGACATCAGCTTTCACACTTACTTCACATTTCAGCATTACAGAGTTCTCAAACACACACACACACACACACACACACACACACACACACACACACACACACACCTCCTCTACACTCCATGCTTGCCATGACAAACACGCACAGACGCGGTATGTGTGTGATATGCATTTTATCTGCGTAACTCTCGCTGGCTGATGATGTGGACGATGAGCCATGCCTGAGCAGAGTGTGTGTGTGTGTGTGTGTGTGTGTGTGTGTGTGTGTGTGTGTGTGTGTGTGTGTGTGTGTGCGTGTGTGTGTGTGTGTGTGTGTGTGTGTGTGAGACGAGACATTGGCTAACAGGACTGGCATTCGGCTGAAAGAGAGACGAGCGATTGTCTCTCAATCCTCTGAAATCGTCACACAAGCTGGTGTGTTTGAAACACAATCAAGGCCTTGAAAACCCTGATGACAGTGTGTGTGTGTTTGTCGCAGTGGATGTTTTGACTGTGATTATCGGTGTAAGAATGTTGTTAATGTCTGTTTGACGTGTGTGTGTGTGTGTGTGTGTGTGTGTGTGTGTCTTGCTCTCGAGTTTCCCTGTAGACGATGCTAAATCGAGACGTTCACAGACAGACGTGAATGTTTTCACACACATTTCTCATCATTCCAGTAAATGTACTTAGCTGACGACTCACCCCACACTCCCCAGCGAGACACACACACACACACACACACACACACACACACACACACACACACACACACACACACACACACACACACACACACACACACACACACACACACACACACACACACACACACACACACACGAAACATTTGCTCAACCTTCAATATGGTAGAGACTCGAACACCTGGTCTGTACCACATAGTACCACATAGTACCATGGTATTACTATGAATTTATGAACATGCAACATGGTAACAACATTAATCTTCAAGAATGCAAACGCACATCTACAAAATTATATAATGTAATGTAAATTAAAATGCCAAATGTAAAGGTTTAAGAATCACTCATTTGAAAATCTGTTTTGAACTCTACTTTTCAAAAGTTACAATGTTTTTGGGGTCTTTTCTGATGTTTATTTGATCAAAAATACAGTAAAAATAGTGAAATATTATTACAATTTAAAACAGCTGTTTTCTATATGAATATATAGAAACGTGTAATTTATATCCAGTGATCAAAGCTGAATTTTCAGCATCATTACTCCAGTCTTCAGTCTCACATGATCCTTCAGAAATCATTCTAAGATGATTTGAAGATCAAGAAACATTTATGATTATTATCAATATTTAATATTTTTCTGGAAACTGATACTTTTTTTTTTTTTTTTTTTTTTTTTGATTCTTTGGTGAAAAGAACAGCATTTATTTGGAACAGAAATCTTTTAAAACATTATTATTCCCACTTTTGATCAATTTAACGCTGGATAAACTTACTGACCCCAAACTTTTGAATGCTAGTGTATACAATAAAAAATATTCTGATTCATTTATACTGATTTATGGGAATGCATGTGGTTGCACATCTACAGTCTCTAACAATGTTGGTGTTTTTAATGTGTTGCCATGCATATTTATACCCGTCTGGGCCGTTGCTTGCCTAAAACTATAAAAAGTAAATCCTCAGATCTGAATGACATGAGACATGTGATCCCATTCGCTCCCTCTCATCCCTCCACTTCACTGGGATTTAAAAAACAGCCCCCAATTCACTCTCAACTAATACACCAAACAAGCTACTTTGATTTTTCACCAAGGCCTGAGAAATAGCTTTAAGAAATGCATCTCAATTAAAGTTAATTTATCTTCATGATCAATTCCCACCCCATCGCAGCTCACAGCTCCACAACAGCCGGCGGTAATTAATGGACTGAGCGTTATCGATGGCGTTTAATCAGCTAATTAGTGGAGTATCCGAGGCGAGCGGCGTGACGGCGGGTTCTGACCCCTCGTCCGTGTGTCAGGCCATCAGAACCCCTGCTGACACACACACACACACACACACACACACACGCCGTCCGATTCCTTCATTAAACAACACGGGATGAATAAGAAAAACAACAAATACCAAAAGTTCAGAAAGTTTGCATACGGCCAGGAAAAGGAAAATGTATTAGTGAGATCTCATCTGACTTAGTTTAGATTTCTGCTGTCCGCTGTTTCTCTGCACTTTCCCAAAAAAAAAAAAAAAAATAATGTTTTCTCCTCCATTTTTAATGGACTTCCTAACGCACACACTTCCCCTAATAAACGCTGTAAATCGGCCATTAATGATTTACAAATCCTGTGGTTTGGAGTCATCTTCAGCGTCAGCTGTCGTAAAGAACTGCACAATAACGGGTAATGACTGGTTTAAAGCCCTAACACTGATGAAGATGATGATGATGGATTCGGGACCTCGGGTGAGATCGTTTGTTCCTCGTTAGGAGGAAACGTTAGCGACCCCTAAGAGTCCCAGTGCGGGATGGGTAAAGGAGAGAGGATCTTAACAGCTCCCCTGTGCAGGTAATAAAACACAACGGTTCGTTTAGACATTATTTCAGGCACTTTCCACAAAAGGCTATAAAATAAGGACTGAAACCATTTTATTTTTATTTATTTTTTGACAATATTTAGGCAAAAAATATGCTTACATTGTTATTATGCTTATGGTAACACTTATAGTTTAGGGTCTAATTCTCAGTATAAAATAGTTGTTTATTAGTAGCATGCATGTTAATATGGTATTGGCTGCTTATTAGTACTTATAAACCACATATTAATAATGGCTTATTCTGCATGAACATACTCTACATCCCTAAACTTAATAACTATCTTACTAACTATTAATAAGCAGTTATTAGGAGTTTATTGAGGCAAAAGTCGTAGTTAGTTAGTTAGTTAGTTAATAGTGAGAATTGGACCCTGATTTACAGTATGACCAAACTTATATTTACAATTAAAAAACAATAAATTATTTGATCTTCGTTTAAACAGTATGTTTGTGGCATTAATGGGGGAAATTGGGGGGTTTTGTGACTAAAATGAAATTCTGGTAGTTTTTTTTTTTTTTTACTATGAATTAATAATTGCAAATTAATTCAACAGATATTGTCATTGAATATGATTATATGATTAACAGATTATGGCAACATTGCAGTATGATTTTTTTTATTTTTTTTGGATACAGTCGAGAAAATCAATAGCTTTGGCAAAAAGCTTTCTATGTTAATCTCAATAAACAGGTCAATAAATAAACAGAAAATATAAAATAAAACAAAATTATATATAAATAACATTTAAAAGTTCTCACAAAAAACTTTAAAAAAAACATCTCTAACTGGCAAATGAATAAATAATAAATAAAATAAATTCAAATAAATAAATAAATAAAGATTGCATTTAAAAGTTGAATAAAAAAATATATAATAATATAAGTAAAAAAAAAAAAATTACATTTAAAAGTTCTCACAACAACAAAAAACATGACCATTAAATTAATCTCAAATAAATAGAATAGATTAAAAAATTAAAAAAAATTAAGTAAAATGTTTTTTTGTTTTTTTTAACAAATAAAATAAAATATGTAAAAATAAATAAAATATTTAAAAATAAAAGTTGAAAAACGAGATATGAAAGGAACATTTTTCCTTTACTTTTTTCTTTAAAAAATGATGGGACACTAAAGTACGCTCTATTTGTGGGAAGTGCCGTCTCTTTCCATACCGCATAAAACAAACACACACGGAAAAAAAGAACAAGCGATGCGTTTAAGCAAATTCTCTGAGTCCTAATGGTTTTATTCTTCCTCTTCGGCTGATCCACAAGGGGCCAATTACCCTCGTCAAACCCCTGACCCGAGAGAAACAAACAAATCCTCTCCACATGCTGTCATCACCTTATTAACCGCTTATGCTTATTTATACTCCTTATGAAGTAAGTTTGTTCATTTACCTTTCATGTTTTAAATATGCAAGTGTTAATGCAGTCACAGTTTCAGAAATTTAGAGCCACAACAATCGCGTGACCTCGAGGATTAGAGCCTCGGTTCAGTGGTTTAGATGGGGTCAAAGGTCACTGCCCTTGACATTGGAGCCTCTGGCCTGGTCGAAGCGGTTTAAGACCCCACACACACACACACACACACACTCACACACAATAAGTGTTAACAAGTGTTAACAAGCATGGTTTTTTTCCTGTTAGATCTCAGCAGAGGTCATGTCTGTGTCAAGATAATTGTCGAGTTGTGAAACGAGAAGTTAACGCAACTGAATGACCACATGTTTCAGAGGTCACACTGAGTTCCTGAGCTTCTCAGACTCATGGAAAGTAGACTTTTTTTAGAGTTTAAGAGTGTTTTTGTGGACTGTCTACATCAATGAAGAATAGACATGAGAAATACAACGAAAAACAACAGAGTGAGAGATTATAGAGAGCTTGTTTGAAATAGATGTTTTCTATGTGAATATATAGTGAATTGTAATTTATATCCTGTGATCAAAGCTGAATTTTCAGCATCATTACTCCAGTCTTCAGTGTCACATGATTAGCTTTCTAATAGTAAGGGTCGTGTGTGTGTGTGTGTGTGTATTGGTGTGGCAAAAAGGTACCGTTTGCTCTTCTTGAGCCACCTGTTTCATCCTTACTTTCTCTTTTACACTAGTACTCTCTCTCTCTCTCTCTCTCTAGATCAAAGATGTTAATTACTGACTGCCTCTCTCTAACACACACACACACACACACACACACACACACCGTGAACAGGCCATGACACTTGATCATGCACATGGTAATTACAGCACGCCTCAAACTACCGACACATGATCACCACGCTGTCAAAGGCGGCCTAATTACAGCTCACACACACACACACACACACACACACACACACACACGCTCGCAGACAATCGCACAAACGCCAGCTATAGGTTAATTACAGACAAACGTGCCTCCAAGCACACTGTAACACGAGCTAATGAAGCAGTTCACAGGTGTGTGGTGTCATGTTGGAGGAGACGGAAGCTTTCCATCAGTCAGAAGACCTGGTGAACTGTACATAAACCAGGAGAGAAACACTACTGTACTGCTTACTGTACATAAACCAGGAGAGAAACACTACTGTACTGCTTACTGTACATAAACCAGGAGAGAAACACTACTGTACTGCTTACTGTACATAAACCAGGAGAGAAACACTACTGTACTGAGAGAAACACTACTGTACTGCTTACTGTACATAAACCAGGAGAGAAATACTACTATATATATATATGTATGTGTGTGTGTGTGTGTGTGTGTGTGTGTGTGTGTGTGTGTGTGTGCGCGCGTGTGTATGTGTGTGTATATATATATATATATATATATATATATATATATATATACATATATACATATGTAAATGTAATAAATCATTTTCTACATAAAGCAGGTGTGAAATTAGAAAAATACATAATAAAATAAAATAAAAGTATGCATCGTGTATGCAATAAAATAAAAAATAAATCAAATAAAAAAGTATGCATCGTGTATGCAATAAAATAAATAAAATAAATAAAATAAATAAAATAAATAAAATAAATAAAATAAATAAAATAAATAAAATAAATAAAATAAAAGTATGCATCATGTATGCCAGTGGTTCCCAACCTTTTTTTGTCTGAGACCCCCTTTTTCCCAAGAAAATATTTTAGGGCCCCCCTTCACATTTAATGATATTTTCGCTCTTGTAAGCTTGCAGCAAGGATGACAAAATATGTTGTTTTCAAACAAACGGTATGTTTACTATAAACAGATATGTTTATGCACAAATAATAGCCTATACTATTGAAAATACAATAACAAAAACATTAGTAGGCCCTTTGTAAGCCTATACTTGGAGTAGCCTATAAATTTGCCCTATTTTAAATGCAATAACAAAAATAACAGTATTCACACTTGTGTGTAGGTAAAAAAAGAATGAATATAGGCTATTACTACATGACTTCTGTCTGGGGCCTCAATACTTGCATGTTATTTGTGAGGCTTTATCAATGTGAGGCTTTATTTTTTAGGCTTTTGACGCTATAGCGAGCGATAACAAACTTGCGTTTATTAACAGAATAATGCGTCTTTCGGAAGAACATTGTAGCCGGAACTACTTCTCTCTCTGTGTGCGTCTATGACGAGTCACGCAGGTACTGGGCTACTCCGCAGCGGCAGCGATCCGAACCAGGGTAAAATAGTCCCAATGTAATCACTTGTTATAGGTGTACCATAGTGATTCAGGATAAGACAAAAACACGGTTTGGAAAATGGATTCATGATGAACTCGCTCATTATCTAAATTTTTAGCAGAAAAAAGTTAAGGACTTTTATTTAATGCAAATTGCTCAAAACTTTTCAAAATATGACGCGACCCCCCACAGAGCTCGCTGAGGCCCCCTTGTGGGCCGCGACCCCCCCTGTTGGGAACCACTGATGTATGCAATACAATAAAAAATTTATTAAATAAATAAATAAAAAAGTATGCATCGTGTATGCAATAAAATAAATAAAATAAAAGTATGCATCATGTATGCAATAAAATAAAAAATAAATAAAATAAAAAAGTATGTATCATGTATGCAATACAATAAAAATAAATAAAATAAAAAAGTATGCATCGTGTATGCAATAAAATAAAAATAAAATAAGTATGCATCATGCTTACACTAAACACTTTAAACTTCTATATACAATAGAATTACTCAAATAAGTCATTTCCAATATGTAACTGTAATAAATCATTCTGCATAAAACAAATATGCATTAGTAAATAAAATAAAACAAAACAAACAAAAATAATATCAAATCAAAAGAATGCATCATGTATGCACTAAAATAAAAAGCAAATAAGTATGCATGTGCAACACTAAACACTTCAGACATGCTACACTGTGACTTTGCATCGCATGTTTATGGCCAGTTTCACACATTTAGCATCAGCAGTGTGTAGGCAACACCTTTCCTGCTCATTTTGACAGATGACAGCATAACACTACACACATAAGCAGAACAAGCCTATTTCTGCTGCTTGTCTCATGCCGAAACATGCTAATAAAAACATGCTTGCATTTGTAATCCCATCTATTTCATTGGATCTATTTCAAAGAATTGAGTCTGACATCACCCTTAATGAGAACACTGGTCTAAAAAAATAATAGAAGGCTGTTGGAAGGAAGAGAGATAAAAGAAAAGGAATAAAAAGACAGAAGTGAAAGAGGGTGTACTCTGGGCTGCTTCATTTGAATGTTAACTTGGACAGAAAACACAACATTGTTCCGCCCAACAGACGAAGCGCCGATTTCCATAACAGAGAGAGCGGCGCGTAGATTGATGCGTTTACTGAAAGCATGAATTACCCAGGTGTCAGCAGGTGAAAATCATCTGCCTTTTCAAATCAACAGTCACATGTATAATGTCCAATCACAGTCTTGACTACCAACTTCACACCATTCAGCAACATGAGGCACTTTGTCTGGGAAATAATCAGTATTTACTACTTCAAGATGGACATAAATTCTAAAAGTCACCACATATTTTCTGCTAATTTGTTGATTTTTTCATCAGGAACTCATTAAAATGTTTCTACTATTTTCGTATTGTTTTCTAGGGGTGCAACGGATCGCAGTTGATTAACTGCTAAGTTTAACCATCATAGAGTGCACATGTTTTTTCTTGACAATTTACACATTCAAGTGATTTTTAACCATTCAAGCACAAGAAGAGGCGAAAGAGAACTGATTCATCTTCTGTGTCTAAACACACAAAAAGTAAGATTAATCTATATTTAATTTATACAATAAACACTATAGTGTTATTTTACATTTAATGATTACCTGAATACTGTTAGACCTTCATTTTTTTGTAACTTTGTTTGTAACTTATTATTTATTTGTAACTCATTATTTATTTGTAACTCAAAAATAGTTAAAAAGTAAAAACACTGGTTTATTATAGAAGATCTCAGACTTTTCTCATCTAAACAGCTTTAAAAGCAATACTAACTGTTAACGTCTGGCTACACGGGACTAATAGTGTGAGAGCCAGATGATGAGAATTAGAGAAGACAAAGTGTCGAGTGGAGAGAGTCATGCATGTTTTTCCTCTCTGTGTTGCTTCATAATTGATAAGTAAAGTTGGTGCCTTATCTAGGGTAAGCCATGACTTTACATATGAGCTCACCGTGAGGTTGACGTGACGGCCGCTGGTCTCAGATCAGATGTTGGTGAACTGCAGGAGGAGGTGGCTGAGATGCTCAATCTGATCTGAGATCAGCAGGAGCTGGCAGTGTGTTGGAAAGCAGCAGATTGTGGTAGAAGTGGTTGGTTTGGTAGAAGTGGTTTGGTAGATGAAGTGGTTCTAAATGAGTCACTAATCTGTGTCCTAATTTGACACAAGCTTATAAATCATACACAATGAGTTTTTTTGAAACTTGGTAGAAATGGTTGGTTTGGTGGAAGTGGTTGGTAGAAATGGTTGGTTTGGTAGAAGTGGTTGGTTTGGTGGAAGTGGTTTGGTAGAAATGGTTGGTTTGGTAGAAGTGGTTGGTTTGGTAGAAGTGGATGGGTAGAAATGGTTGGTTTGGTAGAAGTGGTTGGTAGAAGTGGTTGGTTTGGTAGAAGTGTTGGTAAAAATGGTTGGTTTGGTAGAAGTGGTTTGGTAGAAGTAGTTTTTTTGATAGAAGTGATTGGTAAAAGTGGTTGGTGGAATTGGTTGGTAGAAGTGGTTGCTAGAAGTGGTTGCTAGAAGTGTTTGATAGAAGTGGTTGATTGGAAGAAGTGGTTTGGTAGAAGTGGTTGCTAGAAGTGGTTGCTAGAAGTGGTTGCTAGAAGTGTTTGATAGAAGTGGTTGATTGGAAGAAGTGGTTTGGTAGAAGTGGTTGCTAGAAGTGTTTGATAGAAGTGGTTGATTGGAAGAAGTGGTTTGTTTTGTATAAGTGTTGGTAGAAATGGTTTGTTTGGTAGAAGTGGTTGGTAGAAGTTGTTGGTTTGGTAGAAGTGGTTGGTGGAATTGGTTGGTAGAAGTGGTTGGTTTGGTAGAAGTGGTTGGTAGAAGTGGTTGATTGGTAGAAGTGGTTTGGTAGAAGTGGTTTGTTTGGTAGAAGTGGTTGGTTTGGTAGAAGTGGTTTGTTTGGTAGAAGTGGTTGGTAGAAGTGGTTTGTTTGCTAGAAGTGTTTGATAGAAGTGGTTGATTGGTAGAAGTGGTTTGCTAGAAGTGGTTTGGTAGAAGTGGTTGGTAGAAGTGATTGGTTTGGTAGAAGTGTTGGTAGAGATGGTTGGTTTGGTGGAAGTGGTTTGGTAGAAGTGGTTTGGTGGAAGTGGTTTGGTAGAAGTGGTTGGTAGAAGTGGTTGGTAGAAGTGGTTGGTAGATAGAAGTGGTTGGTAGAAGTGGTTGCTAGAAGTGGTTGATTGGTAGAAGTGGTTGTTTGGTAGAAGTGGTTTGTTTGGTAGAAGTGGTTGGTAGAAGTGGTTTGTTTGCTAGAAGTGGTTGGTTTGGTAGAAGTGGTTTGTTTGGTAGAAGTGGTTGGTAGAAGTGGTTTGTTTGCTAGAAGTGTTTGATAGAAGTGGTTGATTGGTAGAAGTGGTTTGGTAGAAGTGGTTGGTTTGGTAGAAGTGTTGGTAGAGATGGTTGGTTTGGTAGAAGTGGTTTGGTGGAAGTGGTTTGTTTGGTAGAAGTGGTTGGTTTGGTAGAATCGGTTGGTAGAACTGGTTGGTGGAATTGGTTGGTAGATAGAAGTGGTTGCTAGAAGTGGTTGATTGGTAGAAGTGGTTTGGTGGAAGGGGTTTGTTTGGTAGAAGTGGTTGGTTTGGTAGAAGTGGTTGGTAGAAGTGGTTGGTGGAATTGGTTGGTAGATAGAAGTGGTTGCTAGAAGTGGTTGATTGGTAGAAGTGGTTGGTAGAAGTGGTTGATTGGTAGAAGTGGTTTGGTGGAAGTGGTTTGTTTGGTAGAAGTGGTTGGTTTGGTAGAAGTGGTTGGTAGAAGTGGTTGGTAGAAGTGGTTGATTGGTAGAAGTGGTTGGTAGAAGTGGTTGATTGGTAGAAGTGGTTGGTAGAAGTGATTGATTGGTAGAAGTGGTTGGTAGAAGTGATTGATTGGTAGAAGTGGTTGGTAGAAGTGGTTGGTAGAAGTGGTTGGTAGAAGTGATTGATTGGTAGAAGTGGTTGGTAGAAGTGATTGATTGGTAGAAGTGGTTAGTAGAAGTGGTTGATTGGTAGAAGTGGTTGGTAGAAGTGGTTGCCCATGATGGCAAAAAGGACAAAGGCGAACAATGTCTGTGGCTGCTTTACTATGATGAAACACACGATTTCACAACACACACACACACACATACACATATACCCTGACCACAAGTTCCCATGAAGCTCGCCCACAGAGAGATATTATATCTTTCAAATATCATTCAATGTGATATAAATCATAACAACTGCCCTATTAAATACATCAGCCTTATTGCCTTGCTGTTACTGTCCACATTGGCAGCTGACTTCTAAGCATACTAACTAAAATATAACATCATAAGTGACAGATTTGAAACGCATCTATGTTCACATAAAAATAAATGCATGAAAATACATTGCACATACATTTTGCATGAAATATCAAATCAATTTGAACTAGACATTTTATCAATACTTTACAAATATGCATAAAATCCCCAGTCTAAAACCATCAAAACAAACAAGCCTAACCAAATTGACCAGACTAGGAGAACAACTAACCAATTTAGGATCATTTAGGCAGTTGTTCTTTCCCAACAAGGATACCGACTACAGTTAATTTATTCTCTCGACTCTTACTTCGTATCACCAAATGGAATTGCAAAAATATTAATTCAGAATTAGAATTTTGCCATTTGAATGAATGTCATTTAAAAATATGATTATTTAAATAAATGTTTTTTTGTTTTGTTTTTGAGAACAGATATCTGGCCCGTCTCATTTATGTATGATTGCAAATATGCATCACATTAAGTGTATTAGTTTGTGTTAAATGTTATAAAACTGTAATCCAAATGAATGGGAATTTTATTTGCAATTCAAATTAATCTTAACTTTAGGCCTAAATATTTCCCAGGTCAGGACGCTTCAACAAACAGAAGAATCAGTCTAGCGCTGGCTAACAATTCTCTCTGGATATTAAACTGTAACGCTATAGGAAGTATTTTAACATTCTTCACCTTTAACATATATTGTCATCTTGCTCTTTTTTTTTCATCCATTACTCTGCCAACTTCTCTTTTCAGTTAGGGTGAAATAGCTGAGTTCCTCTTTTCATCAGTCTCATATCAGAAGCCACTCCCATGCAAAACACACCAAGACGAGCCCAGGTCAGTGTGCTGAGGATGATTCACAGGAAATCAGCCCTAAAACTGATCACAGATCAGCCTGGTGTACTCATGTAAAACCATGGTTAGGATACAAGAAGAAAAATCCTTTCAAGTGGCTTGAATTGTTGGGATAGCAGACCACAGCAATGAGCAATAATGGTTAGTGGTTATGTTTATGGCCATGGCCATCGCTACCTTTTTTTTATTTCTGCTAAATCAGCATAACATGACCACAATGAATTTATGACCTTCCCACAGTCGATATTTGAACACTGGCATTGTTCATTCAAAATCTGACGGGCAATCCCAGAATGCACTGCAAGGATGCTGTCTTATAAGAGCTGATATTTTAGGAAACTTGAAAAAAAAAAAAAAAAAAAAATCTAACTAGTGATTCGTTATCAGAGAAACAGTGGCTTAATATTACAGAACATTATTATAAACATTTGCAGAGAAGGACTCGTCCCTCTACAGCTGTTTTTACATGAGCTGCCACTTGAAAAGTCTGATGTTAATGAGTTTCGCCTGCATTACTGGAAACTTCTGATTCACTGTGGAAAATAAAACATCTCCATAAGCTGTTCCTCATGTAGGGGGTATAATCTAAATCTAACTGCATCATCAACACTCAGGAAAGCAGTGCCTCACACCTACAAATCCAGTTGGAAGTCATTTCTCTTAAACGTCTTACTCACTTACTTAAGAAATCCCCCCATTTTAATGCCTAAGGGACAAATTACGGGTTTATATGATATAATGAGCTCTGGAAAATATCAGACAGGAGGACCCTGAGATCTGGATCATATCAATCTGAAGTTTCGCTTCTACTCAAGATTATAGATTTCATCTGCCTTGACTACAGAGCCACAGATGAGGAGGAACAAGAACCTTCTGGGTTTGGAGCGCCATCTATGGGCATTGGAGTGAACAACCGTCTTAATTCATGTTTAAATGTTAAAAAACTGCATTCACAGTTATCAATTCATTTGAGTTTTTATATGTACCATGGTAATGGTCAAATAGCATATTCATTTGCCATATTTTTTACATGATACTTGAAATTAATAGCATGGTATTACCATCACGGTCCAGAAACGTGGTATTACTGTAGTACTACACCCAAAAATACATGATAACACCATGGAAATTTTACACAAATATATCAAAACTTTTTAATTACTTTGCATTTACTTTGAAATTATTTTCATTCAGAAAATGCACGTACATTTCACAAATAACTCAGAAATGGCAAGTAACACACCTATAACTTGAAATTTAGTAGAAAGTAGAAAGACTGAAACAGTATTTTCTGAAGCGTATCCAATAAAATTAGTTTTATCTATAACTTCAAAAGTAAATACATAAGTTAAAAAAAAACAAGTTACATGTACTTAAATGTAACTTATGTAGGCCTATATACTTACACTTATTATATTTGATGCATTTATCAAACTTAATTTGGAAGTATAAAGACTGAAATAATAATTTCTTGTAAAACATTTCAGTATTTTTTGTTTTACTTATAACGTGAAATATATATATATATATATATATATATATAAGTAATTGAGTATTATATTTAAGTATTATATATATATATATATATATATAAGTAAGTGAATATATACTTAAATATTACTTATTTATATACTTACACTTATTATATTTCATTTTTATATTTATTTGCGTTTTTATTTTTAATTACCAAATTTATATAGGCATATAATGATTTTATATAAAGGTTTAAATTTAAAGAGGATCTGAATGAATATACTATATATATATACATACACACACACACACACACACACACATATATATATATATATATATATATATATACATACACACACACACATATGTATATATATATATATATATATATATATATATATATATACACACACACACACACACACACACACACACACACACACACACACATATATATATATATATATATATATACACTACTGTATATTTTAAACAAAGTTCTATGTTCTTATTATAAAGTTCTAAAATTCTATATTTTTAGCTCTATGTTGCGGGAATCACAGTGCTGTCTTTTCTGATAAAATCTAGTGCTAAATGAGTGCGAGTGTGTAGACCGTGAGTCACTTTACACTCAGAAAGCTGAATGGATGTAATTTGTTCCCTTTTAGCGAAAACAGCAGGTTGTAAAATCCATGAGGAAAAAACAAATGCAATAATTACTGGTGCGGTTTGACATCAAATTAAGAGCAGAACCTTTAAAAACACTACTGCTCGTTTGAGTCTGTTCTCAGCACAACTACACTCATCAGTCCAGAAGCCTGTTGTTCATTAGTCCTTTAAGCTGCTAGTAACTGTCCTATGAGTCACACGATGCTATTAGTTCCTCTGGTTTGGAGAAATCACATGGTGTACACCTCATCTTCTGTGAAGAGAGCATCTGTACAAAAGAACAATCACAAATGACGTCTCTTTTTCATCCCAGACATCAACAGGACTGAAAGGAAAACAAATGCAGACTCTCCAGAGAAAATATGACTCTAGTAATCACACAATGTGTGTCTTGCCTAGAGTTTCAGAGTAGAACAACGTCTCAAACTGGGTTCAGAAAGTCACATTCATTTTATATCTCTCGACTCTTACTGCATGACAACTAGTGACTCGTTTGGGTCTGTTTTTATGAAAATACATCTGAAACAAAGTGGATGCGTACATTAAACATAACTGAGATCTTCATTAAGATGACAAAAGTGTTATAAAAGAGCAATATCTGAGAAATATACATTGTCCGGTTAGTTTATATATGCAAAAAGTCAAAATTGTATTACTAATCTTATTACATAATTACTGTGTGTATCTTAGGATCACATAATTTAAACTTTTTGTCATCATTTTTTACATTTTATGTCATGTGCTTTTTATCTAAATTTTGACTGTTTATGTCATAATTATGTTTTTGTCATAATTCCATAATATCATAATTATGACTATCTCATAAATTCAACCTTTTGCCATAATTGTGTTTTTTTTTTATCTCACAATTTACACTTTTTGTCAAAATTTTGACTTTATATCATAATTATGCTTTTTATCTCATAATTTCTACTTTTTGTCATAATTATGTTTTTTATCATAGTCTGACGTGTCATAATGTTTATGTCAAGAAATAAATCATAAAGGCTAGAAAGCAAGAATAGCCTACTGTAAAAAAAATACCTTTTTTTTTTTGGAGTTTAGAGAACTCAACTTAATTTAACTTCATCCAATTGATTTGTCCAATGTATTTGAATTGACAAGATTAAAAAAAAGTTGGGAGTAAAAAAAACTCAAAAAAGTCCATAAAAAAAAATATATATATATATATATATAAATAAAATGAGTTGGGACTTTTCTACAGTGAAACAAAGAAATAAAGAATGAAGTTCTGTTGGCTCCACTCACGGGGGACTTCATTAATGACTCTCTTGGCATTCAATCGTCTCTTTGTTTATTACTTACCATTTACCGTTACCATTAAACAACAGGAAGTATCTGTGTGTGTGTGTGTGTGTGTGTGTGTGTGTGTGTGTGTGTGTGTGTGTGTGTGTGTGTGTGTGTGTGTGTGTGTGTGTGTAGGTTGAGGAATGGCTGTTTGTTTAATTGGTTGGGGAATTTTCATCACAAAGCTTTTGTTTGCGGAACTGAATTAAACTCGTAAGCAATAAACCGACCCAACCTTCAACACAGACACAACAAACACAAACTCATTCTGTATCATCTCCATAGTAACACACAGTTCTTCTTATTCACTGTGATATATTTTAAAAAATGACGGTGTGGAAAAAAGGCAGCCAAGGAGGAAAAGAGTAAAGTTGCTTTTTCATTAGAGATCAAATTTGGACCCAAATTGGTGTCGTTCAGTAACAGAATTAAAAAAAATAAAAAATAATAAAAATAATATAAAATAAGGGAGCTCAGAGAAATATTATGATCTGTAACTTTTGATTGCAGAATTTGGTCTCTTGACAAACATTGTTTAAAGAGACACATGAGGAGAGTCTCGGTTTGCTCTGCATTAGATGAGAAACATTTGAGATATTAAGGATGAATATCTCAAATATTCATCAAAAGAAAGGATGAGATCTTTCGCTCTAACAGTGGCCACCACAATAGATTCAAGCTGTGGTTTGATCAGACACTCGAACTCAAACAACAGAAATGTTAAAACCTCAAACTGTTCCACACTTCTCATTTCACTTCCACATTGCTGAGCCTTTGTTCAAGCCTGACACACACAATCACAAAACCACAAGGTTGGGCAAGAGCCTGTTCTCATCCCCTTTCAGTCCTGTCAGGGCTAGAGGTCATGATTAAAGAGGAACCAAGAAGCCAGACACCGAAGACATCATGCAAATACTACACACACACACCGAGCAGAACCGGTGGAGTGGATATTGCAGACAGAAAGACATTCGATTATAAGCACATTCTGCATTCGCTCGCTCATTAATGTGTCAATATCACTGCAAAACATCCAAACAAGTGCCAGTATTTTTGCTTCACATTCACACATCCTTTAAAAAGTACGGAAGAGGATTAGGGCCAAGCAATAATAAAAAAATAAAACCATCTTGAGATTAAAGTCATTATAATGCGAGATTAAACAAAAAAAAAGTCGAAATACAATCTTGAGAATAAACTCATTAAATATCGAGAATAAAGTCGTTGTGTTTCGAGAAAAAACTCTTTCAATTTCAAGAAAAAAGTTGAAATACAATCTTGAGAATAAACTCAGTCGTGTTTCGAGAAAAAACTCGTGAAATTTCGAGAAAAAAGTCGAAATACAATCTTGAGAATAAACTCATTACATTTCGAGAATAAAGTCGTTGTGTTTCGAGAAAAAACTCGTTAAATTTCGAGAAAAAAGTCGAAATACAATCTTGAGAATAAACTCATACATTTCGAGAATAAAGTCGTTGTGTTTCGAGAAAAAAGTCGTGAAATTTCGAGAAAAAAGTCGTGAAATTTCGAGAAAAAAGTCGAAATACAATCTTGAGAATAAACTCATTACATTTCGAGAATAAAGTCGTTGTGTTTCGAGAAAAAACTCTTTCAATTTCAAGAAAAAAGTTGAAATACAATCTTGAGAATAAACTCATTACATTTCGAGAATAAAGTCGTGTTTCGAGAAAAAACTCGTGAAATTTCGAGAAAAAAGTCGAAATACAATCTTGAGAATAAACTCATTACATTTCGAGAATAAAGTCGTTGTGTTTCGAGAAAAAACTCGTTAAATTTCGAGAAAAAAGTCGAAATACAATCTTGAGAATAAACTCATTACATTTCGAGAATAAAGTCGTTGTGTTTCGAGAAAAAACTCGTGAAATTTCGAGAAAAAAGTCGAAATACAATCTTGAGAATAAACTCATTACATTTTGAGAATTAAGTCGTTGTGTTTCGAGAAAAAAATCGTTAAATTTCGAGAAAAAAGTCGAAATACAATCTTGAGAATAAACTCACTACATTTCGAGAATAAAGTTGTTGTGTTTCGAGAAAAAAATTCGTTAAATTTGGAGAAAAAAGTCAAAATACAATCTTGAGAATAAACTCATTAAATATAGAGAATAAAGTCGTTGTGTTTCGAGAAAAAATTCGTTAAATTTCGAGAAAAAAGTCAAAATACAATCTTGAGAATAAACTCCTTAAATATCGAGAATAAAGTCGTTGTGTTTCGAGAAAAAACGCGTTAAATTTCGAGAAAAAAGTCGAAATACAATCTTGAGAATAAACTCATTACATTTCGAGAAATAAGTCGTTGTGTTTCGAGATAAAACGAATTAAATTTCGAGAAAAAAGTCGAAATACAATCTTGAGAATAAACTCATTTAATTTCGAGAATGAACGCGTTAAATTTTGAGATGGATTTGAGGCCACATCGAGCCTACTGCATGCATTTTTAATTTATCATAGCTATATGCCAGAGTGCATTTGTCCATTTGCATGGCATTGGGTCATTTGGGCCAGCGCAAGTGTACTGGCGTCTTCTCAAGCGTCTCCTTCGTCGAAATTCCACACCTTGAAGATCAACAAGTTTAATAAAGTTTAATAATGCGTCTTATGGTATCCTGGGAAACCACGAAACCTTGATGAATCGCGCGTAGGTGAAGCCAGCGATAACCTTGCATTTGTCCACTGGTTGTCATTTCATGTTGGACAAAAGCGAGTACATCGCGCAAATTGGACTGATTTTTTCTTCTAAAAAGACCTATCCGCTTGTAAAATTCTCTTTAAAGTTCGTATGCTAATTATTATTCTGTCATAATTAGCTAAAGTTGATCGTATTTCTTTGTTACTGAAAGAAAGTCTAAAATATAGCTTGACTAAGTGACCCAACTCTGCCATGTCCTCTATCATTAGGCTATGCAATGAACACTGATCGAATGCGTTTCATTTCGACTTTTTTTTCTTGAAACACAACAACTTTATTCTCGAAATTTAATTAGTTTATTCTCAAGATTGTATTTCGAGTTTTTTTCTCTCAAAATTTAACGAGTTTTTTCTCGAAACACAACGACTTTATTCTCGAAATGTAATGAGTTTATTCTCAAGATTGTATTTAGACTTTTTTCTCGAAATTTAACGATTTTTTTCTCGAAACACTACTTTTTTCTCGAAATTTCACGAGTTTTTTCTCAAGATTGTATTTCGACTTTTTTTCTCGAAATTTAACGAGTTTAATTTCGCATTATAATGACTTTAATCTCGAGATGGTTTTATTATTTTTATTATTACTTGGTCCTAATCCTCTTCCGTAAAAAAGCAAGAGAAATATCCTTATTTATTTATTTATTTATTTGACATCTGTACACTGGCCAATAAAGGATGCGAAAGATACACACACAAAAAAAAGGAATAAAATTAAGCATTAAATATTAGTCGTTCATCATTAGCCGCGTTTCCATTACCCTTCAAATTGCGCAAATTGAAATTGCGAATTGAAAATACGCCAATGGAAAAACGTCATTTCACAAAAACTCCCATTTATCGCAAAAAAGTTTTTACGCTCGTATGAGGTGGTTTTTCAGGCAATTCAAAAAAGAAATATTTTGCAAAACTGCAATGGAAACAGACATTTACAGTCACCTGACGTAGACGACGCGGTGTGTTTGGACAGAAGACGAGACAGAGTTCTTTATTAAATTCATAAAAGACAGAATAATTACAGGAATACTGGATTCTAAACAACAAAGAAATGCCACAATCAAGACCTCGGAGCATAAATGAGGGAGAAACACCCAGAAACACCTCATATGAGCCGCTCACAGAATAAGAGCCTTTCTTTACCATTAATGCTTGGATAACACACATACGTCTCCTTCCATTAAAGGAGAAGTTCACTTTTGAAAAAACTTTTGCTGATAATTTACTCACCCCCATGTCATCCAAGATGTCCATGTCTTTCTTTCTTCAGTCGAAAAGAAATTAAGGTTTTTGATGAAAACATTCCAGGATTTTTCCACATATTATGGATTCCATTGGGACCCAAACGGTTCAAGGTCCAAATGACAGTTTCATTGCCGCTTCAAAGGGCTTTAAACGATACCAGACGATGAATAAGGGTCTTATCTAGCGAAACGATCGGTCATTTCAAAAATAAAATAAAAAGTTGACGTTTTATAAGCACAAATGTTCGCCTTGCTCTGTTCTGTGATGCGCGTTCGTGACGTCACGTAATACGCAATTACGTTGAAAAGGTCAAGTTTGATGTGTTTACAAATGTGCGGAAGGAGGACCATATAAACATTTTCAAATGTATTTGTGTCAGTTTATCGTTTAAAATGCCCATTTCGTGTGCGCATCCTGAGTGTTTTAATATTAAAAAGCCAAAAAGAACATTTTCTTCAATTTTTCAAGCGTGACCTTTTCAACGTAATTGCGTATTACGTGACGTCACGAACGCGCATCACAGAACAGAGCAAGCCGAACATTTGTGCTTATAAAACGTCAACTTTTTATTTTATTTTTGAAATGACCGATCGTTTCGCTAGATAAGACCCTTATTCATCGTCTGGTATCGTTTAAAGCCCTTTGAAGCGGCAATGAAACTGTCATTTGGACCTTGAACCGTTTGGGTCCCAATGGAATCCATAATATGTGAAAAAATCCTGGAATGTTTTCATCAAAAACCTTAATTTCTTTTCGACTGAAGAAAGAAAGACATGGACATCTTGGATGACATGGGGGTGAGTAAATTATCAGCAAAAGTTTTTTTAAAAGTGAACTTCTCCTTTAATGATAACGGCTAGTGTGGTGGCTGGGATATACGTAAACCAACTAATATCCGTCTCCATGATTTCTGGGATGATTTATCGCAGGAGGAAAAAAATTACGTTTTAGTCGCATAACATCGGTTAATGGAAACGCCGTCATTTCGCAATCGTTTTTTGTCGACATTTAGAGAGAAAAAAAAAAAATCGCACAATTTTAGCGCAAATCTGTAATGGAAACGCGCCTACTGATTTGTCACTGACATCAACGTTACCGTGTTAGAATAGATGTGAGCAGAAAGGAAGGACCTTTTCAGCAAATGATGACTTAGATCGACTACTTTTATGGTTCTTTTTGGAGCTCGACAACCCCTGGGTAAAGCCTGCTTGCTGCATCATAATTATGACATAAAAGCTTTTGACATAAAGGCTTTTTGTCATAATTTGATTTTGCCATAGTTTCGACTTTTGTCATTGTATCTCATAATTGTGACTTTTATCTCATAATCATGTTTTGTGTCATAATTATTACTTTGTATCTTGTAATTTAGACTTTTGTCATAATTTTGAATGTCATAATTATGCTTATCTCATCATTTTGACTTTATGTCATAATTATGTTTTGTGTCATAATTAAAACTTTGTATCTAAAAATTTTGACTTTTTGTCAATTTTGGATTTGTGTCATAATTATGTTTCTCTCATAATGTCGACATAATTATGACTTTTATATCTAATAAATTAAACTTTTTGTCATTATTATGCTTTTTATCTCTTAATTTTCACTCATTATTTGACTTTGCCATAATTATGTTTGCCATCATTTCTACTTATGTAATTGTACCTCATAAATTAAACATTTTTTTTATCATAATTATGCTCTTTATCTCCTTATTCCCTCATAATCATGTTTTGTGTTATAGTTATAACTTTGTATCTCATAATTTAGACTTTTGTCATAATTTTGAATGTCATAATTATGCTTACCTCATAATTTTGACTTTATATGACTTTTCATCTCATAATTTACACTTTTGTCATCATTTTGACTGTCATAATTGACTTTTTATCTCATAATATACACTTGTCATCATTTTGACTGTCATAATTATTATTTTTATCTCATAATTTCTACTTTTTTGTCATAATTATGTTTTTATCATAATTTAGACTTTTGTCATTATTTTGAATGTCATTATGCTTATCTCATATAATTGTGACTTTTTATCTCATAATTATGTTTTCTGTCATAATTATAACTTTGTATCTCATAATTTAGACTTTTTGTCGTAATTTTTTATTTGTGTCATAATTATGTTTTTTCTCCTCTTAATTTAGACTTTTTATGTCATAATTATGTATTGTCTCATAATTATGACTTTGTGTCTCATAAATCCAACCTTTTGTCATAATTATGCTCTTTATCTGCTTTTTTCCCCTCATAATCATGTTCTGTGTCATAATTATAACTTTGTATCTCATAATTTAGACTTTTGTCATAATTTTGAATGTCATAATTATGCTTATCTCATAAATTTGACTTTATATGTCATAATTATGACTTTTCATCTCATAATTTTCACTTTTGTCATCATTTGAATGTCATTATGCTTATCTCATAATATACACTTGTCATCATTTTGACTGTCATAATTATTCTTTTTATCTCATAATTTCAACTTTTTTGTCATAATTATGTTTTTATCATAATTCAGACTTTTTGCCATAATTTTGAATTTTTGTCATAATTATGTTTTTTTTTCTCCTCATAATTTTGTGTTGTCTCATAATTATGACTTTGTGTCTTATAAATTCAACTTTTTGTCATAATTATGACTTTTTCTGACTGTCATAATTAGGATTTACTAAAGCATGATCTGGAAGAGCACAAGGTTGCAGGACTGGAACAACACACGCATGCGTAAATGGCAGAATTGGTATGTTTGTCTGAACTGCATGTGTAAAGCGCATTAGCAGAGGTTTAGTTGAGGATCAGAGGAGATGTGAGGGTCACATGATCTACAGGAGAGATGCTGGGCCTCAGTGTTTACACGTTCAGCATATGCCACGTCTCTGATGCCAGGGGTGAAAGGGCTCAAATGGAAAGCATGTGTTCCTCGTTCTCGGCTGCTCAACTCGACTGAGGGCTTGTGGGAAACATGAGGATTACCAGATAATATTTTGCTTGCCTTCTGCTCCTTAGTGGTTTGCAGACGCAACGAGGCATCCTCCGCTGAGACCTCACAGTTTTATAAAATCTGCTGCAATCTATAGCCATTATCGACTCACAAACCTCAACGTTTCAAATCAAAATAAAGAAATTATTACTGGAAATCATTTCAAATCAGGCCTAACCGCATCAAATGAGCATGTTCTGTGAATCTTGGCTAGATTCTTGAGACATTCAAGCAATTGTGGTCTGTCTCTTAATGGGCCAAAGATTTGTAACAACACAGCCGTCAAATCAAAGAGTAACATTATATGTACTTGCACCATACAAACGTGTGTATTTGAGCATACGAGTGACAGACTGACAAGAAGAGCGTTTCCTATCTGCCACAATATCTCTTTCTCAAGCTGAAATACTTGGAAAGCTGCTGTCAGCGGTGATATGACGAAACGTTCAGAGCGACTCTGTGTATCTGTAATTACAGACTAGGGCATTTAAACGTCCACTTGAGCCGCTCAGAGCCACACATAACAAATATATCATTTCGGTGATTTTAATGACAAGAACAGGACTCTGAAATTTATATCTTTTCTAAATAGTCCACAGTCTGGAAGATTTTGCCTTTAAGGATTTAAAAGCCACTGTACATGTAACACAATCCTTTCGACCACACTTACCAAAACACTAAAATATACTATCGTTCAACATTTTTTCGGATTTATTTTCGTCCTGCATTTATTTGATCGAAATTCAAGTAAAACCAGTGAAATATTTTTTTCCTATGTGAATATTTAGTAAAGTGTAATTTATTCATGTGATCAAAGATGAATTTTCAGGATCATTACTCCAGTCTTCAGTGTCACATGATCCTTCAGAAATCATTCTAATACGATGATTTGCCGCTCAAGAAACATTTATGATTATTATCAGTGTTGAAAACAACTTCATATTTTTGTGGAAACCATGACACATATATTTTAGGATTATTATAGAAAGTTAAAAAGAACAGTATTTATTTGGAATAGAAATATCTTGCAAATTATAACGGTCACTTTTGATCACTTTAATGCATCCTTGCTGAATAAAAGCACAAAAAATTATTGACAGCTAGAAAGTTTGTCTAAAATATGAAAGTCTAGGACTGTCAGAAATATTAGTTCTACTGTTATTATAACATGCTACTGTTATAATAAAGTACCATAATTATCCTGGCAAGTCAACAGACTCAACACTATTCACTATCCATCAAGGATTTGTATGGATTAATATTGAAATATTGAAACTTGCAGCCGATGATGTCACAGAGGCCGTGCGGGACAGTCTGATCATCAGGGGCCCGAATGAGGAACTGTGTAAAGTGAACTAATCTTCCCTATTCGTGTATCTGAAGTGGACTGCCGCAAGACTGAAATTCACAGCAAAAATACATTCATATTACAATAATAAAATATGGTAAATAATGTAAATGTAGCCTTTTAGCTTCACAAAAAAAAAAACATTCTACAAAAACATGCTCTATGTATTTGGGAAAACCTGTCAATAACTTGTTTGGGTCATATTTCACTCCCAAAAAAAAAAAAAAAAAAAAGTAAGAAATTACTAATTAAAAATTATACATTTTTTTTTAATCGTTAAAGATTTTGTAATCACATTGCGTAGTTGTGCTTGGAGTCCATTGTTTTATTTGTGATAATAACGCAATGAAACATGACAAATTATGCCGACATTATTTTTGGCCAGGCTGTCATACAAAAAAAAATTATGAACATATGCAAAAACAAGAGAGAACCAATATATTGATTTTTAAAATATTAAAAACTGATTATGTTCCAGTCAGTGTATTTTTTGTTTTTGCATTTTACAATAAAACCTGTAGCTGTTGATTAGCCTTTTTTGTCAAATAATTTTATCAGATTAATTAATACCTTAATTAATATCAGATAGTTTAGTGTTTTGTTCTTCCTCATATTTAAGTATTATATACTCTATATAGGTGTGTATATACTTGTGTACATACATAATTGGTATGCATATTATAATATATAATAATTAAAATTGTGTGAGAAAATCAGACATTTTGAAATTGTAAAGAGTTTATATAGATAATGACATTTGTTTGAACTAAATGAGTTTTTCCTAATAAAAAAATAATTTTGACCAAATTTGACAAAAAAAAATTTGCGTCCCTGTTGAAAAGACAAGTTTAGCCCAGACATATATTTCCATTCTGGTCTAGACCGGTTTATGCTGGTTACTGCCGCAGACCATCAAACCCCAGCAATACCAGAGCTAGTCGATGCTTAACCAGGATCCAAGACTCAACACACACTGATCTGAGCGGGTGTATTATTACAGAGAGCCAAATCTCCACCAAACGCCCTCATTCTCTCTTAACGTCAGTGTCACCAGAGACAGTCCAGAGTGCTATAGCTCACAGACGCTTGAGCGAGACGCCCCTGCTGGAGACCCTAATTAAAGCCAAACTCCTCAAAGAGATATGACCGGTAACCCAAGGCTGAAATATGTATCTGAAGCATATTTAATAAATTATGCATCCCTTATTTACTAATGGGCTATCGACTGCCGAGCCGCTGAGCCTGATAGGATGTCAGCGAGTCGAGAGAGGGATGAAGAGCTGGAAGACAGGAGAAAGAGAGAGACAGCACTTAAAAGGGTCTCACTTCTCCCTCGAGGACGGGGGAAGAGAGACATTGTTTCACTCTTCTCTGCTCTCTATCTCTCGCTCTCGGTTGTTCTTTGGGTTTCAGCTTGTTTGAAATGGAAAATGAGATCCGATCATTTTGGCTCCGCTCTAACAACTTTTCAAACGTGGCAAAAGATTGAGTTTTTAAATTGAAGGTTGTGTTGCACAATTTCTAACATCCAATATTATAAATCTACAGTCAAACCAACATTTATTCAGACACCGTCAACATTTCTCACGTTATCACCGTTTATTCGCTGTAGTTTAGAAAATGGTTATAAAATATGATCAGTTGATATTTGACTGGTTTTGTCCGTCCTTCTGTTAGACTGTCTCACACATGAATTATGTTGAATATCTGTCAGATGTTAAATTTAACTACACAATTAGATAATACCAGTTTAGCTCAACCAATCACCAAGCAATGCTTCATGTTGTTCAGTCTGTGTGTAAAAAGAGCATTAGCAATTAAAGACAAAACACTTCAGCTAAACATGATCAGCTCAAAGTGTCTGAAGAACTTGGTCCCAAATTTAGTCACTGTATATAATTTTTGGGTGTAATATGTCACAGTTTATTTTATTTTGCTCTCCTCACTTATAAATGAACTATAGTGTCCTGATCACACTAGTGCTCAGATGTGTCTCAAGAGGAGCTCTCGGTTATGTAAGCTTTGTTTTAAATGTTTCTAGCCAAAAATTAGAGAATAAAAATATGTTTGTGCATAGAAGCTCATGAATTCACTAAGAAATGCTTGAGATCATATTGAGACTTTAGATTGCCGACACAACATCTGAGAAGCATTTAATGCCACTGTCTAAGACAAAACTAATGAGATATAAAAAGCATCTGATTTGTGGTTTTCTTTCCTATTGTTTGCCACAAATGAGATGCAATTACTAAAATTGATTATTTACACAAAAAATAAAACAGGGAGAGAAAATAATCAGCTTTCTATACACTTATTTACATACACTATCACTCAAAAGTCTCTTATCAAGGCTGCTATACTTTGATTTAAAAAAATACAATATAAACAGCAATATTGTGAAATATTATTACAATTCAAAATAAATGTTTTCTAAGTGAATATATTGTTAAATGTAATTTATATCCTGTGATAAAAGCTGAATTTTCAGTGTCTTCAGTGTCACATGATCCTTCAGAAATCATTCTAATATGATGCATTCTTGCTGAATAAAAGTATTAATTTCTTCTTTTTTTTTTTTTTTTTAAAAGCAGGAAGAAAATCTTACTGACCCTGAACTTTTGAACACTAGTAACACATATATGAGTAAAAATCATTGAAGTATGTCAAATTGATAAGAATGTAAATGTGTATCTTGAAATGCAAAGTAAGTCACTTTGGATAAAGCATAAATGCCTCTGGGATCTGATGGTCTGAGGTCATCTCTGATGCTAAAACAATGATGATTCCCATCTGGGATTGTTGCTCAGCTGATCCCGGAACAGTGGATTATAAGACACTGATGCCGGTGTGTCAGCGCAGTGTATCATGTGACACTCCAACACCCTCTGCAGGTTCTTATGGGTAACTTCATACGGCTGAAAATATACCCACAGATAAACCTTCTTGTGTTTCCAAAGGATATCAAGCAATATCAAATTGTCAAGGATATGAGGACTAAAAAACTCTGAAATGACATCAACTCAGTAGACGCAAATAACAAATAAATAAATAGCTTTTCTAAAACAGAATCACGTGTAATTCAGACTGAGATACAGCGGCTGTCAGAGCGGGACAGACTCGGGGCCGACAGCGAGACGGCGTTATCTGGTGCGGGGAAATCAATGGTACCCTGAGCTGGAGCCTGGACCGGGTCGCAGGAACAGGGTAGCGTTACAGTCATGGACCGAACGGACTCCTTCAATGGGACAGTGGCTCTGCGAGGCCATCCATATTATGTATGAAAGAAACATTTGGTGCTTTGACTTAGAGTGTATACTAATCTTATGCGTTCAAGCAGACGCTTTTATCCAGAGCGACTTACAATAGATCAACAAAAGCAATTTATTAAAGAGCCAACAATATTCCTAATATACAATGTCAGGTTTATTAGACAACTAGATTAGACAGAAAGCTAGAGAAGAGGAAAAAAAATATATATATATATATATATATTCTTAAACAATTACACAGACTGGAACATTCCAGATGCAACATCAACAAGAGCGGCAATAAAAATGATGCATTTACTTTTAAATTGATGCTCTTCGAGTAAAATATGACTCATGTTGAGGATGGATGCTTAACATAACATGCTTCATAAAAAATAACTAACCATGAATAAAATGCAATGCAAACTAGATTCTTACATTTTAAAGAAGGAGTTAATATCTCCACTATGACAGCAGGTTGCTCATAACTTTTTCAAAGTTTTAAATTAAACAAAGATTACTGAAGTACATTTAATAAGAAAATACGCTAACACTTTATTTTACAGTGTCCTTGTTACATATGTTGCATGTATAGTAATAACAGTAAATTATGCATAATTACATGCAATTAACCCTCAACCAAACCCTAATCCTACCCTAACCCTATAGTAAGTAAATTACTCAGTACTTAAATATATAATTACACTGTAACAATGACACCTTAAAATAAAGTGTAACCGAAAATACTATTTTAGTCTTTAAAATTTCAATGATTCTTTGTAATTATTCGGTTTCATTTTAGGTTGAACTATCTCATGTATCCCATTGCTTAATTTTAATCTAACTACTGTACATAATTACAGCATAAATATCATCAATAAGTCACAATCTCCCTAATTTCAGTCGGTCTCTTTCTCCTCATGTGGAGGACGGATGCTTTGACAAAGACGTTTTTGCACTCATTAATACACAATACTTAAATACAAATAACTAACCATGAATAAAAGATAATGTAAACTAGGTTTTAAAGAAAATACAAAGGAGTTGTATGACTTTTCGAAGTTTTAAATAAAAGACATTTTACAAGAAATACTATTTTAGTCTTTCTATTTCAAAATAGAACATCAAAATAGTTTAATTTAATGAGTTACGCAAATGTGCAATGATTCTTTGTAATTATTTAATTTCATTTTTGGTTGAATCCCATTGCTTATTTTTAATCTGACTGCATAATTACAGCAGTTAATTATTGTAAACAACTGGCTGATTGACAATATGCAGTCTCTACATTTTGTAAAGACAGAGGCCATTCTGTTTGGCTCAACATACAAATTTAATAGATGCTCGAAATTTAGGGTTATTTTGAATAATGTTGTGGTCGGTACAAAAACGTCAGTAAAATACCTGGGTTACATCCTAGAAAACAACTTGGATGGCAGGAAGATGGCCAATAAGGTTCTGAGTAAAGTTTAGATAATGTTAGGGTTAGGCTTATGGTTTAGGCTTATGGTTAGGGTTAGGGTTAGGGTTAGGCTTATGGTTAGGTTAGGGTTAGGGTTAGGGTTAGGGCTTCTGCCATTTCCCATCCCTCTCTCCTCCTCTCCAGGCTTACAAAGTTTTTAGCCAGAAATTCTACATTTTTAGATAGGTCAACAATGATAATTTTAGCTAACGCCTTAATTTTAAACCAGTTTGAATATGCATGCACTTCCTGGTTTGAAGGCCTAACAAAACGACTTAAAGGGAGGCTGCAAACAGCACAAAATAAATTAATAAGAGTAATTCTAAACATGGGCCATAGGTCTCATATAGGTAGGTCACAATTTGTTGAGCTTAACTGGCTTCCTGTTGAGTCGCGTGTTATTATGTCAAGACTGACCATGACCCATAAAATATTGTATGGTAATGTCCCAAATTATTTGTTGTGTCTTATTACTAAGGTGAAGGACACTATTTACACACTCGTGGCAGTATATCAGACCTCTGTCCTTATGCATTCAAGACAATGTTAGGGAAAGAAACATTTGCCTATATAGGGGCAGTTCAGTGGAACAAGTTAGACCGGCAAATTAAAGTGATTTCAAGCATGAACTCTTTTAAAAAGAGGACCAAGGACTGGTTATTGGAGAGGGTAGCGGAATAGGACCAGGGGCCAGTTAGCGTCTATATTTTTGCTTATTTAAGGAAAATGTTATGTCATTGATTATCACATAATATGTAAGTGTCTTGTCCTGATGTTATGTGTTGAGGACCACAATGGAAATAAGTCCTGGACTTTATTGTGTTTTTATCCACGATTGTATTTGATGCCTTTTGTTTTATGTTTAAGGCATTCTTGATATAATTAAATAAAGCAAAAAAAAAAAAAAAAAAAAAAGCATAAATCTCATCAATAAAGTCACTATCCGCCTAATTTCAGTTAGTCTCTTTCAAGTTTTCATCAGTACTGCATTTCTTGACCACGCATTTGGTGAGTTAGAAGAGCATTGAAAAGGTTTAGCATCTAGAAGGAGGCTGTTGACCGTTTGATGTCTGCAAGATGCCGCAATCTAATCCAGTGTCTTCAACAACGCTCTCCTCACTCGGTGCGTGAGATTTTAATAATATGTAATGACACCCTTGAAAAAATCAATCTGCAATCTGCCATTGGCGCGAGAACGCTTGCATATTCACTTCAGCTGACATCATTAAAAAGACATCCATCCACATCAGATGCACTGACTTTGTTTAATTAGTTTCTACAAAGATATCGAGCAAACCTCTGACCAGAATAATGCTGATTCTGTGCGATTATTGTAAAAAAAAAAAAAAACTGAACTGCATAGAAAAGTTTTTCCATGCATGGAGCCGAGCCTCCTGGGAAAGAGGAAAGGTTATCGAGAGAGAATGTGTGCGCTGTAATGGTTCTTTTTGGAAAAAAATGGCACGAAAACGTTACACTAATGGAACAATCGGTTCCATCACCTGCAATTCCGTCTTTATCCAACTTCCTAATTCTGTTAACGGCTAATGCATGAATCAGAAAGGTGTTTACTGATGTACAGACTGTACATTCTCTGCAATGGCTGAGGATATGAATTGTGGAAGATGTCAATGATGGCCATATCCTTCGCTGGGCTGCATCTCATGTGTCTCATTGAGCCTCCCCACCCCCCCACCCCGCCACAGCCACAGTGCATCCTGGGAACCATTAAGGAAACCCGAGAACACCGCAAGCACACAAGAAACACACAAACACAATCAAGAGGAGAGGATGGCTGACCAACACCCACGGGCCACACTCTGAAGAGGCGATGGTGCAGATTTATCGACCGCTCGAATTTCAGACAAAAAGCATCACTTTCTGCTCATAAAGTTGTGAAGAGCTGGGAAACTTTCATGTATGAATTCTGGCATCAATTCAAGTATAAACAGGGGACCAAAAGCATTATTCTTTAAAGTAAACCCTTGACTAGGTGCTGTGCAATTAATCGATATCGCTTTTTGGCTCCCAATGATTATAAAAACTAGCCTTGAAATCCAGACCTAAATCTGAAAGATTAATGGTCTGGCGTCGACTAATGAAAATCGGGGCGGCACCAAGCATGCATTTGAAAATCTCACTGCACGCAATTGGTTAACACTACGACCAATCACAACATCGCTTAGCTACCAGTGGAGCTAACTGGTAGATTAGACTCTTGCCGTATCTGGTCAGCAAAACAGCAAAAACGTTCTTACAAAGGAACGATTCGAGCGGCGTCTTCTGTTCCTCTTTTAGATAAAAAGCCAAGTCTAAAGGCCCTTTCACACTGGACGCGATTTTGACGCACGAATCATTCGCGCGATGGTTTTATTTTTCGATCAGCTGTTTGTGTAATGAGTGCTTCCACACCGAACGCGAATGCGCAGCGGCGAAAAAACGACTTTTATTTTATTCGCTTCGATGTCGATTTTTTTTTTACTTTTGCGGCGACAGAATAGGCTTCAGCCAATCACATACTACAAGGACAACGATTTGAAAGACAATGTGTGGCGTAGCATTGCCAACCAACTCGGTTATCTTGACTGTGAGTTTGTTGTGTGATAGTTTTAGTCATATAGTCCTGTGCTGTGTAGGCTAGCAGGCCAAACTACATTTGGGATAGAAAGCACTATTATCGTCAAAGATAGAGACAGAGACCGTGTTTACTTTGAACACGTAACAAAATGTAGTGAGACTATTTAGGGCTGCTTTTAGTATACTATACATTCTTTGTGTGATATCTACAGTTTCTAGTCAAATGATTTTTAACTTACTTACTTCGTGTGTTACATGTAATGTGTAGTTACATTACAAAACGCACTGTGTTTAGTTGAAGACGCAAAAAAAAAAAAAAAAAAAAACTGTGCACATACTCCCCTTCAGACTCTCTGTTCTGTAAGATTGGGTGCACCCAAAACCTTCTTTTCTGTCTTTTAAATAAAATGAAAAGCTCGTCTTCACTGGATGCTATGACTATGACTGGATGATGATGATGATGAAGTGTCCATTTTTTCTCAGCTGTCGGCGCGATTCGCGCGAAAGTTTTGGAATGTTGAAGCTCTCTGAACGTCACAGACGTCGCAAATTCGCGTCGCGGCTGATGTGAATGGTTTTGATGCGAACTATTCGCACACGAACTATTCGCTTTTTCGTTTCGCTTTTTCGTTACGCATCCGGTGTGAAAGGGCCTTAACTCATTCATTGTAGCGGCCAAAGCCGTTTCAAACAACTGGTGTTCATCCATAGCCATCTTGCAATGTTTACTAATGACTTCGACGTCACAGCGCTGTCGTCATCTCGCCTCTGGCCCGCCTATATCAGATAGCCCGATGTGATTGGTGCAGCTCGGATACAAGGGCATAGTTAATGAGCATCATTACTAGACACCAGAGTAACTCGCTGAGCAAATTCAACTTGTGCTCTCGTGAGAACTCTGGATTTCCAGGGTATATGAAAACAATATAATCAAGGTAAAACGATTATTGTGCCGTTTTCAGTGTTGTAAAATGCAGTCTGCTGTTGCTAATTTCTGTTTTAAATTAAACAGCGTTATTAAAAGCTCATTAAGCCGCCAAAGAGGCACAGTTCCCCCGGCGGCTTTTTGCGTGCACACTCCGAGGCAGAGCCGAATGCGGATAAGCAAATGGGCTTCGGATACACACCTAAACACGCAGACACAAAACTGTCAAAATGCCTTTTTGGAGAGTATTCACGTAAACACAGTGGGTTATGTTTTAAGTAAACGTACACTGTTGAGAAAGAAAACTCGTGTGTAACAGTATATTGGATCCGTGCGGGTCTTAAAGTGACAGTAGCCTAATAAACCTGCTACAGTCTTTCATTAATGATACTTAAACAACAAATGACAAAGAAAAATCTCTTACTGCGCTTGACTGAATAACTTAAGTAGCTTTAATAAGGATGAATCTATATTTAATGTTTACATTAAGACTATGCTGTGTGTTTTAAAATTTTTGTTGTAGGCCATAACTTCTGAATACCACCAATCTTCCTGAAAAACCTATTTAATTTGTATTTTAATTCTGTTGTATTGCTGACTGTTTACTTGTCTTAAGTAATTGTTTGAGGACCTTTTTCTTACATTAGTATTCGTTTTTGCTGAAGTATGTATAATGAAATTGTGTGACCAATAATCGTGTTAAATAATGGAGATTTCAGTATTTACCGTGATTATGAATTTTTGCCATAATCGAGCAGCTCTACCAATGATCTTACATTGTCCAACATTTAACATAGAGGAGCAAATGAGTGGTCAGGCCATGCATTAAATATGGTTAATTCAAGAAAAAGCTTTTTTGATTTATATTGCATATAGTGATTTAATACACTTTTATTCAAAATTTTATTCAAATCGAACTCTGTAGAGACGCTGGTCCAGATTTATCGAGCTCTCAAGTTTCAGACAAAAAGCATCACACCGTTTTCAAGAGCTAGGAAACTTTCAAGAATAAATTCGAGCATTAATTAAAGCATAAACTATTTAATTTGAGGTAAATCCATGACCTTGACATCACTAGAGTTGTGCTACAGAAACATATACAACCATTAACATTTGAAGTCATAATTGCAGTATATTTTAGGCGCTTCACATGCCAGTTTTACTTGCTCATCTTGGCCAGGCGCCTTGGCATAGCAGACCAAATTAGTGGTCAGCGGTTTGCGGATCTGTTTACGTGTCTTATGTAATTGTTCTGAGGACCTTTTTCTTACATTAGTTAGTATTAGAATTAGAAGTATGTATAAATGTGAAATTTCATTGATATTCAAAATCACTCATATCGTGAAATAAGACTTTGATCATATTGCCCACCAATAACCGTGTTAAATAATCATTATTTCAGCATGATTTTTTATGATGCCATAATCGAGCAGCTCTACCCATGATCTTACCATTACTAGAACAAGTTGAGCTACAGAAATGTTTCCAACCTTTAACATAGCGTACCAAATGAGTGATCAGGCCAGGCAATAAATACAGTTAATATAAGAAAAAGCTTACATAGAGTGTTTTTTTAATTTATATTACATTTAGTGAAGGTTTACAGTAAGAAGTTATTCCGATTTACTAACTTAGTTATTCCAGATTTATCGAGCTCTCAAGTTTTAGTCAAAAAGCATACCACAGTTTCCGAGAGCTAGGAAACTTTCAAGCAGCATTAATTAAAGCATAAACTATTTAATTTAAGGTAAATCCATGACCTTGACATCACCAGAGTTGAGCTACACAAACATATACAACCATTAACATTTGAACCAGTATATTTTAGGCGCTTCACATGCCAGTTTTACTTGCCCACCTTGGCCAGGCGCCTTGGCATAGCAGACCAAATTAGTGGTCAGGCCATGCCGGTTAGGTGGTCAGCGGTTTGGGGATCCTGTGGTCAGCGTGCAACGGGAGCCGGAGCGACTACAGATCGCTGACCACAGCTTGTCATTGATCCCACACTCAATCGGATTATTGCGGGCCCGAAACAGCCGTGCCTGCAGAATCCGCCAGGCCTGCCAGAAGAAGGAGGGGTGGTGTCAGTCTCCGACGAATGGATGGAGGGAGGAGGAGGGTGGAGATGGATGTGAAAACGAGCGAGCGGAGTGACAGCCCAGGGACCGATTGATCTTCTCATCATTTCCCATCCCTCTCTCCTCCTCTCCGGGCTCCTCTCGCTCCCTCCACCCCAACCTCGCCTGGAGACGGATTCTGTTGAGCTCCACTGTATTGGATTTATGAGTTAATGGAGATGTCAAGACATAACAGATCGTGAAATAAGGAAGAGAATAGGAGGTGGCGGAGAGTTCTGTTTACACTCCCTCTCTCTTTAACTTGACGGGCGTTTGGAAGGAGTCAGTCTTAGTTATAGAGAATTACAGAGAACTTTAGGAGCGTGTTTGAATCAGAAATGACCATGTCTATGCCTCTTTATGAAGGGTTTGGCCTTCATAACACAAGCTTTGATGCTTCTACTGGGTGTAGGAATTGTAAAATAACAGTAGTCAAAAGACCTTTCCATGCCAAAGATGCCATTGTTGACAAAGAAACTTTAGGAACTTCATCATTAACTTTCCAAGCCACAGGAGCCACTGCTATCGTTAAATAAGAAATTGCGCTCAAAAGCTTCTTATACATCGCAAAAGATCGTCACAGTGTTCAAAACGTGTCGGTATACTTTCTTGTATCCAATCTATAGACACTTTGCATTAGTAATGATGTACCAAATTTCAGATTGATGGATAGATGGATACAGACATATACGCTGCATAATATAGAGGTGAATATTGTCTAGTACCATGAAATACCCTCAAAACACAAAATATGAAAGAATAAATATTACTGAAACAAAATATAGTACACAGTACAGCTGTGACCCAAATGACATACCATACACCATGCACTTATACTACGCACTTAACCCTCTAGTGCAGCGGTTTTCAATAGGTGAGGCGCCAAAGAGCAACAGGGGAGGCGCGACACGCAAAGAAAAAATAACTGTATGAAGCTCTATTGATATCGGTAATTGTGTGTGCGAGTATTAGCTTTAAAATGCGTCGTTTCCTTGTCCCAAGTCAACAGAAGTCAGCATTAAGGGAGGATACGGAGCCCGGGAAGTCACCTAGCTGTGTAAGTAAAAAAAAAAAAAAAACGATCCGTGGCGACGGTTTTGCAATCCGTCTGCTCAGTTTATATACAGTAGGCCTACTCACTACTCACGAATTCTCAAACTGTTCCCTCGGTTTAACAAATAGTGCCCACGGATTAATAAACCGTACCCACGAGTTTCTAATACGCGCTCTCAGACTTGTTAACCGTGCCTTCAGTTTTTGCATCTGTACCCACAAATTCATAAACCGTGCCCACGCTTTCGTAAAACGAAATTGATCCATTTCATACAATCCGTCTTCATTTGGCAAGTGCACTTGCGCAAAAACGTTTTTCGTGTTCAACTGTTTTTTGTGTGTGTGGATGCTGCTGATAAAACAGCTTCACCGAGACTACAAAGAGACATGCATTTGTGTGTGTGTGTGTGTGTGTGTGTGTGTTTGTTTCTTTTGTAAAAGTTTCCCGGATATAACTTCCCTATTTAATGCTCAATTTTCCTTACAAATTTTATGATCAACATTACAATGTGAACGTAGCCATGTAAAATGTAAGGTATGATGCCACCCTTATAGAACAATGTGCAGTTACGTTTAAATTGTAAAATATTTAATAGCATGGAATTACAGTGTAATTAGTGTTAGCTCACTATCTTAGCCTTTTTCAGTGCATTAGGTGAGGTAATCTGATAATATTAGTGATTCTCATTTATCAAAACACTAAAACTGGTACCGTTTTGGAGAGAAATTGGGTATTTTTCAATCTCTCTATTTAACCCGTCTCATGGTGTGTGATGCTGATCTATCATATGAGATTCTAAAGGTTTTTGAATTCTTTGCACAGTTATGAAGATTGATATTAATGTGCAACAATAGCATGCTCAGTGGCCTTTCGCCTAATTTTAAATGCTTTTTTTCTTCTTCAAATAATATGATTTAAATGGTGATGAGTGTACTGATTTGATGCATTTTAAAAAGATGGATGATATTCTTCAATCTTTCTGACAAAGAACAAAATATAATGTGAATTACAGTATGTGCAATGTTTATTTTATTTTATTAATTGTAGTGCACAGTGTTTATTATAAGGGGGTAGAATCCGCAGCTCAGTACTCACTACTCACTACTCATGAGTACTTTTAAATAAGCTACTTTTTTATTCTTACTCAAGTAGTTTTTTGGACAAGTACTTTTTACTCTACTCGCACTACATTTTTTGGAATGTAATGGTACGTTTACTTGAGTATGTTTTTCAGTACTTTTTCCACCACTGCTGATTTTGTTCGAGATGATGTGCATCTCCTTCAAATGTGCGCTTAAAGCCCAGACACACCGTGCCGATTTCAGCCATCAGGTGTTGTCGGCGGTAGCTCTGGCGCCGATTGCACATGTTAAGCATGTTTTGTTGACTTGTGGTTTGGTCTACTGATGTTCAGTGATTTTAAAAGTAGCCTCAATTAGGCCTGCATGAAATTGGAAATTATTTGCTGTTGCAAAGAATCGTTTATGAATGCACTTTTAAGAAAGTTGTGGAAATAAAATAATATTTACATTTTATCAGTTTTTATTGAAACTCATCATTGCCTGGAACACACAAAAGATGGCATTTACTGCAGAGGCGTGTGTGGGTTAGGGCAGGTGGACGGGATTTTGGGGAAGGGGGGGCTCGGCTGTCCTAACCTACTCTAAGGGGAGGCTCACATTCACCCAATTTGAAAACCCCTGCTCTAGTGTATGAGGTTTAAAATGCTATTTTGTCATCCAGCTCAGTTTGATAGCCCTTCCCTTTAGCTGCGTAATTAAAGCTGCGACTTGAGTTGTGAGTATGAAGAGTCCAATATTCCACGCTTTATATTTTTGGTTAATTAAGTGCAAAATCCGGGTATTTGAAGTGCACCTTTTCTTCTTGGAATTTTCAGTGTGAACACACTACTCTCACCATTTATACTACAAGATGGCATAGAACAATGCATAAGTATGCCTAATGCCGACTAGCTGAAACATTCTAAGGGCCCTATCTTACACCCGTCGCAATGCAGGGGCAAGCGCGGCGCAAGTGTTTTTTGCTAGTTTCAGCCCCACGCAATTATCATTTTCACGTCCTGCGCCACGTTGTTTAAATAGCAAATGCATTTGCGCCCATTTGTGCGCAACATTTTTTTTGTTATTTAAACAGCGCGTTAGTAATGTGCGCCTATAGGCGGGTCCACAACACGCGTACACTCTGCTTATTACACACACAGGGACGCACAGCAGCACACAAACATGCCAAATATTTAAAATAAAAGGATTACAATGTAAAAGATTATTGTGTACATAAAGATATGGTGGAATGGAATCCGGCTTGTCCCGTAGATGTTCTGCTTGCGCACTTTAACCTCGCGCACGAGCAGATCCGTTTGCGCTCTGGAGACGCTTCGGTCTTTCCACTATCAAATTCCGTCATGTAAATAGCGAATCCGCCATGGCACGAGCGCAACTGGCATTTAAAGGGAATGGGAGATGAGACTCTGATTGGTTTAACACAAGTAAATCCCAAAACACACCCATTACTCATTATTTGAATATGGACAACCCTTTTAGACAATGCGCCGGGAGCACCGACCATTTTCCCCGTCGTTAAACTAGCAAAAGTGGATTCGGACACTGTTTAAATGTCCTAAGTGAACTTGCGACCTGCGCTTTAACCATGCACTTAGATCGTTAAAATAGGGCCCTAAGACTGAACTGAACACACTTACAGACTGTTTCCAAAGACTGAAGCAGATTTTAAACACCGAATTTGAACACAGACTAAACACAACTGTCTCTGACTCGGCGAGTTTGGGCATGATCAGTCGTAAGTATCAGATTACATTCATAATCGGCCTTACAGTCCTTTAGTGTGTCCCCGGCTTGATGGGACGCACCTAAAATTCTTTTTTTCTTTAAATGTTATGCTTTATGCTCTGTTGTGACCACCCTGAGGAATACCAGAAGCTAAACTTCAACCACTAGGCCATAACTACCCAGTTCAAAGCTCTTTGAAAGCCAAGATTTAGCTAGACAAGACCACTCGAGTCCACATAGTTCTTGGGCTTAAGAGGTCTGATCTTGACTTTGACATACAGCAACATTTAAACAGCACCAAACTCCCTGGATATAAACCCTTTAGTGGTCCATGTTGAGTTAGAAGGGACATGTGATGCAGAAAACTGAGCTATGATAAAACTTACAGACCTCCAGTAAGACTATGAAGACGATGATGAAGTGTGTGTTCCTCTCTGTGCGTCTGATTGTCTTGCAGGTTTTCTGGGATTAACGTCAGGTTTTGCGTTGTATCGATTCCCTATTGGCTTGGCACTGGTCACTTCCGCCCATCTTGTCATTGGCAGAAGGAGGCGGCTCTGCTTTCTTCTTCACATTGATTGGCTCACAGAAAGTGCTTGTGGTTGTGGTCGAGCTGCCCACAGTCCCACACAATTCATCCATTCCTTAGACAATAACAGCAATGAAATGGCTAGCTTATAGTGGTAATGGGGTTAAAAAGATGCATTGAACAGATGTATGCTAATGCTCAACAAACCTGACTATGCATGTTTTGGGCTGAGGCGCAGTGGGTCATGCAGGTGCTCTTGGGAACATGACTTCGAATCTGGCTTTCGTGATGTTCTAATCCCATTTCTTCTATTTCCACCACTTTCCTTCCTTAACAATTGACTGTGAAATTACAGGCAAACAGGCCATAAATATCAAGTACATAACCTCGATCAATCTGATACACATTCAGTTCTGATCGTGATCAAGCCTATGGCCAAATTCAAGCAGTATCAACACTGAAAAGGTTTTATCTTTTCAAACAAAGGGCCAAAACGTCCCCCACTAGACCCAGTTTAATGTCATTTATTGTTATTAATGAGGGGGAATTAGGGGGTCATGAGGTTACTTTCAATTTGCAACTTGTTCCACTCAACCATCTAATATCTCAATCAGTCATTGCACTAGATTATTAAACCAACAACAATTTGGACAGACTCTTAAAAGTAATAAAATCAGTAATCAGTAAAGGAACAGTTCACCCAAAAGTGCAAACAAAAGAACATGTAATTTACTCAAAACCTGTATGCATTTTTGTGTGAACCACAAAATAAAATACTAGGATGAATAAATGATAACTATCCCTTTAAATCTGAAGCATGTCATTTCGGCATGTCTAGAAATACTAAACTTATTGGCTAAATAATGGCTATTTTTAGGGTCATGGAAGAAATTAATATGTTTATTCAGCAAAGATGCACTCAATTGGTTTTTAAAAAAGAGAGTAAAGACATTTATAATGTTACAAAAGATTATATTTCTAATAAATGCTGATTTTCTGTTCATCAAAGAATTGAAGCAGCACAAAAACAAACAGTTGATGATAATCAGAAATGTTTCCTGAGCAGCAAATCAGCACATTAGACTGATTTCTAAAGGATAAAAACTTTTATTCACACTTGAATGATCAAGAAACAAGATCAGAGATGGGATTTTGCTTGTTGAATCCATAAAGGTATAAGATAACATTTTATGGCATATTTTTATGGCCGAGTAAACATGATCATGATCTTGAGCACCAGCCTCACCTTGAATCTGTGCTTGAGGTTTACGATCTCTTAATGCATGTCACTTAATGCCACCATTGACCTCTACGGCCTCTGTCCAACATTTATACGTCTCAAAAATTCCCCTCTCATCTCCCGGTCAATGGTGTTTTTTTGGTAGGAAAATTAAAAATGCAAATCTAATCTGGCCGGCCTGTAATGTGATCAGTATGACGGCCGATCAATGTGTACCGTCATGCAAACGGGAGGCAGTGATGTATGTGAGAGAGGAGGAGTGAGGGGGGCTGACCGCTCTCGCTTTATCACTACACTCTGTGTGTGTGTGTGTGTGTGTGTGTGTGTGTGTGTGTGTGTGTGTGTGTGTGTGTTTATGCGTGCCTCTGTGTGTGTGTGTGTGTGTGGGTGTGTGTGTGTGTGTGTGTGTGTGTGTGTGTGTGTGTGTGTGTGTGTGTGAGAGAGAGTGTGTGTTAAGGGTAGGTTTAGGCATAGGGTTAGTGTAAGGAGAGAGAATATACAGTTTGGACAGTATAAAAACCATTATGTCTATGGAGAGTTCCCACCAAGATGGTGAACCAGACATGAGTGTGTGTGTGTGTGTGTGTGTGTGTGTGTGTGTGTGTGTGTGTGTGTGTGTGTGTGTGTGTGTGTGTGTGTGTGTGTGTGTGTCTGTGTGTGTGTGATGGGTAGGTTTAGGCATAGGGTTAATGTAAGGAGAGAGAATATACAGTTTGGACAGTATAAAAACCATTATGTCTATGGAGAGTTCCCACCAAGATAGTGAACCAGACATGAGTGTGTGTGTGTGTGTGTGTGTGTGTGTGTGTGTGTGTGTGTGTGTGTGTGTGTGAGTGTGAGTGTGTGTGTGTGTGTGTGTGTGTGTGTGTGTGTGTGTGTGTGTGTGTGTGTGTGTGTGTGTGTGTGTGTGTTTATGCATGTCTAATATGTGTGTGGGGGTGTGTGTGAGAGTGAGTGTGTGTGTGTGTGTGTGTGTGTGTGTGTGTGTGTGTGTGTGTGTGTGTGTGTGTGTGTGTGTGTGTGTGTGTGTTTATGCGTGCCTCTGTGTGTGTGTGTGTGTGTGTGTGTGTGTGTGTGTGTGTGTGTGTGTGTGTGTGTGTGTGTGTGTGTGTGTGTGTGTGTGTGTGTGTGTGTGTGTGTGTTTATGCATGTCTAATATGTGTGTGGGTGTGTGTGTGTGAGAGTGTGTGTGTGTGTGTGTGTGTGTGTGTGTGAGTGTTTATGCGTGCCTCTGTGTGTGTGTGTGTGTGTGTGTGTGTGTGTGTGTGTAAGTGTTTATGCATGTCTAATCTATGTGTGTGTGTGGGTGTGTGTGAGAGAGAGTGTGTGTGAGTGTTTATGCGTGCCTCTGTGTGTGTGTGTGTGTGTGTGTGTGTGTGTGTGTGTGTGTGTGTGTGTGTGTGTGTGTGTGTGTGTGTGTGTGTGTGTGTGTGTGTGTGTGTGTGTGTGTGTGTGTGTGTGTGTGTGTAATATCTCTACCCTTTCTTATCTACCAGCAAACCAGAGATTTTCTTTCTCTTGTTAGTTTGATGACTTCATTAATTTCTTTTTAAAGAGGTTAGTGACAACACGTAAGTCTCTTCTGCTCACCAAGACTGCATGTATTTCATTAAAAATACAGTAAAAACAGTAATATTGTGAAATATTATTACAATTTAAAATAGCTGTTTTCTATGTGAATATATAGTAAAGTGTAATTTATTCCTGTGATCAAAGCTGAATTTTCAGCATCATTACTCCAGTCTTCAGTGTCACATGATCCTTCAGAAATCATTCTAATATGATGATTTGATGCTCAAGAAACATTTATGATTATTATTATCAATGTTGAAAACAGTTCAATATGACAATACGATTCATATTTGTTGTGGTGATTTGGTCATTTGTGATATTTCAGATATTTCAGGATTCTACTGATGAACAGAAAGTTCAAAAGAACAGCATTTATTTAAAATAGAATCTTTTGTAACATTATAAACAATCACTTTTGCTCAATTTAATGCATCCTTGCTGAATAAAAGTATTCATTTTGACTCCAAAGTGTTTGTACAGGAGTAAAAAAATTAAATAAAAAGTATTAAACTGAAAGTTACTCAACGTTTTACCAAAAAAGTGAAATCCCTTAAACCTGGTAAAATCACTCTAATGCAAAGTAGAAACAGAATACGATTAAAAAAACAAAACAATATTCAATACATAAATGGTCAAGTGGTGATAATGTATATATATGGACTTTGGCACATTAATATAACTTTCACATGTGTGTGCATAACAGCTATTCCCACAACAGCTTTAAATGTGGTTCAATTTCACTGTTCTAGAAATAAAATGTTGCTTTCATATTTCATAGAAAACATGAAAGCCACTTAAACTTTGTGATTAACACCTCAAAATATTGCATGACTCACTGAACTAGTAATGAAGCTTAAAGTAATCCCGTTTCATATTAGAGCGTCAGCAGTTTCCGCCGCCATCGGCATCTGCGAAAGATCACAAATGTGATTTAGCACTAGTTTAACAGTCACGTTTTTGGATACTCCGTCGCACATACATTTACACACACGAGACGACACTTAGAGCGGCGAGGTTAGAGGGGTTTGTGTTGACCGCCTGTCTGACCGCAGTGGTGGGTGGGAGATTTATTTCAGATAAACCAGCGAGCTCTGAAAGCCACACAGGCCACAGAAACGGCAGCCCGGTACATCTTCATTAACAAGAAACATTTCTATTGATTTCATTTTTTTCCAGCGTTTCAAGTTACACATAAGAAATATGTATGGTGGGGTTAAATGAGTTATCCTGACCCGATTTGTATCGAGCACACTCTTTATGATATTATCTATGGGATCGGTTAGTCAGTGGGTGTCAAAACTATTTGGCTGTAATGGGATAATGCACAGCTGCAGTCCTGATGGGCCGCACAAGCAGGAGAGACGGCAATTCAATTGTATCCTGCGGGACAATGGGCAAACTGAAAGGAGGTGTAGGGATAAGAGCGGAGAGTCCGGGAAAATGTAGTGGGGAAAATCTGAAGAACTTTAGTAGTTTTTAGGATAGCCGGCTCTCTATTTTTATGTTTTGTGAGATTCTTTTTATCATGACATTTCATAAAGTTTTTTCACAATTCTCATTACATGTGTGTGTGTGTGTGTGTGTGTGTGTGTGTGTGTGTGTGTGTGTGTGTGTGTGTGTGTGTGTGTGTGTGTGTGTGTGTGTACGTACGTACGTACTTGTACAACTATCTTTGTGAGGACCAGTTTGAGTTTTCGACCATTGGAGTGAGGACAAAGAGAGTAAAGTGAGGACATTTTGGCCGGTCCTCAGTTTCTGAGAGCCTTTAAAGGCCTGTTTGAGGGTCAAGACTAGGTTTTAGGGATAAGGTTATAATGAGGTTAAGGGTCGGTTTAGGGTCAGGGGTCAGGTTAGGCACTTAGTTGTGATGGGTAAGGTTAGGGTATACAGTAAGCGGCTAGAAATTGCATTGTGTCAATGAATGTCCTCATAAAGATAGATGTACAAGAATTTGTGTGTGTGTGTGTGTGTGTGTGTGTGTGTGTGTGTGTGTGTGTGTGTGTGTGTGTGTGTGTGTGTGTGTGTGTGTGTGTGTGTGTGTGTGTGTGTGTGTGTGTGCGCGCGTGCGTAAATCACATTATTCATGATGTTAACACTTTTTTTGTGTGTCAGGAAGAATTTAGGGGGGAAATGTGCTTAAAGGGTTAGTTCACCCAAAAATGAAAATTATGTCAGTAATTACTCTCCCTCATGTTGTTCAACCCCGTAAGACTTTCCTTCATCTTCAGAACACAAATTAAGATATTTTTGGTGAGATCTGAGAGCTGTCTCACTCCTCCATAGGCTTCTCTGTAATCGATATCTGCCATCCCAGAAAAGTTGGTAAAGACAATGTTAAAATAGTCCAAGTGACTACAGTGGCTCAACCTTAAGTTTATCAAGCGACGAGAATACTTTTTGTGCGCAAAAACAAACAAAAATAACGACTTTATTCAACTATTGATTTTCTTCTGTCAGAACGGAGGCTCACTATTGGCCAGCATCACACACATGACCAGCGTCGGCCAATAGTGAGCCTCCGTTCTGACGTACAACCCAGAAGCGCTGCGCTGTTACACTACGTCAACTCACTCAGAGAAACACAGAAGAAAATGAAGAGTTCAATAAAGTCGTTATTTTTGGGGGGTTTTGCGCACAAAAAGTATTCCCGTCACTTGATAAACTTAAGGTTGAGCCACTGACGTCACTTGGACTATTTTAACGATGTCTTTACTAACTTTTCTGGGATGGCAGATGTAGATTACAGAGAAGCCTATGGAGGAGTGAGACAGCTCTCAGATTTCATCAGAAATATCTTAATTTAATATCTTAAAGTCTTACGGGGTTGGAACAACATGAGGGAGAGTAATTACTGACAGAGTTTTCATTTTTGGGTGAATTAACCCTTTAAATGTCATGTAAAAATATACACTAGCATTAAAAAAAAAAGTGGGGCCTTATTTATTAACCGTTGCGTTCGCACAAAACAGGCCCTAATGGAGGCGTACGCCACTTCCGACACGTAAGTGTGCACCTGCACGCAAACTCTGACTCATGCGTACGAACACTTTGGAGACGGAGCAGTTTGGCGACACCGATGGTGAGCTGAGGGACTGATGGATGAAGGAAAACCACTTTAAATTCTCATTATGAATCCTAATCATAAATACAGTGCATGTTCACAATAACAGTTTAAATAGATAAAAGAATGATTTAAACTCTGTTTTACATCTGATATACACATTTAGATTAAATATGCCATTTTCATTAACGGAGTTAAGCACTTCAAATACATGAAATCATAACCGAGAAGTTACAACATTTTTTTATTCTAATAAATAGAAATATTTGTAGTGGATGCAATGCTTTTGAACACTTTTCCTGAGGCATGCTGTGTTTTAATGTTTTAATACAGCGAGGATTGCTGAGCGCATGATAACAGCAGAACTCATGGTATTTGTGTGCAAATAATGATCAATAATGCACAATTATCTGTTTCCATTAAAAATATAAAGCAATTAAAAATACTATTTGGCCGGTGGAAAAGATTGAGAAAGGCGTTCTCTGAAATGTATTTTATACTATTTTATTTATTTATTCAAAAACAAGGAAAGGGTCGGCTACTAAATGATTTTCAGCAATGTAACGTGACGCACATCCGTATCTCATATTTTCCTAATGCCTAGTACCGTTAAACAAGGCATCGCGTGGATGAATATGCATATGCAAATGATATGCAAATGCGGATATGCATAGTAAAACTTCGGGGTGGAGACGCATGTGCGCACAATCTTCCGCTTACTGGGATTTATAAAGGGAATTTTGCGCAGGTTCTGGCGGACGCACGGATTTATAAGTCTGGGTATTTTTTTGGCATACGCCATTTTTGGTTTTCGGGCGCACGTACACTTTTAGTAAGGATCCTACGCACAGTTTTATAAATGAGACCCCAGGTGTAATGTCAAAACCCCCCACTAAAGTCTCAGTAAACTCGACTCAGGTTTGGGGCCGGTTTCACAAAGATAGACTTTGACTATGGCTTAGATATAGTAGATAGTCAGACTTCAGATAGACATCTAAATCAGACCGTTGCACAAAGCACTTAAGACTCTGACTAGCTTAAGTAGGACTACACTGCAATGCATTCTGGGTAAAATAAGACACTTTTCAAAACAAAAAACATGGCGGATCGAGTAAGCGCATTCAGCCGCTCAGTGCAGTTTTCCCCAGTGGAAGATATGTGTTTGTTGGAGGAGTTTAACAGTTACAAGGACATTTTACTTGGGAAATTTTGCGGAGAATGTAGTAACAAGAAGAAATGTTTAAATTATGAGCCATTTTCCCTTTTCTTTTGGCTGTTTGTAATGTAACTGATTGTTACTGCTGGTTGCCAAGGTAACAGAGTCTTAGACCTAAGTTAGCCTGGGGTTAAGTTAGCCTGGGGGTAAGTTAGCCTAATGTCTTTGGTCTAAATTAAGTCAGTCTTTATTTTTGTGAAACAGTCTAACTTGCATTAGCCTAGTCTATGAGCAAATGTTACACTTGTCTAACACTATAGACCGGTCTAGAACAGCTTTGTGAAACCGGCCCTTGGTCTGACTGGTTTTCCTTGCTCGTCCTTCTGCAGGCCTTCAGAGGGCATATTGATCAGACTTTATATCCAATAGCTACTCTGCGATTACCGCAGTAAGAGTGTGCTGTAATTCATGTCATTATTTCTAGAGTGCCGCTGCTTTTCATTTATCAGCAGAATGTTTGTGGGAAGATGTTTGCAATCTTTCAGAGGTCTGCAAATGGAAAATTAATCTCGCTCTCGTAATTTAAACGACAGGGACAGACGCTGAAGGTCTCTTTGCATTACCATACCTCTTCTTCTCCGTCGTTCTCCTCATCTAGGTCATGCTACACCCACCTGAAACGAGAAACAACACGAGACTTTCAGCGTTCCTTTACTGTCGCCAAACATGACGTTAATTTTTACAAAGTTTTAGAGAAAGATACTCTAAAACCTCTACGAAAGCTTGGAGCAATTTGTTGTTTTCCTCGAACAAATTAGTCTTTGTGATTTATGTTTGTTTAAATACACAATGCCGTATGAATGATGATATATGTGCACTAAAGTAGACGGCACTTTTTCAATTACACAACTGTTCAAAAGTTTGGGGTCTGTAAGATCAACAGCATCATTACTCCAGTCTTCAGTGTCACATGATCCTTCAGAAAAAGCCATTTCTGATTATTATCAATGTTGAAAACAGTTTTTCATTTCAGAATGTTTTGCTGAATAGAAAGTTCAAAAGAACAGCATACAGTACAGGCCAAAAGTTTGGAAACATTACAAATTTTTTATGCTTTTGAAATAAGTTTCTTCTGCTCATCAAGCCTGCATTTATTTGATCAAAAATACTGCATTTTTTTTTAATATTGTGATATATTATTAAAATTTAAAATAATTGGTTTTCAATTTATTATACTTTAAATTATCATTTATTTCTGTGATGCAAAGCTGAATTTTCAGCATCATTACTCCAGTCTATCACATGATCCTTTAGAAATCATTCTAATATGATGATTCATTATCAAAGTTGGAAACAGTTCTGCTGCTTAATATTTTTTCATAACCTGTGATACTTTTTTAGGATACTTTAAAATAAATAAAAAAGAAGCAAATGTTTTAAAAATAGAAATCTTTTGTAACAGCAATATCCACTACTGGTCAGTCATTTGGGGTCAGTAATTTTTTTTCTTTCTTTTTTGAAATAAATCAATACTTTTATTCAGCAAGGACGTGTTAAATTGATAAAAAGTGATAGTAAAGAAGATTTATATTATTAGAAAATATTTTTTTTTATTTTGAATAAATGCAGTTCTTTTTAACCTTTTATTCATCAAATATATTAGGCAGCAGAACTGTGTCCAACACTCATAATACATCAGAATATTAGAATGATTTCTAAAGGATCATGTGATAGACTGGAGTAATGATCCTGAAAATTCAGCTTTGCATCACAGAAATAAATGATAATTTAAAGTATAATAAATTGAAAACCAATTATTTTAAATTGTAATAATATATCACAATATAAAAAAAAAAATCGGTATTTTTGATCAAATAAATGCAGGCTTGATGAGCAGAAGAAACTTCTTTCAAAAACATTAAAAATAGTAATGTGTCCAAACTTTGGACCTGTACTGTATATTTCAATATACAAATATCTAGTACACTACACTTGTCCACTACTTTTTCAACTACATTGTAAAGCCGGGCGACACTGGATGATTTTTTTCTCTGTCCTTTATGATTGTTGCTTATCAGATTGTTTGATATGAGATCTCGCACACAAGCCAAGGCAGACTGCGCAACAACAACAGTTTTATGTCAGATTGCATATACATATTAGCTAAGACTTTGATCATGATTGACATGCTATTTCACATTATAGTCTTATCAATTGGATACGATCCTCTTTGACACACAAAACTGAAATAAACGCTCATATTACAATCATAACTTAAAGGAAAGCTAATTAACATGATATTTATGTTGCATATCATATAGACCAGTGTTATTTTAATATAACTGATATACTATAATAGTATTTATTTATATTTGGATTTTATCTGGTTTCATGTTTTTAAGTAATTTTAGGGGATGCACGACATATCGGCCACTTTATCGGTATCGACCTAATGTTATCGTTATCGGCCTGAAAGGAAAATTTGGCCGCTATATTAAAGCTGATAAATAATGCATTATTTCCTTCAGTTGAGGCACTTCAGATGCGCACTGTTCAACATGATGGTTTTGAATTGCTAGAAATATGATTGAAATCACTTTCGAAAAAGGAAAATACAGTTCAGTGCAACAAGTGCAACTCAAGTCTGTCATATCGGCTTCATAAAATTATAATGAGAACATTATTATTGTGTTCTTGGGACATAGATTTAATGGTGAGAGTTTTATTTTTGTAATCAGGCTCTCAAAAATTATATATAAAATTTGGATTTCGATTTATTGGCCAATATATAGGTTATTGGCATTCAAATATACCTAATTATCGGTTATCGGTTATCGGTATCAGCCAAAAATGTGAATATCGGTACATCCCTAGTAATTTTGTTGTGTTTTTGTCTTTTTTTTTTAATGTCTATATAGTTTTTTATTATATTTTAGTAAATTTTTTTGCACTTCACAGTACACATTATTGTCAAATCATACTGTGCTTCTATGCTTGTGTATTATACAGACTTTGGAGTCACACTCACAAGCATTTAATCAGCTATCGATCCGTCCACTATGCATCTTTACACTGATTACCAAAAATTGTCTCGGTTGGCAAAATCATTGCTAAAACTCCAGCAAAAAACTGCTTTTTTAAAAATGCTGAGACATTTGAGAAACTCCACGGCACAAGATCAAGTGCAGACCCCAAAAGCAGTAAGATGAAGTTGTCCAGCAGTCCTGTGAAAGATGAGATGACGGATTCTAACTCTGATGGATGGATACAGCAGTCATTGTACGCATCCATCTCTTCTGGCAGCGTGTCAAAGCCCACACACCGCTCTCTGTCCGTCCAAAACAATAAACCTTCACATCCAGCTTCATTGGGCCCGAGCTAAAAATCAAAGCGGCCCTGACATGTCTTCTAAATCCAATCATAGGTCAATAGCTGGAATGATTGATTGGCTTCAAATCCAATTGCATCTTCCCAGGCCTGTGCTTTGGGCCCTATTAGAGATTGGCATTGGCAGGGCCCGTCTTGGGAGACCCGGCATCGTGGGAAGTGTCTGTCTGCCAGCTCTCTTTAATTGCCTTATTATAACAGCCAAGAGTTCTGGATTGGCCAGTGCTTATTAGCCCGATTGAGGCTGGTAACGGAGCGAGATCGAGCTGAGGTCTCGCTGAAGGAAATTATGCTGCTGTGCAATATGAAACAAACAAAACACTAAATGGTACAGTCCATGATTAATCACAAGAGACTTGCATTGTTGTAAGGTATAAAACAAGCCTGTTTGCCAAAGCTTGCAAAACCAGGGCAGTTTGTTCTGGTCCATTTTTTTTTTTTATCTTTACAAATATAACAGATTATCAATCGGACTTTTGAACTTTTCTGCAAGAGGAGATTACAGAGAAAACCAAGGCAGAGGTTGTGCACGAACACTTGGTCTAATGACATCACGGAGACTAAGGAACACATCTGCTAATAATTGCCAATGCTTGTTGGATGTTGTAAAAGGTGTGGCATGCAAATTGATAAGACCTGCATATCACACCATAAACTTGCATATTGTTTTCGATGCAGAGCAAGCTGCTTAGTTCACATTGCACGGGAATAAGAAATTAAGTTTCTTGATAACATCATGTGCTAATTAGACATACTAAATGCATTGTGGCATTCAACACTACATTAGGATCTCACCAGGATGAAACAGGGTGCAAGTTGAGGAGTTAATGGTTAACATGGGCTGGTCCCATCAGTGGATTCCTCAGTATTAGTGGCTGTAAAGATAAGCAGCGTTCAGAGTTTGGAGTCCAGAGGCTGTGGCTAACGTTGAAGATGAGGATGATACCAGCAGGTGCTCAGTTAGTTGTGTCGAAGCCCTAAAGAAGAGCAGAAGTTGAGAACGGTCTCTGCCGTACGTCTGAGGGTGAGTATGGGCCTCAAAAGAGGCTTTAATATGGGGAATTCATGAGGAAATCTAAGAAAATAGCAAGATACTTAAACTATAACACATGCATGTATTATCATTTAAGTGGAAAATCATCTTAAATTAAACTTTTTTTAGAATTTAAACTTTAAAATTAAAATTAAAACGTAAAATAAAAACTATAACAGTATCTTAGCACTTAACTAAATATGGGGAATTCATGAGGGAATATAAGAAAATAGCATTGTGTACATAAATACTTAAACTATTACACATGCATTTATTATCATTTAAGTGGTAAATCATCTTAAATTAAACTTTCAATTAAAATGAAAACGTAAAATAAAAACTATAACAGTATCCTAGCACTTTACTCTGCCTGAGAATGCGGTGAATGTGTTGATTTTAATGGGATTTGTGTTGCAAGGACGTCGAAGGAAACACAATCTGTTACCGTAAACACTTCCAGCCTATATGTGATGTTAGATCAGATCAGTTCTCACCTCGTCTGGGTCCTGGTCAAATTTGGCAGACAGCAACAGTTGTCCAGACAGGAGAGCGCATCACGACAGAGGGGAGTGTGTGTGGAACGGCTGACAGCACATTAGCGCAGCTCTCAGAGCGTTAGACGGGGCACATGAGCCAAATCCAATAGAGTCTGAGCTGCGAGCAGACAGCCTAAAAGGTTTGTAGCAGCGCTGTGAAATGAACAGATCAACAGAAGCACTGTAATTACCGAGCAATTAACGAGCCAGGTCTCAGCAACACGATACAGTACACAAACAGTGAAAGGGCGTATCAGAGCGGATAAAGGTGTAAAGACAGAATTACAGACAAGAAGACACGAATTCAAGTGTGTGTCATGGCTACAGCGAAAGAGAAGTACATGAGACTCTTCGACTTCTCAATGCTTTGCTCTTGAGATTAAATGGAGAGCGAAAGCTGCCAGATAAGTTTGAACTTTGTCTGGGAGAATAAAAATAGAGTATTGAGCTATAAAATTAATGTGGATATCAGCTCTGACCACATGCTCTTGGAAGAACGTGATAAGAAAATATACAAGTTCATATTGAAATCTGAGCATCACAGTGTTATTGAAACTCTACAGGCAAACAATATTTCATGCAACAACAAAAAAATGTATGCTTTTAGCAAAAGTCTAAAATAATTATTTGTCACATTACTATTGAAATAATTAGATGAAAAACCTGCACTGGCAACTAAGTGGAAAAAGCACTAAAATAGCATTAAATATCAATTAAAGGTGAATACAAATATTTTTTAAAACTAATATACCGGTAAGTGACAAATTACTAAAACTTAAATTAAAATGAAAACTGAAAAACTGAAAATAAAATCCAAAATATTATTATGATAGTATATAAATAATAATAATAAAGTAAAACAACTCAGATTATCTCATTTGGGAATTCGCTCTCTTTTGGGCAAAAAAATATAAAAAAAATAAAAGAAACAAACACCCTAAGGGAACGAGTTCTCGAACTAAAAGTTGAAAGTGCCAACAAACGTAAGTCTTGGGCTTCTCTGGGCTCTAGAGGTGCTATCGCTATCTTAAGCGGGAACAATCACTCCTCCGACACATTAATTATTAATCCCAGGGAGTAGTTAATTATTTATGTTAATTGCTGATTTAAGTTTCCTTCCCCAAACACAGAAACACAGGGGGTTGGGAGAACAACGGGAGTTAAGGTCAAACAATCAGGCGACGAGAGGCAGACACTTTACTCAATCTGTTTAACCCCGCTTTGTTAGATGCAATCGACTGTGTCACGAGGGACCGGCGCATACCGACACACAGGCTTTAATGATGCACCACCCCGATTAATACCAATGGAATTAGTAAATTCTGCTTTTCTTGTGTTGTTTTCAGAACGGCGGCGAGTGGAAGTTCTTCGGGTCGAGAAGAACATCTGACCTCTTGCTCTCAGTAACAAGGATTCATCCTGTTGTGGAACACAAATCCAACAGGGAATCTCTGTTACTGGGGGTTAAGGTTCAGCGTTTCACTCAGTGGAGGTTCAGAAGACAACCTTGAAATCAACGCAAATGACATTGAATAATAAAATTCGACATAAATATTGTGTAGACTTGCATTGACTTCCTATTAATTGACCTGTGCAAATGAGAGGCCAAAGCTCAAATTGTTCCTTTTGCATAAAATTCACACATTTTCCAATTAGAGAATATGAGAACATACAAAAGCTCTTGTCGATATTAGATATATAAAAATGATAGATATATTAAAATATTGGAATTTTGGTCTATTTTGCTTCTATAACCGGTCTTCTTTTAGACTAGTGGAAAAAAAACAACTAAAATAAAAATGTAAGTGTGTATTTGATCTATTTGCATCTTTAAAGGGCAGAAATCTTCACTTCAGCAGCTTCACACACACACCAAACTTTCCAGTTTTGTTCATATTTATATTCTGAAGGTTTTTACAGAGAGGTTTGCTCATATATCATTCACCTGATATACGTATCGTGTATATATATGTAACATTTTATTCCTAGAAACAGTGATTTTTTTTTTCTGGCCGTTGACTATTTATTTATTTGTTTGTTTTAATTCGCAGAGTGATAAAAAGAGACATTTAAAATCTATAACATGTCAACAAAATAAAAATGTATTTTTAACCTGGCTTTATGCAATGTTGAGATTTATGATCTGGATATTTATGCATTTTTTTATTTTTTTTATTAGATAATGCCTCATTTGCATATTAAACATACTTAATTCAAAACAGTTATGTATGATGTATCACCAGGGGAATGTATGGTGATCTATTAGCTACATGTTATATCCACATGTGGTGCCTTGCCTTAATCTGAGCATCACAATGTTATTGAAACTCTACAGGCAAACAATATTTCATGCAAAAAATTATTTGTCACATTACTATTGAAATAATTAGATGAATATTAGATTAAAAAAAAAACTTGCATTGGCAACTAAGTGAAAAAAGCACTAAAATAGCATTAAATATAAATTAAAGGTGAATACAAATATGTAACAAAAACTTAATGACAAAATGACAAATTACTAAAACTTAAATTAAAATGAAAACTGAAAACATGAAAATAAAAATAAACACAGAAAATATTATTATGATAGTATATAAATAATAATAAAGTAAAACAACTCAGATGATCTCATTTGGGAATTCGCTCTCCTTTGGGCAAAAAAAAAAAAAGAAAAGAAAAAGAAAAAAACACCCTAAAAGGGAACGAGTTCTTGAACTAAAAGTATCATTCACCTGATATACGTATATATTTAACATTTTATTCCTAAAAACATAGTGATTTTTATTAAATTTTTCTTGCCGTTGACTATTTATTTATTTGTTTTAATTCGCAGAGTGATAAAAAGAGACATTTAAAATCTCTAATGTGTCAACAAAATAAAAATGTATTTTTAACCTGGCTTTATGTTGAGATTTCTGTTCTGGACATTTATGAATTTTTAAATTTTTTAATTAGATAATGCCTCATTTGCATATTAAACATAACATAACTTAATTCAAAACAGTTATCTATTATGCATCACCAGGGGAATGTATGGTGATCTATTAGCTACATTTTTACCCTATCAACCTGTGGTGTCTTGCCTAAAAAGAAAAGAAAAACAGTTTAAGTGTTTAAAAAGGGAAAAACATTGGGGAAAAAATCTATTTGGAAGACATTCACAGTCTGTTTACCAGGTTCCACTGCATTGCCCTTTCAACTCCACATTTAAAACATCCCATTTGCCCCTTCCTTAGTTTCACCCCAATAGTTCCTGGACAGGATCGGCCCAAGAGAGTCTAGGAGAGGGGGGGACCGTTGTTGTTTACCTGTCATGGCCTGCCTGGCCTCCACTCTTCAATGCTTCTCCCCTGGGCTCTTCCCATCTCCTCTGCTGTTCCCAAGACAACAATCCCATTTCCTTTGGTTCTTCTCAAACTAGCAGGGGTCCCGGGAGGCTCTCAATTAACTAGCTAGTCAACGCTCCACACGAGACGCTGCGGAAAGGAACAGAAGTGGGATATCAAACAGACTGCAAACATTAAAGACTTCTCTCCCCAAGGGCTGATAGTGGGAAAGAAATGCTCAGTTTAATTTGATAAATTATACAAAGTCCTTGTTTTCTTATGGTCTTTTTAAAGGTGCAGTGTTTTATTTCTGCAACATTAATGGACTCTTTCCAAACAGGTTTCTATAACACGCCCCCTTCTGCTGATTGGTCAGACAAACATGTAGCCCCGCCCCCAACTCAAGGGTTAAATGTTTGGATGATTAGCATGAGCCATTTACATCATTAACATCAAAAACTCAAATGTTTAACTGTATCATTAATTGTTTTGCATTTGTGCATAGTAATTAAATTATGCAAATTAATGTATGATCCAAGACATAAATGCAAAGACAATGATATCCAGTAGAAAACATTTTATCAACATAATGTATAAAGCAAAAACATTTTTCTCATGATGAAACATTTATTTTTCAATATTTTATCAAAACCTACAGTTTATGGTTTATTGCAGTGACATCATATCTCCATCAGACTGCATAATGTTTCTGGAAATGGACTTATGGGTAGTCTCTGATGTCACGCTGACCCTTCAAATCAAGCCATAAATCACGGTGGCGACATTGTTTTCTTTATTAAACAGATTTCAAAGTGCATTCTAGCAAGAAAATGAAAGCGTGACCTAGAAGCAAACAACAGTCTTATTGTAGGAGAACATGATTGAGTGAGTGATACTCCACAAGTAAAACTGGTTTTACTGCATGAAAGAATCTTTGGAGCTTGCAGAGTGAGTTTTACTTTGATTGGAAATGAGAGTTAACTGATTTAAATAATTGAGCATTTAATTGCATTATTTGAGAGCCAATAAATTATGTGACCTACTTTCCAAGTGATTGAGCCTATACATTTATTTCATCATATACACTTCAGGGTAAAACATTTTCTGAAAGTAAGATCCAGAGCTGCCAACTCTCACGCATTCACCGTGAGACTCACGCGATTGACACTTCTCACACGCTCTCACGCTCTTACTTATGATATAAAAAAAAAAAAATCTCAGCTTTCAGATTCGGTCAATTTTATTACGAAATTCAAACAATAAATACCGTTTTGGCACTTGTAAGTGTGACTTGACAGATCGCTAGCGGCACGTGACCCGATCATCTCTACTAGCTAATAGTAAATAAACATGAATGAACAATGTTGAAAGATACAGTACAACTTACCGAAATGTATATTCCTCATACATAATATCGATCAATCAGTGTTTTTCATCCGCGGAAAGAGGTCAATAAAACAGCTGGAGAACAATTGTCACATTTACCTCAGGAAAGCCGTTTAATGAACATAATTTAGCCTATAGCACGTTAGTTGGCTAGAAAAAAAGAGCTATAGAGAGTATTTTGCTAAACATGTGTACTATATTACATATTTATTATATTTTTACTTATATCATTAAATAAAGTTGTTATTATAATAAAAAACGCATTATATTTGAATTATTTTTAACCTTAAATAATAATACCAGCTGATAGGGCTCTCTGTATGTTTACAGCATTAGGTGAGGTTTTATAAATTAACACCTATCTTGTGTACCTAATATTTATCCAAATGAGTCAATATTAAATCAAATCACAAGAATTGAATTGAATTGAAATCGTGAAATTTGTGTCAAGCAATAATAAAAAAAAACATTGCTTACCAGAAATTGTACCATGTAAACATTGTAACATGTTGTCACTAAACCTAATCAAATTCAGTTTATTTACTTAAATGTTTTGACAATATTTTTTTTTTTTTTGAAAAAACAATCAATTTTCTAACGTTACGTTTTGAGTGGATGGCGAGCGCGAGACGCCGAAATGGATGCCAATAAGATTCTGAATGGAAAGTTTACTTTTAAAAAGTTGCCAAATGGTTCCATTGACAAGACCAAAGTGATCTGTGTGTTTCGTCGTTGTGAACTGAGCGATCATCGCAGCGCGTCCAGTCTGAAACACCACTTGACGCGAATGTGAATTCTCTGATGCGAATATTTGCTCCGAGTGAGAATGTTAGTGTGAAATTGAACACTACTGTATATGCCAATGTTGCTTTCAATAAAAAAAATATATGCACAAAGCAAGCCGATCCACTTTTCCATGTTGATAAGAGCATTAAAATGAGAAAAAAATAATGGGACAAAAAGAAATCATTTAGACATTTAGAATAGATAAAAATGTGCGATTAATTGCGAGTTAACTATGACATTAATGCGATTAATCGCGATTAAATATTTTAATCGTTTGACAGCACTAGTATAAATAAATATCTAACTCTTACAGCACAATGATCAGACCCAGAGTGTGCTTTTACTTCTGTGAAGTAACTAAATGTGTTTTTGTTGATTTGTACAAATTATACAATATCTCAGTCAGTGTGTTGTTTAGACCTGTTGTTAATAATCCAAATAGGCTTTATGCCGAACGTCAAATGAACAAACAGGTCTCACTGTATCCGCTTGTCTGAGAAGAAAAGAAAAAGAAAATCAAGGATGTAATTCTTGAAGAAGAAAAAAAAATTTGTAACTTTGCATAATTTAAAATGCATAGTAAATATATAGCTATTTTGAATAATTAATATTTGAAAACGTTTTGCCTGCAAAATTCCCTTAAGTCAATAGCTATGTTTCCATTGCCCTGTTTTTATGCGCATTTTAAAGTATCGCATCAGAAACAACGAATTTTGGAAAAAATCCCTTAATTTGCTAAAAAGTTTTTAAGCTCGCTTGAAAAATGCTAAATATTCATGATCCGAATATGTTTTACCAACTTTATTTAAATACTGATTATTGAATTCGCAATTGCAAGAGATTATGATGGAAATAAAGAGCTGAAGTAAGTGATTCCTAGCTTTCATGACACTGTAAACTTCATTTTGATATTTGCTAAACCAGCTTTTGAAATGTTAATATTATCTAAATGAATGTGGATCATTTGATTGCAGGATGTTTTACGGTGACAAACCAACTCACAACACCACAAAACATCACAGAATCCACCAAACCCATTGGTAATACTTACTAATATTTTGTGCCATCTGTTTTCCCTCTAAAATGATGATGTCACTTCCTGGAGGATAATGTTTTCCTCCTAGTTAAAGGAATATTGCAGGTTTGGCTGCACAGTTCGCCCCTGCTGGTAGAAGTTGTAACTACACCATCGGTCTGCAAAAAGATGATTATTCATTGAAACGAAAATTATTTCCATCTTTACACTTTATGAGTGCAATATTTTATTCAATATTTGAAGATAGATATGATGATGATGATGATGACAAGAAATGTATATAAATAATGTCAATGCATTCTCTCAGACTCTTGCACAGCAATGCTTCTGCCGTGTCTTCAGCATCTCCTCACCCAGAACACACACACGTCAGAATCTGTCTTCATCTACTTCACTTCTGTCCCAGTCGCCACATCTGTCAAAGACGGATCTCATCCACTGGGCCAAACCCGGAGAAATGGAGGAGGAGCAAAGGAACTAAAGCTGAAAGACAGAGAGAGAAGGTAAGAAAAGAGATGGCAGTAATTTCATTCTGCATCTTTCTGCTTCTCCATGTTGACTTTTATTAGAGGATCAATATTGTGGGAGTTGCAGCAGTTCCATGAGATGGAAAAGTCCTGTAATCACAGATGAAGTGTATCGGCCGTCACTGTCAAAACCCACCCCGGAGTTTGACTCGTGACCAACCCACTGACCCCTGAACCAAAGACAGAAAAATCAGATCTTTTTAATATCTCAGCTGTTTCTCTTGTATACAACAGATGCCAAAGTCTCACACCCAACTGCATATCAACACACACACAAAATAATACTCAGGCTTTTTCCATCTTTTTCTTCATAAAATTTAAAAATCGAGTCTGTTTATTTCTGGTAAAGAATTTCAGGAGACACGCCGGAGACAAATTTGATATAACGTACATTATGCATTTGGCAGACACTTTTATCAGAAACAGCTTACATTGCATTCAAAGCACACTTTTTATTATTTATGAGGCGTTTCCTCTCAGGAGGCAAGAGAGGCAGTGCCTCCTCCTCCTCCAAAAAAAAAAAAAAAATAGGATGAGAAAAAAATCTATTATACAAAAATAAAACAATGCAAATATTACAAAATGTGACATTAAAAAGTGTATAAATCTCAGTTTTTTCTAAAGTAACAGTGACACCAGCAGGTAAAGTTACAGCGGGACGCCGCGACTCTCTTGCCTCCCCTGAGCCCATTGAGTTTTAACAGACCCCCTAAAGTGTGCAAGGGGTTTGACGGGGGGTAATTGAGAATCAATGAAGGGGGCAAAGTCACGTGAGAGGAGGCAATGCCTCCATCGCGCTATGATTGGATGTGATTGGTTTACACGATAAATCCCGCCTCTTGTTTTCGTGCTTGTCAGTTTGAATGATTGCAATATATGTGAACTAGACTAATTAAAAAGTAAACAGCTATCACTTATCACTGCTTTGTCAAGTCAAAATCAAACTTGAAATGGCCTGAACACATGAAGACTATGGGGGGTTTAGTAACCAGTGTAAATTAGTTGACTATTGAAAAGAACGATCAGTTCACAAATAATAGGCCTATATATAACGTTAGTTTACATAATAACTGCCTTTAGTTATTTTGGAATAAATTTGAAAATGCTTAAAACACTAACTTGATGAGATTTATACTTGGTTTTAATAAACAGAAAATTACTTACATTGTTAATGTAAAAAAATAGCCTAAAAAATAGAATTTAATTTGTTTTTGTTTTTTTCTTTTTTTTTCTTTATTGGTGATGTAATGTAAAGTAACAGTTATGTAACCAAGAATATGTGACAACATTAAGTGTAACTGGGACATGAATTTATATTTGATCTATAAAAAAAATCCTCCTCATTTCTAAACACCACGGTTCATGTTTGGGCAACAGGAAAGCCTGTATTTCCATTAAATCTAGATATAACATGCCTTGAAAAGTGACTCCCGGGCCTCGTTTGGTGGATGCTCTTCCTCGGAGGTTTTCTGACCCGGATCGGGTTTCTTCAGCTCGTTTCTTCCCTGTGAGGAGCAATACAATCATCCGCTGATTGTGGTGGGTCAGTTTTCTGTGTATGAAGTATGCGAATTGTATATGTTAAGTTTTGCAGTAAGTGTGTGAATAATATCGTGTCTTTTTTTGAAAATATTGTATATTTCTTGAGGCGCATTGTGTTGAGGTACGTCTCGCACAACTACAGTTTGACTTAAGTTAATCCAGACATGTCAACGTTGCCGACATGACATGCCGAACCTCTCGAACGTTTTTAAACAAAACTATTTTAAATTATATAAAATAAAAACTATAATAACGTGATAAATAAGTAATAAATACCCATGTTTTGTCGACTGTCAATCATCGTCTGTAACGGGAAACGCTCGAGCTCTTCCTGTGGTCCGTCAGCTGGCTGCAATTTGGCGCCAAAAAAAGTTTGAAAATACTATTGAAATACTTTAAACTATTATTATTATTATCTATGTGTGCGTTTTAAAGATCCTTAAATTGTGATTTCCAGACCTAAAACAGCCTTTAAAAGTCACGGAAATTAATAAAATCTATTATAAAAATTTTAAGAAAATGTGATGCTGAAGAGACTGATGATGCTGAAAATTCAGTTTTGCATCACAGGAATAAATTACGTTTTAAAATGTATTCACGTATAGAAAACACCTATACATTTTAAATAGTGATTTCCAGACCTAAAAAGGGAAATAATAAAATCTTTAAAAGTCACAGAAATTAATAAAATCTATTTAAAAAGACCATTTCTAAAGCAATTATGCAATTTTTTTTATTTCTATTTATTATCACCTCTTAAATATTTAACCGAGACAGTGCTCTTTGTGAGTGCAATCTTTAAAAAAAATTATTTATTTTTTTAAATCATGAATGACTGGAACACTGGTGTTATGCATCGGCCAGAAGATGTGGAAAATAACAGCAAAACACGACACAGTTTTGATAGGAAAATGTAAATTATGCTACTCAGAGATAAAACACATCATTATGACATCATGCACTTTGAGCCAAGGTTAATGACCCCCCCTCCCCTCTCTGCAGTGTTTCATTCCAACAACCTTCCTTGATTCAATGTCCACCTGTCTCTCACTGATCATTCACTCTCTTTTATCACTTGTTTCTCTCTTGTCGTCCTTCTCGCTTTCCCCTCCCTCTCTCTCTGTGCTATAAGTACCATGGTACTGAATGTATAATTCATACCTGCTAATGGGGAGCCGGTGCTGTAGAACCAGAGCCTCAGGTATCGGGTCTCTGCTCTGGTCACCGGACACCGTGCTGTATGCAGTAACTTATACTTTAATTATGGCTCTGGTGGAAGCAGCACGGGCTCAGGTGTCCGGTGACTTTGGGAATGTGTCAGTGGCCCGGGACGGAGGGCCGATGACAGCTGTGAGCGCTGAACATGTGTGGATACGATTAAATATTATGCATTAAAAACTACTGCATCCGTTTCGGAGGAAGTCATTCAAACATTTGTGGGATTAAGTAACAAAAAAAATCACAGAAGTAGCAAAATGTTATTGTAATATGCTTTGACATGCAAGCAATGCCAAGCTATAGTAGCATGGGCTCCATTCCCAAATAAATGTATGCATGCACTGTAAGCCACGTTGGATAAAAGCACCTGCCAAATGCATAACATGCAACAGCAAAATGATAAAAAGCAATGGATAATGAATGTCATTCACAAAGAAATCTTTGTATTGTAAGTTTATATGGGGTGCATAATTAGGGTATAATATGCACCTATAGGGTAGATAAGGTACAAAGTTATTTGGCCTAATCAGGGTTATTATAGGTATAAAGCTGACTTCACAATAAAATGAAATAATAATCAAAAATCAAAGGCAACATTTCTCATTTTTATTTAGTGTAAGTTGGTGTACTAAAATAAAAACTCATTAAAATTATATAGACATATTTAAAAACCTAACTAATGACTAAAACACACAACAAAATGATTAAAACTTTTAACTAAAATTAAAATGAAAACAGAAAAATAAAAACTGATTCCAAACCATGTTAAAAACTATAATAGTATAATTAAAAAAATATTTATTTAGTATCACTGAATCGACCTAAATATATTATTTATACCAACAAAACCAACTTTCATGGGTTAAGTAAAAAAGTAAAAAAAAAGGTAATAAAATTATTTTAGACAAGTTTGCTATTTGTCATTTTCATTAAGTTTTAAGTTGATCTACAAAAAAATATTTGAAAAAAAAAACTATAGACAAAAAACTGATGAAAATGGCAAAACACAAAACAAAATTGCTTAAACTTTAACTAAAATTAAAACAGAAAAATACAGAATAATTCAAAATATTAATAATACGGATTTTTTAATTATTATTTGCAATTCAATACATTCATTTATACCAACAAAATTTTTTTTTCTTAGTTAAATCAGGTTTAAAAAGCTCTTTCATATAACAATCACAAGTTACCACTTACTAAATTAACAGTTAATAGCTGTTATTAATACTATAATTAATATTAATACAAACTAACAGCTGTTGGGCCCCTAAAGATATAATTTTGGTATTTTTTTTATGACAGTATATACATTTTTGTCAGAAATACAAACAGACATTGTAAAGTGCAGAAGACTTAGAGGGAGAAAAGGGAAAGGCCGTGATCATTTTCTCTCCTTTTTGGCCCGTAATCTTTTTTAAAGCTGATTAAATATTTAGCGAGCCGAGGGAGTTCGCTCGGCGTGCAATAATGATTGATGGCTGGACGGGAGTGCAGAAGTTAGCACTAAAAACATGCGATCGGGTTACAGTCCTTATCAATGTCACACCCATTAGTGTCTCCTAATAGTAACCAATCAGTCGCAGCGTCGGCCTCAATTTCCTTCAGGACACTTCCACACGCTCTCAGCCGATGGAAACGGCTCTTTCCTTTCGTTTCTCATCCTATCCGTTACCATTCCCCTCACATCTCTTCTCCGAGCTGTCATGCTTCAGTCGAAAGACTCGTGTCTGTCACATTGTGGTCTCTGTGATATTTATACAGTGCTGTAATATTGCAGATCAAGCTGTCATTCTGAGTTATAAAGGAGTGACCGGTTCTATAGATGTCTCAATCTCAGTAAGGTTTAGTCCCATTACAGATACTCTCTGCACTCTTAAATATAAAGGTTCTTGACTGGCATCGGTGGTTCTGAACCTTTAACATCCATGGAACTTTCCATTTGTTCTTTATAGTGAAAAAGGTTCTTCAGATTATTAAAATGTTCTTTACAGTAAGAAAAGAATTGGTCTTCTAAGAGCTGATCACTGAAAGGTTCTTTAGGGAACCAAAGATGGTTCTTCTGTGACATCTCTGTGAAAACCACCATTTGGAACCTTTATTTTTAACACATAGTTAAAAAAAAGTTTAAATCAGAAACATTTCTGTGAAGACAAGCGTCAGCTAAAGTACATTTGAACTGAAAGTTTGAACTTTTTTTAATGTCAGGTTGGGGCAAGTTGCACCATGTGATTTATCTGTTATTTTATTAAAGTTAGTATACTGTTTCTCTAGCCAAAAACAGATCTATCTATCTATCTATCTATCTATCTATCTATCTTTAAGAAATTCAGATTTTATTCAGTAAGGGCACATTAAAATAATCAAAAGTGATATTTAAATATTTATTTTTTCAGTATTTTGCAGTTTCTTTTCATCGAAGAATAGAAATTTCCAAAAATATATTTCCACAAAAACATAAAGCAGCACAACCGTTTTCAGCATTGATAATAACAATAAATGTTTCTTTATTAGCAAATCAGACACTGAAGACTGGAGTAATGATGCTGAAAATTCAATGCATCTGAAAAATGTGCATCTATAAGCGTTATGTTTAGTTTAACTGTGTTTTAGTTTGGATTCGTTTTGTTCATGTTTGGTTTTGTTTTGTTCCTGAGTTCCTGGTCATTATCAGTTGCCATGGTTTCTGATTTGAGTTTCGCACCTGTTCCACGTTATGTTGATTAGTCCCTTTATTTATACCCTCACTTTTACAATATTACTGTTTTGTTGTATTTTTTAACAAATACATGCAGCCTTGGTGAACTTAAAGACATATAAAAAATTGAACAGTTGTTTTAAACAACAAATCAATACATAAACAGATTTGTTACACACAGTATCCATACCATAATATATAACAATACGGCCAAAAACACACAGAATATGTATTGATATTTAACTGTGGCATGTTTGCTCCAGCACCTCCAGCGGTCTGTCGGCTGTAACTCAATGATGTTTTGCGGTAAGTGTCTTCGGGCCCGTCTGTGGCACAGCGGCGGGTGGCACCAGCGCAGCAGAGATTGGCTCTCGCCCACAGTCTGTCGGCTTGGGTGGCCGGCCTGCTCCTGTGGTTAGAGGTTTCAGACGTTTCCAAACCTTCCCTGAACCACACTGGCCTCTGGTGAGCCACAGCGTCCGTGAGGTGTAGAGTGACAGCTGACGGCGGCCCTCTGCCACACACACACACACACACACACACACACACACTTGATTCAACACACCAGAAACAACCAGAGAAATGTGCTTACGTCTGTAAGAAAAGAAGGCCAATAAAAATTAAGTAGATAATATGTGTGATATTTGATATTTAATATCACAAGAAAACAGCGGCAAATGGCAATTTGATAAAATACACCTATGTTTAATAAATTAGAATTTTTGATCAATAATGCTAATTAACAATACACAATTCTTTCTGCAAATAATAATGCCAGTTGCCGGGCAATATGCCACTTTAAAATTGAATTCAGTTAATGTGCAGAATGTGGATCGTATCAGATGGGAATATCGGGTAATGTTCTGACAAAAGTTATGAACAAACATTCTTCCAGTGGCTTTAAAATAATGTTTGTTCAAAGTTATCTGGTCTTAAAGTAAGACCATCAATCTGTCCTCTCTCACTTTATTTTATGACTATATGTGACCCTGGGTCACAAAACCAGTCACATGTCGCACGGGTATATTTATGGCAATAGCCAACAATACATTATATGGGTCAAAATTATCCATTTTTCTTTTATGCCAAAAAATCATTAGGATATTAAGTAAAGATCATATTCCATGAAGATATTTTGTAAATTTCCTACCGTAAATATATAAAACATTTATTTTTGTGAGTGAATGCTGCACAATCGCCAACATAAATGAACAACTTTAAAGGAGATTTTCTCAATGTTTAGATTTTTTTGCATCCTCAGATTCCAGATTTTCAATAGTTGTATATCAGCCATATATTGTCATATCCTAACAAACCATACATCAATGAAAAGCTTAATTGACCCATGTGACTGGTTTTGTGGTCCAGTGTCACATATTCTATGAATGTATTGGGCTATTGATGTTCCTGTATAGCTGACAAACAAAAATCGCCAGTATCCTATAACAAAACTAGAGGTATGTCGTATTTTGTGGAAGGAAAGTGTCACTGCATACAGAACTGTACATTACTGATTTTCCCCCTGTTGATCACTGTAAAGCTGCTTTGAAACAATCTGTATTGAATAAAGCGCTATAGACATGAAGGTGACTTGACTAATGATGTTCTCAGATCGTTAGCACAAAAACATTTATACATCGTTCATGCAATGATTTATCTGAAAAGTCTTAGTTGGATGTTTGTCTGACATTTTTTAAACTGTTACTAATTATTTCAGAATGTAATTTAAAAGTAACATTTGCACAATGCTTGCAAAATGATCAGATGGAATGTTGCCTTAACGTTCCATTAAAGAAACAAAGTTTTTAGAACATTCCAAAAATGTATGTTTTGAACGTTCAGATAACATTCACAAATAACGTAAAAAAAAAAAAAAAAAAAAAAAGAAATAACGTTTTCTAAGAAAAATATTTTTGTTATCAGTCATGCACAGGGTTTTATATTCCATAATGTTGTTAAATGAATGTTTATTGCATTATTTTAATGTCATTGGTGTTTTGTATTAGTGTGTATGACAATGTTCCTTCTATGTATTGGTATTTCCCTCAGCTTGAGGAAAAGCTACGTGTGATGAACTTTGATTCATCATGTGGCTTTTCTCTTTACCAGCAGTGTTATTATGGTGGATCTCAAAAACACAGTACAAAACAGATTTTAGTATGAGCATGGCCTTGTTAATTCATCAGAAAAGGCTGTTGGATTTACTGGTTTAGAATGTAATTTCCTCCCCAAATTACCGTTTAAAATTTACTGTAATTCTGTTAATATGTTGACATTTTTACAGAATCATTCACTCTCAAAAAAGGGTTCTAATATGTACCATTTAGGTACTAATATGTACACTTTTGGTACCAATATGTACCTTTGAGGGACTAATATGCACTCTTTAGGTACAAAGGTGCACCTTTTGAAAAGGTACCGCCACAGTGACAGCTTACCTTTTTTTTCTCTGTTTTATTTTGAGAAAAACGATGGATTTCTTTTAACAGTGTACTGAATGATTAACGTTTATATGTTATTTACGTGGTTCTCCAGGTACTTCCATACCCAAAAATCTTTCTGAACCTTTTTATTTATAACACGGACTTACAACAATAGAAAAAGAAGCCAAAATATTGATTGAATATTACAAATAAAATGCATTTATATTGATATTTGGGCCTGGGCGATGCTCTGTGCAAACAAACAAATAAAAAGTCGCCAACAAAATCACAATCACACACACAGCAGCTCACACAGAAATTCTTAGGTCGTGCCCTTATTGTGTTGCATGGCTTTGGTTTCATCCTGACAAGTGGTAATTGATTCCGCTAGCCTGCGCCGGCGGTAAGTGGGGGTGTGCGCTCGAGTTTCACTGAAAACAAATCGCTCTTTTCTGCGGCCTGACCTTCCCTTCCCTCCTCTGTCCAGCCTCACGTCTTCATCTCCTCTCTGCTCATCATCCTCTTCATCATGAGATTTAGGTGCTAAAATCTGTATTCTTGCAATTGTGGTCTTAATGGAAATATTTAATATTCAGATATTGTCCATTTTTCTTTCTTAATCATTTGTGAAGAATGCGATATATACACTAGCGTTCAAAGGTTTGGGGGTCGGTGATATTAAGGAAGTCTCTTCTGCTCACCAAGGCTGCATTTATGTGATCAGAAAATACTGTAAAAACAGTAATATTGTGAGATATTACAATTTAAAATGCTTTATCCATGTGAATATATATACAGTAAAGTGTCATTTATATTCTGTGATCAAAGCTGAATTTTCAGCATCATTACTCCAGTCTTCAGTGTCACATGATCCTTCATAAATCATTCTAATATGATGATTTGACGCTCAAGAAACATTTATGATTATTATTAATGTTGAAAACAGTCGTGCTGCTTCATATTTCTGTTGAAACTGTGATGCATATTATTTTTCATGATTCTGTGATGAATAGAAAGTTCAAAAGAACAGCATTTATTTTAAAATTAGTCTTTTGTAACATTATAAATGTCACTTTTATGGGCAATGTAATGCTTCCTTGCTGAATCATAAAGAATCATTTGTTTAAAAATAAAACAAACTTTTGATTAGAAATTAACAATATTTTAAGATTTCGACTGAATTTTAAATTGACTTAAAAGAACAAAAGACATATAAATAAATGAAAGCCATAGAAAGTACATTTTAAAATGGACTAAAATGAATAAGTAAAATAATGACATACACAGAATTAAAATAATGCAGCACAGTATGAATGGACAAGTACACACATGTGTTTTCAGTTTAAAATATGTCTGAAATACTGCAGGAAAAACATCAATTTATGATTACGACTAAACAGATTATATTGTTTCTATCTCTGAAATTGCCATCAGATAAAGAACATGCTAAATGAAATCCAACACTGACCTCTAGTGAAAGATTTCAGCAAGAGCTGACAGAAACAAATATCAATTTAAAAGCCATCTGAAAAAATCTGGCTCGAGGTAAAAAACTGCTATAATACAATGAAATATTTTTGTTTTTATGTTGCAAAACAAGAATTCTGTTGCTCTCAGAGAGGAACATGAATGCTGCAAAAATGCTGGTTCTGGCTCTTGGGTTTTGTTCTGGTTTTGACTCCAAAACCGCTATACAAACAACTAAGAAAAGGCTATTTCTTGTCCACATCAGGCGAACGTGTTCTTTCGAGTGCTGAAGTTTTGAAGCTTACTCACAGACGGGCTCTCATCACATGTATTCAGGCCCTAAAGGGTAATGAATTACTGGATGCTCTCAGGTTCTCTCTTCCCAGCAACAGTCTCTCAGTGAGTCCCGTCCGTCTGACATCACGGCTCAGAGCAAACAGAGACAGACACTTCCTGTGTCATTAACTTTCCACAGCAGGAACACATTCGTTTTCTCACCCAAAACTTTCCAGAAGTTCAGGAGCGAGCAAACGTTACAGATTTTATTATTTGCATCCTAGAGTAATTTGCTTTATTAGAGATGGCACTGTTGCTCATATTGCGCATATTCTAGATATGAATGATTTCTAAAATCATGAGGCGGACTATAAAATGGACATAAATGCAAAAAATGTAGGCTAGAGGCCATCATTTAATTTATTTGAAGGTTCACTCTTTTCACTTAAGTAAGAAACCACCCAGAACACCCTAGCAACACCCTAGCAACTATCCAGAACAGCCTAGAAACACCCTAGCAACACCCTAGCAACTATCCAGAACAGCCTAGATAGGCTTATTAGGGTGCTTTATAGGCCTATATATATATATATATATATATATATATATATATATATATATATATATATACACACAATTTAGATAGATTTTGTTCTTGCTATGCTTGACTAGTCTTGTCAAGCATGAAAAACCGCTAATTATCATATTATTTAAAATTACATTTCACTTATACTGTTGTTATTGTTAAATAAAACTAATTGAAGTTATTATATTATATATAATATTATATAAATACTAGATTAATACTTAAATGAAAATTAGAAATGTGGCAACTGAAGTTTAAGCTGAAGTACTAAAATAACTAAAACTGAAATAAAAATTTATTAAAGCTATATATATATATAAATTTTTTTTTTACTAATAAAACTGACAAAAGCACATGACAAAATCATTAAAACCTGATGTAAAATTAAAAGTTAATTTGAAAATATTAATAAATACTATAATAATATACACAAATAACACTGAAGTACTGTAAATAAGTGGTGCAACGACATCAAAACTCATTATGCTATTTAATTAAAATTATTTTTATATGAATGTAACAGATCTAGTGTCAAGAGAGAAAACTAATACAGATTTCATCCTAAATGAGTTATTTATAAATATTCATGATTGGCATGTCAAAACGCTCCTTAGTTATAAAATATACTTCTATAAAAAATAATAATAAAAAAAAACACACCATATAATCACATTAATTTTTCTTTTTAATATGACTAATTAGTTTAAATGCACCAATGCATCATAGTCATCAAACGCACTTCAGCTCATGCTAATTTCTTCTCATATGCATGAAGGCTATTTGCATTGGCGCACACATCAAACGTCGTCCCGATTCGGGATGGCCCTTTTGACCCTGATGAGGAGTGGATAAAGTCATCGGGTGCGCTGCTGTGTAAGCAGTGATAAGGCACTTCTTAATGTGTTTGCACAGGGGCCGGAGTAAAAAGGGCCTCTGACGCAGAAGGGCCCATGCCTGCCGCCACCGGCACAATGGAGACCCCGACACCAAACACAACCCCAAATGTCACACAACGCCTGGAGGGAGGAGCGGCCTGATTGGTCGGTGTCAGCGTGGGTGTCTCGATTTAAAAGCCCCGGTGGATGTGGGGTGACGGTAGAGAAAATACTGTAAAGTACAGCACACTCGACAAGCCTTCTCATCTTAGAGGCGCATCAGTGTAAAAGAGCAAACAGGTGTATGAATCCACCCAAAGACTGCATTCGTTTAGATATCATCGGTAGCTGGACCGTCTCACCTTCAGGTCACTGAGATGTATAAGGTGGACATGTTGAAAGTCTTGACCGCAGTCGCTCTGCTGACTGTCGCTTCGGTCGTGGATGCTGCTCCGATGAAGCCTGGAGAACCAGACGCTACTGAAGAACCAACTGATGGAGGTAAGACGGGTCAAAACCAGCTCACATGCTTTCTTCCCCCAATGCATTCAATGTATACATTTGATTAGTTCATGCATTTTAAGTCGAGTCAAATTTAAAAGCAGCTTTTCAGAAAATCATGAGGGAAATGTTTATAATACGTAATCTTGGTGCATTCAGCAGAATATACAGTCTCCTGGGAAATGAACTCTTGACCTCGGCATTATGCTCTGTGTTTGAGCTTCAGGAACGCTGATTTATAACCGTGTCGTCCCGACTTTGCAAACACTCACAAATGCAAAAGTCTTAACGAATTATACATGTTTCAAGAATCAACTTTGTCTCAGATGCATTTGGAGAAATAAAAACAGAAGCAAAGGAATCAATAGTTGTCATATAAACATAGTCAATGTGGATATCAGCTCGGAATATTTTGATATTGGGAAAATTTGATGAGAAATCTTTGACTTTTGATTGCATGTACACATCTGCGCACAGTTAGTGCCATTTATTAGATGTCTTCTGAAACTTGTGTGAGAGATTACTAAGGTCTTTTTCTCATATAACATCTGAGGGATAAAATACTCTTCTTTTAAATCATCTGAGACATTAAGGCAAGACACTACATAGTAAAACTATTGTTATTTATGCACTGGTCAATTTCGAGGTGTTTTTTCCCCCAAACTAGTCTTTTTTCAGACATTTAAGTGTGTATCTTATTGCACTTGATCTATTTGCATCTGTAGATTTCAATTACAATAAATATCTTTAAAGCCCGTGAGTTTTTCCCTCTAGAAATCTCCACTTCAGCAGCTTTACATAAGGTTTGTTCATATATCACTCACATGATTTATACTTCTGACCATAACTTTTTATTCCCCAAAACATGAAGAAAAAAAAAAATATATATATATATAATTATTGCTGTTGACAGTGTTTTCTGATTTATTGAGTGATAAAAAGAGATCAAACATGAAACAAAATCAAACATGAAAATTGAATCGAATGTTCAGGTTTCAGTTCTGGACGTTTATGCAAATTAGTGCACATTTAATTGGATAATTCTTTATTGCATTGAAAACAGTTGTGTGTGATCCATCAGCTGGGGAACGTATGCTGATATCTATCAGTGAACATGTCCACCCTGTCCACCTGTGGTGTCTCTTCTCGATGTTAGTTTCACTGTCGTCAAGTCTACAGACTCAGAGATGGCGCTGGACCAAGACAATCAGTTCCAGTGGCGCCGGCACTTGCGCTCCTCTCTCTCGGTCTTGTGCTGTCCGCACTTCCAGTGTGTGCAAACCTTAAATCTGTCGTTCCACATTCAGGTTCTGGACTCGTCCTCCTGCTAAAATTGGCTCAGGAGTTTCGAGTATAGGGTTATGTAAAGCTTGAATTAGGTCATTCGGTCCCGGGCGGATCACATTTAGGTTAATGTTCTCACAGAATTCGTTGACCTGGATCTTCACCATGCAGCAATAAATCTCAAAGTTATTGAATGTACGTGAACAAAAAGTATTCATAAATCAGTAAGTGCATGTGTGCACTGATAGGTCATGCTAATTTATTACCATATGCATGAATGCGGTGCACTTCAATGGTCACGATTACTTTGGATTAAGGGGATAACGCCACTCTTATTTTATCTAGCGCTCCTCCGAAGTGTTTTTAATGGAGTGATGGCAAGTTCAGAGTTTGCAAATGTCCAAAATACGCACCTAGGACGTCACCAAAACGGTCGTCCCAAGCAACTCTCCGACTTCCCCAAGACTTCGGTCAACATGGATGCAGCTCCACATGTGTTTGTACATGAGTGTGAACAAGCCATTTGTCAGCGTCCACCTCTGAGATCAGAATGATGATGAAGGACGGGTTAGAAAGTTCCTCGGACAAAAAAGCATTTATCATCTGTTATGTCGTGTGTGTTTGTCCAAGCCGAGAAAAGAAGGGATGTTTGATGTTCGGAATGTCCCTCTTTTCAAGGTTCTCAGGGTGTTTCAGTGCACTGGCATTTCCCATTGACTTGTTTCTATGGGTATGGGAACAATTCTGTGTCAACAGGACTTATGAGACAAACCCTTTCAGAGAACAGAAGGATGCATCATTCTGGTACCAGCCGTAAACCGGGATTTTAGAGACATGCAAACACTTTTCTGTTGCTGAAACTAATTGAGTTGCATTCCACTGAGCAATAAAGCAGTCCAATTCTTATTTTTTATGGAATATTGCAGTATTTATTATTAATCCGTGCACAACATTAATTTTTTTTTTTTTAACTCATCTGCACTCATAATCTTTAATCAGAGTAACTTTCCCTCCATCTTGCAGCGACATCTCTTTTCTTTTCTGATGATGAGGGCGGAGCAACCTGTCACTCACATGAGATCCACCAATAGCAGACCACCAATCAATTCCCCATGGACAAAATCAAGCCCCGCCCACATTTGTTCTTGTTTGTGAAGCCGTTTCACTCGGATAGGCCTATACATCACAACACACTCTTAAAAATAATGGTATTCCATGAAGAAACTTCAGAACTTAACATAAAAATGTTCTTCGTATGTATGAAGAAAAGTGTAGGGAAGAAAAGACTATCGCAACTTCCACTTCATGCCGACTTTAAAGTGTTTGTATTTCCCTCCAGATCCAAGGAGAACCGGCATGGATGAAGTAAATCCAGCACGAGCGAAGCTACTGAGGACCCGACCAATGACGACATTTCCCGATGGAGATGGAAAGACTGTAGCAATGAGAGCATTAGACGAAATAACCACAGCGACGAGTAGCCCAAACGTCAGAGACAAAACCTTAGACACAGGTCTCAATAATCTCTTAAAGACACTAACACTCCTTTCTGATGGACACGAGGAGATCCAGCCGAGTGATGGATCTCTGAGGACAGAACGCACAACCAGTTCTCCCGATTCCCAGAGGATAACGGAGAAGAACCGAGTGCTCAGGCTGTCCGACAAACAATCCCAGTCTGATCCCGTCACAGATGCTCGAGAGGAGCTGGTGAAGATGTTGAGTGCACTTGAGGAGCTTCACAAGTTAGTGAACAGCCACCGGATCACCATCATGACCAGAGGTGTGCTTGATTTTAACGTTTTAAGAAAATTAATTTATTCAACCAGGATGCATTAAATTGATCCAAAAGTGACTATTTCTATTCCAAATAAACGCTGTTCTTTTGAACTTTCTATTGATCAAATTATCCTAAAAATATGTTTCCACAAAAATATGAAGCTGTTTTCAACATGTTTCTTGAGCAGCAAATCATCATATTAGAATGATTTGTGAAGGATCATGTGACACTGAAGACTGGAGTAATGATGCTGAAAATTCAGCTTTGATCACAGGATATAAATTACATTTAACAATATATTCTCATAGAAAAAATATATATATTTTCATATTTCACAATATTCACAATTTGACTGTATTTTAATACTTTGTATTTTTGTAGCCCTGGTTAGCAGAAGAGACTTTTCACAAAAATTTTTTTTCAAAAATCGTAACTTTTTGTAAAAAAAAAATAAAAAAAAATAAAATATTTTTTTTACAACTATTTATAAAATCTTGGCTTTTTTCCCCTTTATTAATTTTTTTTCCACACGATTCACAATTTTACTGTATTTTAAATCAAATAAATGTAGCGTTAGTTAGCAGAAGAGATAAAAAAAAAAAAAAAAACTTTTAAAAAAAACGTAACTTTTTGTAAAAAATCAAAAAAATTCACTATTTATATATAAAATCTTGGCTTTTTCCCCCTTCTTTTTGTGCAGGAAATAGCAATGGACGAGGTACCGGGAAAAAGAACAAAATGGTACGTTCAGTTCCCAAAACAATCACAAGCATATACACTAAAGTTAAATATGAGCTTTATGAAACAAATAATATTTTATAACCAGCAGGTCGTGACAGATGGACACCTGAAGTCCACCACAGCGACCACTATAGACAGCGGTGGGATTTCACCCAAGGCTAGCACTGACCAGATGGATCCCAAACTCAACGGAAAAGCCTCCAAAAAGTCGAATCCATCAGCTAAGAAACCCAACAAAAGAGGTACGATGCAGACCAGCTGGTTTGGATAACAAAATGTCATGTTGCACTCATACATTAACTACTATTTATCTTTCTCCGAACACAGTGTGCTTCTGGAAGTACTGCTCTCAGAACTGAGCTTCACCCTCATTTCACCAACCTTTGAAAATGCCGAGCAACAAATCCTGTTCTCAAACATAGATGCTTAAACTCTTCTCAATGGACCATCAATAACATGACTGACCCCTCTGACCCCCTGTGACGTGTGTACCCTTGAGTTTGTGCACGAAATCCTGTTAACCTTCGATCTACAACATCTTCGTTGTTTGTTGCAAGCTCCAATAAAAATGAAAAAGCATGCAAAAAATACTGTGATAATAAAGAGAACTTTATTTTTCTACAGATATCTCTCTCGGTGATCATTGCAAAATCACAAATACGACAGTGGACATGTGATCTTTGTTGAGATTGGCCTCACTGTATTAGTGTTTGCACAAGTTCTCAAAGTTAGAGGTCACTATGAAACTTGGAGACCACCGGCTTCACTGAGTCTTTTCAAGATCTCCACACAACCTTCAAAGATTAAAAACCACGAAGACTTGATGAATTCTGATTCGTTTAATATGAGGCGTCATAAGGCGTTCATGCAAGGTTACAAAGATGCATAAATAGAATGTTTTAACAAAATTCTATGCATTGATAAAAACAATCAAATATAAATGAAGCAGTTTCAGCGTAAGCGTGGAAAGACAAAGCAATTACCTAGAAATGTCAATCATTTAAAAAAATCCATCAACCTGTGGAATAAAGCCTTGTGTGATGATATATAAAAGGAGGGTTTCATTAACCAGACATGGTGATATTGTAAATAACGAACATGATTTTCCAAATTATTATTATTATTATTTTAAATATAAAATGTAAATATAAAATGTATGTGTAAATATTCTGGCCTGACATGAAGAATCACAAGTAAAAATTCAGAAATAAACAACATATATGCAAAAAAAATTAATAAAATAGAGATCCATAGCTTAAAAATGATTATGAGAACGATTTTGGTCAAGGCCATGGTGAACATTATGAATATACCATATCTAGTCTATCTATATCATCCAGAGGGAAAACATGCTCTAACAAATGCAGGGTTGTTTTAACCCAAATCATGGGTCAAATATGGACAAACCCATAATATTTAATATTTTCAATTTAATTTTCAATTTAATTTTAAAATTAATTTTTTTAACCCAATGTTTGGGTTTGTCCACATTTGACCCAAAATTGGGATAAAACAACCCAGCATTTTTTAGAGACAGATACGATACATATGAAGTTGTTCAGTGTACTAACAGACAGAATATTTTATCTCGGTGTCTGGTATTATACTATTTTTCTGGTCCTGCCAATGATTTAAGGAGAACTGATGCCATTCTACCGATTTAGGATCAATACTCCATAGTATTAATGCAGCTCCACCAGTGAGTGCATTCACACACACACACACACACACACACACACACACACACACACACACACACACACACACACACACACACACACACACACACACACACACACACACACACACACACACACACACACACACACAAGCATATGACGTTGCTCACAAGAGAACTATGAGTTACCACTACTTGTCTGGTCATGCTGAACTATTTGATCTTTTTGGCGACGTCCAGGTAAGCGAACTCGATCTCCCGGTCGGCAGGGCAGGTGTTCATGAACTCTTCTCTCTGGTAGGCGTTATTCAGATATCGCAAAACTCCGGTCATCTCAGCAGGAATCTCAAAACCTCTGTATTTCCTGGCAACAATCTACAAACAAGAGTATGCAGGGGATTAAACTGGTTGGGAATATGAAATCCAGCATATGCATTTTAAATTACTGAGTAAAAAAATATATAATTGCAGTGTGGCCCAGAAGTTATTTATACATATACAGTCAAACCAAAAGTTATTTAGACACCAGATATATTTTTTTATATTTTTTTTAGTACACTGTAAAAATGTATATTATCAATAAGTTATGACAACATATGTTTTTACATTGCTTTAACTCATCAAAATAAGTTAAGCAATTTTCAAGTTATACAAGATTCCTTTTTTTAAGTCAGTTTAATATAATTTAAGTTGATTGTACTCAAAAATTTAAGGCAGCAACTTTTTTTTGTTTACAGTGGTGCAGAACACTATAGTTAATTTCTGTAAGTGAGGAGAGCAAAATAAAGTAAACTGTGATATATTATACCCAACAATTCTTCATACAGGGACTACCAGTAACATTTATAAACATTTGGGACCAAACATGATTGGGACACTTTGACCTGATCATGTTTTGCTGAAGTGTTTTGTCTTTAATTGCTAATGCTCTTTTTACACACAGACTGAACAAAATGAAGCATTGCTTGGTGATTGGTTGAGCTAAACTGGTATTATCTAATTGTGTAGTTAAATTTAACAGCTGACAGATATTCAACATAATTCATGTGTGAGACAGTCTAACAGAAGGACGGACAAAACCAGTCAAATATCAACTGAGTTGTTGTCATATTTTATGACCATTTTCTAAACTATAGGGAATAAACTGTGATAATGTGAGAAATGTTGAAGGTGTCTGAATAAATGTTGGTTTGACTGTATGTGTGTGTGTGTGTGTGTGTTAGTTTAGCCATTAAACTCTAGAGGGCGCAGACTGATCAATCCTTAACATGCAATCTGCAAGCAATCACATCATTACCGCACGGCACAAGCTGATTGGTCTCTGCTGAACCTGCAGCCAATGAGATTGCTTGCTCAACATTTAAATAGTCTGGTTCATTGTTTTCTGTAATCTAGTCCTGAACCCCTCTACCTCCCCCAGCTCCACCTGCCTAAATCTGCTATGGGATTTACTGTATATGTATCAGCAGCGAGTCTGTGTATCTATTAGCAGTACAGTAGCTCTGCAACTATATACAGTATATATAATATATATTATTATGCATGTCATTAATAAAGAAAAAGGGGTACACTCTAAATATGACGACATTTCAAATGTATGCATTCATGTACATTTTTCAATTCAACTTTTCACTGCGATTAAAATTAAGATTTAAATGAGATTAATTAGAATATTTTAAACATATATTGGGCTTTCAGGAAAAGGAGCCTGAAGAAAAGCACCTTCATGATGTGTAGTTTGGGAAGCAGGTTACAGTCGGCCAGCGTGAGGTCTGGTCCGTCCAGGAATCCTCGTGTGGACGCTTCGGGATCATCTGTGCTGTTGGCATCGATCTCCTCGGGCAGCGGCGTCTGCAAATACTCATCCAGCCTCTTCAGGGACTTCAGAAGAGCTTTCTCCAGACCTGAATACATAAAACTCCACATAAAACACTATTATGGAGGAAAAGAGTCACAACCAGGACTATCTGTGTACTAAAAGCCATTAAACTCACCCTCATTAGCTTCTTTACGAGGGTTCTTGATGTAGGCAGAAAACTTGGCAAATACATCTATTCCTGCTGTGTTTGATTCTGGATGCTTTGCTGACAACTTTGGGTATCTACAAAAAAAATATATATATTTTTTTTTAAGTATCTGAGGCAAATAAGAAAGAAATGGGAAGTGTACCGATAGAGAAAGTACCGTGGTGGGACCAATCGCTCCTCGAGGAACTCCTCGATCTTGTTGACGTCCACCAGAACCTCTCCGTTGAAGGTCATGAATGGAGGGTTGGTTCCTGGAGCGAGATCCTGTAGATCTGCAGGCTTCCTGTGAGACGCGGATCAACAAACCAGCCCTTCGTCAGCAAGGTTATGGCTAAGTAAATCTAAAACTATTAAAAATTGTTAATTGAAATATTAAATAAAATAAGGGTCTAACCCTACCTTGTAATTAGAAACTGAAATAAAATAAGTTGAGGTACTAAAATCACTAAAACTAAAATCAAATGAAAATAAATTAAAGCTAAATGGAAATGTAAAAAATAAAAAATAAGAAGAAGAAAAAAATGACAAAAGCACATAACAAAATTACTAAAACTTAACCCTTGTAATGCATTATAAAAACTGTATACACCTGTTGCACGGTAGAACATAAGCTTATAAAACAGTCATAACTTAATATTTTCCAACTAAAACAACATTGAATCTGACCAGTAATCTCCCATTAATGAGTGAATGTGCAAAGGTTTTAATGTTTTGAATGATACCATGTTTTTACCATGCTACTACTTCTTTAAAATAAAAAAAAATTAGAAATTCTTTGAAATGTTGAATGAACTACAGTAAAAACCAATGCAAGATAATTTTTTTATCAATATTTATGAGAATTCTAATTTTGAATATATTATTATATGAAATTAGAAAATAAGAACATGTAATATATAATAATTAAATAGATTTTTCTCAAGTTACTTCTGTAAAATACAACTTATAGATTAAAAAACTGCATTACTTCATGCGTAAAGCCACAGTTCACTCACGGGTCAAAACAGACACGAAAGCAAAAGGTGTAACAAGTTTAAATGGTTATATATCTGAAATTACAAATGACAGTCTTAACACAAATCTAAAGTTTAATTTTCATACTAAAAACCATGGATTTTATTTTTATATAATTTTTTTATTTTGATGCAACTCTTCCTGGTCAAACGGACCCAAATGTATTTCTAAAATGAATATTAAAACTGAAAATATAAAACTAAAAACCAATTAAAAATATTAATAAATACAATAATATATATATATATATATATATATATATATATATATATATATATATATATATATATGTATGTATATATATATAATACTAAAATAACTCTCCCTTTATCAAAAATCTTAGATTCCAATGGAACTTCCAATCATTATTTGGAAGCAAACGGATCTTAATGGGATTAAATAAGATCCCAATGTATAGACCATTTCTATATGATTTAGTTAAATCAGAATAATGTCTTACAGAAGCCTAAAATCCTGGAAACAAATCCTTTTGCTGTTCTCCAAGTGCATTTTATCCTGTTGGGAATCATAATTGTCCTAATGGGAAATCTGTGTTGTCTGAATCTGTCTCTGTGAATGTTGTGCTTCACCTCTTGAGGTCCACAGTGGTGACGTTGAAGATGACTCCTTTCAGCCAGAGGATCATGAAGAGTCTCTGAGAGAAGGGACAGTTCCCGAGACTCTCTCCATCACTGCCGGCCTGGGACACACACAACATCCCATCAGTCCGTTAACCACATCAGGAGTGTGGAGTAACAATGGGTTTGAACTCTTGCTTTTGATTTCATTTTCTCTGCGCACTGCAAAAGTTTCCTGACACGTGGAGACATTGCACACAATGGCAAAATGATGATTTCAAGGTAATACGTTTATTTAAGATAACTAACGATGTTTAATAATGTGAATTCCAGAAATGTACAGGTTAATTTGTGAAATATGTTTGTCGCTACAAGATGTACGAACTTCAGAATAATACACACTCTAAAACAATGCTAGGTTGTTTTAACCCAACTTTGGGTCAAATATGGACAAACCTAACCGTTGGGTTACATTTTTAAATTACATTTTTAACCCAACGTTTTGGGGTTTGTCCATATTTGACCCAAAGTTGGGTTAAAACAACCCAGCATTTTTTAGAGTGCAGAATTAAACGGACATATAAAGAACTGACCCAAATTATTTAAATAGGCAAATTTAAGTTTAAGTGGTTAATTTCCACAAAAATTAAATAAATAAAATAATTTAAAAAAAAAACATTAAAGGGATAGTTCACCCAAAAAAGTTTTGTCATCATTTACTCACCCTCATGTTGTTCCAAAACTGAATGAGTTTCTTTCTATTTTAAAGAATTGTTGATAACCAGACAGTTGATGGACCCAGTTGATGGTATGTTTTTCCTTCTGTGGGGTCCGTCAACTCTCTGGTTACCAACATTCTTCAAAATATCTTCTGTGTTCAACAGAACAAAGAAACTCATACAGGTTTGGAACAACATAAGGGTGAATAAGTAATGACAAAATGTTCATTTTTGGGTGAACTGTCCCTTTAAGGGAGCTTTCGTCCTCATTGAGCGCCACAATAAATTACGAAAAATGGGTAAATAAGCTTAAGCTTAAACTGTTCAGCTGCAGAACAAACAACATCACAAGATGTCGAGTCAACACTAACACTAGAGTGAAAATATTGGCGTTTCACATTCATACGGTGAAATACGATTCATATCAGCAACTCTGTGAGAGTCTGTGAACTACTGTAAGTAACTTTGCAGCTACTTGTCAACTATCAGTCGTTAGCGTATTAGTAGACGGTCTGCTTAATATCTTTATTTTGATGCTCCTCAACAGATATTCTACTGACAATAAGAAACTTTGCAACTACATACTTATTCTACTAACCCAAACCATAACCTAACAGTCTAGTACTAATGAGAGTTAGTTGACATGTAAAGTTACTTATAGTTAGTAGAACGTCCAAAGTATGACTGATTTCATTTGTCAGCAGGCAGCTTGTTCAGACAAATAGTTAATTATGTGATTGGCCCAATAAAACTTGAATTTTGCCTTGGAAAATGCTTTAATATAAGCAAAGCTCTAATTGATAGCACACAAAAAAGGCCACAGTTGAATAAAGCGTAAAATTCGACCGCACAAAAGAGTCTCTCATTAATTTTATAATGGAACACAATGCAAAACGATGTAGATATTGTGTCATCCCACAAGAACAAATGTTTTATTTCTTCGAAGGTTTAATGTGAGAACGTCTTACCTTGACAAACAGCTCAATGCTAGGAAATCCCAATTTTTTAGCTGCTACATCAAACCAAGCCATGGTGTAAATGCTTTCACATGTCTCATAATATCGAATGCAGAATGGTTTCTCTGAAGGCATGGAAAAGTCTTTCCAGAATGACTGATTACATTTGGTGTTCTGTGGGTGTTTGGGCTGGAGAACACGGTCAAACACGCAGGACACTCAGACACTGAGACGTTTGTTCATTGTTATCAGCGATAGAGACGCCGTTCATGAGACGTGCGTTATGAAAGAGTTTTGCAGAGTTGGGAATCGCTATTATGATTTCCAGTGTACAATCTAACATTGCACAATGATCTAGAAATAAACTATATACATTTCCATGTTGTATGTGTTATAAAGGGCCTTGGGGATCGAGTAGAGTTACTACTGTGTCACTGTATTCATGAGTCTGGAGGTTGTGGAAAGATTATGTGAGGTCGGGCCACCTGAAGATAAACTGTGATGAGGGTTGGATGAGGACATGAGGGTAAAACAGACCCACATAACGCCAGTAGAGGGCAGTGCGGCTTCTTTAGAGACACTCGAAAACCTTACTTTGAATAGAAGCACACCAGTAACTGGACTGCAATTAAATTATTATAACAGCTGCCTAGCAACCATCTTCAAAACCAAAGTAACTGCATAGCAGTTAACATAAACACCATTAGGAACACCCTAGCAACCGCATAGCAACATGCTAAAAAAACACACACCCTAGCAACCATTAATAAAACCCTAGCAACCGCATAGCAAATTAACCAGAGCACCATGGAAAACAATCAAGAATACCCTAGCAACCCCATAGCAACGTTCTATTGCTAAACACCATTCAGAACACCCAAGCAACATCCTAAAAACCCTTCAGAATAGCCTAACAATCGCATAGCAAAATGCTAAAAACCAGAGAACCCTAGCAATTATTCAGAACACCCTAGTAACAATCAAGAATACCCTAGCAACACCATAGCAACGTTCTATTGCTAAACACCACTCAGAACACCCTAGCAACATTCTAAAAACCATTCAGAATACCCTAACAATCGCATTGCAAAATGCTAAAAACCAGAGAACCCAAGCAATTATCCAGAACCCCCTAGTAACAATCCAGAATACCCTAGCAACACCATAGCAACGTGCTAAACATCACGCAACATTCTAAAAACCATTCAGAACACTCTAGCAATCGCATAGCAAAATGTTAAAAAACAATCAGAGAACCCTAGCAATCATCCAGAACACCATAGCAACAATCCTTAATACCCTAGCAACCCCATAGCAACGTGCTAATGCTAAACACCACTCAGAACACCCTAACAATCGCATAGCCAAATGCTACAAAAACAGAGAACCCTGACAATTATCCAGAACACCCAAGCAACAATCCAGAATACCCTATAGCTACCGCACAGCAAAGTCCTAAATCAGAACACCCTAGCAACCATTAGGAACATCCTGACAACCACATGCAACACTAGCATCATGACGGTGAGTTTTGCACATGCTGGAATCATATTATGACTGGACGGAGCCACTCTACCCTCCAAACACTCAGTCAGAATCTCAGATCCGTCTCACAGCCGACTCAGACCAACAAATATCTAAATCAGATTAGTGTGTAGAGGAATGCTGGGAGATTAACCCACTACACTTCAGCTTCTCATAGAGGCAACAGGTATTCAAATACAAACACATCTTTCACTGTTCAATATAAGAGCAGCACATCACTCGAACCCATAAAAAAATAAGAATCAGCTGTTTATCACTGAATAACAGGCACAGTATCAGGCATAATAACTGAGCATATCATCACTTAGATCCTGTTTACCAAAGCAAATCCAGGACAACATACAAAAACTGATGATGAGACACAAAATGATACTTTTGTGATCTGAAACGTACAGAAAGTCTGTGGGAGTTGCACTTTTTACTGTGTTCCACTGCAACCCGCACAAAGGGCGTCTTTGTTACTGTTCGCTCTGCAGAAACATACGGGTGGGATTTAAGGACATTTTTACCAGGCTTAACGTCCCGCTGCTCAGCCTCCTTCATATAACAAGAATTTGGCTGTGCGCTTTGTTTCCGAACGTTTCAGACAATTCCACGAATAGATTTTTTTTTCTATTTTTTTTTGTTTAAATAAAATACTATTACTGTAGTTTTGTTTGGTTACAAAACTGGCTATACGCTTTGTTACGAATGTTTCAGACAAGTCCATAGAAAAATAGAATAGAATAGAATAGAATAGAATAGAATAGAATAGAATAGAATAGAATAAAGAATACGAAAAAAATTCTATTGTTGTAGTTTTGACTGGTTACAAAACACTCACTGTATAAATAATTATAAATAAATAAATACATACTGTTGCTGTAGTCAATACACATCTATGTTGCACTATAGTCAACACAGCAGATTATTGTAAAAGTGAAACCTATAGCCAGCTCTTTCCTAATGTGTGTGATATGATACTTTATATGGCACTTTCTATTGGAATGTTCTAGAATCAAGTTGTGTCTATTGTGTACGATTCATTTTTAGCTCACCGATCAATCCATCAGCTCAACACCCCGCTGAGAATAACTCAATTAACTAAGTGCATTATATCACCAGCAACAACTATTTATAAATCACAAACAGGGTTGGAATTGTGGTTGGAAAGGTCAGGCTACCCCTAAATAAGACTTAGTTCTTGAACATTAAGTATTGATATATGACTTACATTTTATTGTACATGGATGTTTATGTCATGTGAACCAGTTTACTGTTTTTAAAACCACCTTGTGACCAGTTACCAGTATAAGGTATGTTTTAGACACTTTCATGCTGGTTTTAGCAGGTCACCCAGCAGTAATACTAGTGGTGAAGTTGGTGTACCTGCTTAATCAATTAACATTGCCTAGGACTGGGAATTACATTTTGGTTTTCTAGAAGCGGGATGACAGCAGACCAACTGACCAGTAGAGCAAAGACACTAATGCAATTAGTGTTGGCGATAGTAACACCATCTGCTGAGCAGAAGGACATGCTGTCATTGTATGAAACTGTATGCTAGCATGGCTAACAAGACAGCCTTATCATTGTCATTTTTAAAATAAGACTTTACAGGGCTCAAATCATTATTTCACAAATCAATTTTGAATTTTGTCTGCTTTTTGACATGTTATATGCATGTAAAATTCTGCCTTCCCTGTAAAATGCACTACAATAATCCTACTTCCCAAAAACACTAAAATATTTGGTAGCTTGGTATTAAAGCTTCTGATAATTTCCAGATTGCATATTGACTACAGCAGATCATAATACGGTCAAAACGACTACGTTTTTGAGCAGAACCTGTAGATATCAAAGTATACATTTTGAGGACAAAGAAAACCCACGTGACTCATTTCCCTTCTAAAACTCCAATATGCAAATGGCAATCTTGACCATTATCTGCCTATAAATAACAATAGAATACCTTCACATAGAGGGAGATCTGCTGGTCAAGAGGATCGCCATCCCGATGAGCTGGAGTCACCATCCTCGTCGGCTTTCCCAGTGTTTTTACCTCTTCTTGTTGAATTACGGCAGGTGGGATCCCAGGGAACCCATTCGCCATGGTGACCTCTTGACCTATGGCCTTGATATTCACCTCCCCTTCGCTGCCCCCGCTCATGGTTCTGATCTGACTGCCGAGGGGCCTCGGTGGCTCTTGGAAAGGGGCATCTGAGCTCTCGTTGGACTTCAACCAGGCAGGTATGTTCACTTTTCGCCCCCCCTGGGCTTTCCTTCTTGGCTCATCTTCAATGACAGCCTTAAGCTCTTCTAGCCACTTCCCCGCCCCCTCTTCTACTGTTGTAGGCACTTCTTCCTTGACTTGTCTTGGCTGTTCCTTTGCAGCATCACCTCCCTCTACGATCTCCTGTTTGTCATTGCCAAGCTGTTCTTGCTTCTTACATGCCCCCCCTCCTATAGGTATTGGCATTTCTTTGTTGAATTGCCTTGGCTGTTCCTTTCCAGCGCCACCTCCCTCTACGATCTCTTGTTTGTCATTGCCAAGCTGTTCTTGCTTCTTACATGCCCCCCCTTCTATAGGAATTGGCATTTCTTTGTTGAATTGCCTTGGCTGTTCCTTTGCAGCATCGCCTCCCTCTATGACCTCCCGTTTGTCATTTCCGAGCTGTTCTTGCTTCTTACATGCCCCCTCTTCTATAAGTATTGGCATTTCTTCCTTGACTTGTCTTGTCTGTTCCTTTGCAGCATCACCGCCCTCTGCAACCTCGCATTTGTCATTGCCAAGCTGTTCCTTCTCCTTACACACAACACCCCCTTCTACAAGTATTCGAATTTCTTCCTTGACTTGTCTTGGCTGTTCCTTTGCAGCATCACCTCCCTCTGCAACCTCCCATTTGTCATTGCCAATCTGTTCTTGCTTCTTACACGCCCCCTCTTCTATAGGTATTGGCATTTCTTCGTTGACTTCTCTTGGCTGTTCCTTCTCCTTACATGCCCCCTCTTCTATAGGTATTGGCACTTCTTTGTTGACTTGTCTTGGCTGTTCCTTCTCCTTACACACCCCCTCTTCTACAATCTCAGGAGCATCAGGTGGCTGTTCTACTTCTGTATAGCTTCCCTCCTCTGCAGAAAGCTCCTCCTTCTTGGTAATCCCCACACCTCTTTGAATCCTTTCAATGCCTTCTACCTCTTTATCTGTTTCTTTATCTCTTCTTGTCTCCTCAGGTCCATTGACAATGGGTGATTGGGTATCCGCACCTATTCTCTCACAGCTCTCTGGATCTGTGTCTTCCACCACTTGTTGCAGCCACTCTAATCTTTCACGTTGTTGCACGATGCTTTCCGCCAACTGATATGAATGCTGGGCCATCTCCTCTACGGTTCCACCAAACAGATCAGTTTGAGGTGGTTGTTCTGTTGCAATCCAGTCAATCGCCCTTTCTTCTGCTGCTTTGTTAATGGTGGATGTTTCTTCATCATTATTTTTGGCTATGGCATTATTGTGCATTGGCTCGCCAATTGCTTTGCAGTCCTCAAATAAAGGCACCTCAATCATAGACTGTTCTTCGCCAGTGTTATCAAATGTTTCTGGTTCTTCCTCTTCCTCAAGACTCTGAAAGTCTTCTTTTGAACCTGCTTCACTGGTAGAAACCATCCATGGCTCTTCATCCACATCGTTTTTTACACCCTCTTCATGCTCCTCCTCTTGCAAAACTATTTCATTTTTTACTTTTTGATCATCTCTGTACTTGATTTCTAGTTTCTCGAGGAGGCCATAAGTGAGCTGTCTTACCTCAGAGAGGAGCAGCTCCTGTGTCTCCATCTTCCTTACGCTCAAAGTCTGCACTTGTTGTTCATCGCTTTCCTTTTCATCTTCGTACAGCGTTTCCAACTTGTCATCTGCTCGATCCATGTCCACTTCTTTGAACGCTCTTGCACGCACTTCAGCTTCGTTTTGAAGTTTCGAAACTTGTGTTTGCACTTTAATTGAGAGTTCAACTGGTAGCTCAGGCCTTGTTATATCCACTTCGTCCTCCATCTTTCCATATTTTACCTCTTCGTTTTGCAGAATTGCACTCTCTTGGTGCTCCAGGTCTTCCATAAAATCCTCTTGCTCTGTTTTATGGACGATCACATGTGTTGAAGGCATTACGTTGTCGTCTCCACCATCGTCCATATCCTCATCCACCTCTTCAGCTAGTTCAACCTCATCTTCCTCCTCCTCTTCCTCCCCAGTCCGCCGATCTTCCATCTCCATGCATGATCCTACAGGACAGTGGATAACTGCTCCGTTAGAAATCTCCATGCTGATACTCATATCACTTTTGGCCTGGGCCATAATTCAAAAGCTAGACGAGTGTTTAGAGTTTGCTATGACTGTGTAGAACTTGTTGTATAGCTAACACACTAAAGCTCTTGTGTCTACCTCTCCAGGCTACGTTCTGTAGCGGTAACTAGGAATTACTCTCTCTCCCCCCTTTTCCTCTGGAGGATTATGGTAAATTTCGGATTCTGATCCCCACATGACTTGCCTGCCCACTCAAATCCGCTCCAATGGGAGCCTGGTCAGCTCAAGATGATCGGTTTAAGGGTAGGGCACTTATTTAAAATGAATTGTAATTCTCCATCCTGTTTGCTATCTTAACGAAGTAGAATTAAAATAAACTATACATCTAAAAACATATCAGTAAATATATTGAATCTTAAAAGCATAATTATTTTAAAAACTGTAGTTGCACTTGGGTTAATTTAATATTGATCAAATAAAAGGCCATTTACGTGTGCTTAGAGAAAATACACTTTAATGACAATGTGCAAAAAGTGCATTTTCTAATAATGTCAAATTAGAAGTTTTGGTAACACTTTATTTCACAGTGATCTTGTTACATATGTTACATGTACTTACCATAGTAATTACAGTAAAGTATTACATGCAACTAACCCTCAACCAAATCCTAATCCTACCCTAACCCTATAGTACAATAAGTACATGTTGTTCAATAAAATAACTCATGACTTAAATATATGATTACACTGTCATAGTGATCTAAAATGATTACATTAAGTGATACAAGGTATTCCTCCTGGTTCTGGAAGCACTGGAATTCAAGCTTGTATGTTCTGAAATAATGTATGTAAATCTATGTTTGTATGTTATTCTTTTCTTTCTGTTTCTTTTACTTTGTGATATGGACCTAAGGGTCTGGAATAAAGAATTAATTAATTAATTAATAATGACACCTTAAAATAAAGTGTAACCAAAGTTTTACTTTAAAGTCCATTTTAAGTCATTATGTTTTAATAATCATTTTATCATAATAATAATCTTTTAAAGTATCATTTCATTAATATGTACAGTACCTTTAAAAAAAGTATGCTAAAGTGGATGGATGGATGAATACATAGATGGAATCTCTCCATATATTAATTTTATACATTAATGAAGTCTGTTATTTATTAAGAAGTTAAGTATTTCTGTTAAAACATGTAAAAAAAAAACACGGGAAATATACAATGTTGTTCAAAATAGCAGGGCGTCACAGTGATTTAGGTAAGGTGGCACGGTTGATAAACAGTCACACAACACTGACTGTATTCATTTCCTGCTCATTTTATTCTGAAAGAAATATTTTTGTTGTTTTGCATGTAAAGTGTGCTTTTGCAGTCTTTAATATCTTCGTACTTGCAATGACATTCTGACATATTTAGTGTAATTTGAGCATCAGAACACTGTATTTTAAGCAGTGTGCAATGCATTCAATGTCCACAGCTTTGCCATGTGCCTGCATTACAACAAATCTGACCAAAAGAGGGCACTCAAACACCATTTTACAGTGATAATCTTTGTCATAATCACATTTAAAATGCACGCACTGCACACATTACACAAACCTAACCGTGTCTTCAGTGTCTCCCGTGTTCCTGGTTACATTTTGAACAATCTAGTGCTTTTTCACAAATAATACTTGCATCAACCCCAATGCTCCATGCACAACGCTCGTGCGTAAGCGGAAACCATGACGTCATATCAGCTGTTTTGGCCCCCAGTGCAGTCTGTCGCAAGTGTAGACGTCATTTTCGGTTCAGGAATACATCACGGTTATGGTAGTAGCACTATGCATGCACTAGCACTGCATGTACAGTAGTGTGTGTGTGTCAATTTGACGGTTTGCGCTGCTTTGGAGACGAGAAAGACGCAGAGCATGGCGCCATGAGCTGAGCGCGGGCACGTTTGAGATCAAAGGCACCGCGTTTGATATCAAAGGCACCGAACATGCAGCAGTCCGAGAGCGGTGGAGGGGCGGCGACTTCTGAAGTCCAGCTCAACGAACAACCCAACGCGCTCATCGCGTGCAAAGTGTGCGAAGAGCTTTTTAGTGAGCAGCATTTAAAGGTAGGCGTGCACGCGCTTTGCTTTTACCCCGATTAATACCCGGTTTATCGCAGCGGGACCTGATGTCGCGGAAGTGAAAGCCATAAATTGTTGCTTCTAAAATGATTCATAATGTATTTACTGAAGTGGGACATGAGCATTGCACTAAAATAAAGTACTATGGTACTACATTGCTTTGTGGATATGTACCAGTAATACCTTGTTTTCTTGATCATGGCACTGCCATGTTGTTGTTGTTGTTGTTTTTTGGACATTGTATCATGACAGTATAATGTTTTTAGCATAAGCACCATGGTAATACAATGTTTTGGACATTTACCTTGCGAATGGCATGTATTTGCTAAAATGCACCAACAAGTACCCTGTTCTTTTGGGCATTGTACAACCATAGTATTTTTTGGACAATTACATAGTACCACAATATTTATTTTTTTAGACTGCACAAATGTAATCTACATTCATTTGAATGAGTCCATGGCCTGCAGAAACGCTTCAGATCTGATTGTGGGCCTTGTCAGTTTATTATCGACCTTACCTTTAACAGAAATACATTGTGATTTCACTTGTCTTGGTCATACTTGTAAATCCTTGGTTTGCTCCATCACATATCTTCTACATAGATAGCCATGTTAGACCCTGGTGCCACTATATAAGCCACTCTGAATTAATTTTGATTTATAATACATTTATAATAGCCTATGTTTATAAAAAGGGGTGTTCTGTACATAATAGAGCAGTGATTCAAACTAGATTTGGACATTTTCTTTAGAAAACCTGCCAAAAACTCCCTGCCATCATGTTTGGCTGCGTTTTGAGGGGTTGCCAAGCCAATGCCAATCTGGTGTTTTTAAACGGTTGCTATGCGGTTGCTGTGGTGTTTCGTTTGGTTGCTTATTTTTTGGCCCAAATCATAAGAACCCATCCCAAGTAGTAATGGGAGAAACAACGCTTTTCGAAACTTTGAATCAATCGAACCTATTGCTTTGCAAAATTATTCACTGTTTTGAAGCACAAGAAACGCCAAACTCTGGCGATGCCTGCTGATCAGAATGATGTAAATGCATTATATAGTTGAAACAAATGATTTGCAACGGCAAATCTTTCTTAATGCTGTGATTTATTAACCAACATGATCCATTTTCCAACGTCTCCCTCATTTTCCCTCTCTAATAATATGCCTGTATTACCCGTTGGGGTCTCTCTTTGGTCAGGGTGTTTGAAGCTTCCACAAAGCCTTGGTTTATTTTAGCACCACACCTGCTTTACTGCTACAAAAGGACATTCAATGAGGAACCAAACTCCTAGAAAGATCATTGACCGCAGCTGCTCACATGGAAAAGAAAATAAACCTTTGTAGCTTTTTATTTTTCCACTGACACTGAGGTCAAAGGTCGATCGCTGTCTTAGCTCAATATTTATCCCTTGAAGCCACTTATAAAGCAATTGTTTTTCTCTGTCTTGCATGACTTTCATCCCAGTATTGCTTAAATTGAGGCTCATTATGTAATATAATTTCCAAAGAGATCTATTTTTAGCAGGAACTATCCCATAAGAACAATGGAAAATGTTAGCTAAGAAGGCCAAGTGTCTGTCAGACTTACTAAATTATAAATACACAATCTGCACTTTTCCATAAGACAGAGTAATAAAAATCTGATGTGAAGGTGAAAGTGTGTTAAATGTTAAAAGACATTGCTCTTGGTTTATTATGCAGAGATGACTATAATATTTTGCAAACATTATTTTCATTTTAGCATGCTTGAATATCTATGATACTTTTTAAAAGTTACTTAAATAACTTAAACTTATTTAAAACTTAAATAACTAAATTGTGACTAATTGAAATTGTCGGCCTTATAATACATTTGAGATTTATGATTCAGCATTGTTCTAGGATCAAGCATTTCAGTGTGCATTTTGTTATTTTATTTTTTATCTAAAAACAGCACACAGATTTATTAGCACTTATACTACAGGGCTGGTAAATGCTTGAATCTGATTGGTTGACGAACATTCTAAGGTGTGTCATTATTTTCAGGGAAACGCGCGGGTAAAGTAGTTCAGGCAGGTCTTGACCGCATTACTAGCCTGACGTCGTCATACTCAGATTCTAGTCAGAATGTGAGTCTGATTCTGCTCCATTGGGCTGTGATTAAGGGGGCGTGTTTCAACCGAACCGATTGGATAGACCTACAACCAATCAGAGCAACGGAGTAAGTGACGTATGTTCTTCATTCATCTTTCCGATCGACGAATGCCTTGATCGCGGTTCTCTGTTCCTCTTTTGAAATTAATGCGCTGTCGATATCTTCTATAACAGACGCGATGGCGGAATCTACACATGATGTTTCATAAACAAAGTTCGGGAGGAGCACGTTCAAATAATCAATCCAATCAACTTGTCATCAAACAATTACCATGTCTACCCTATCGGCATGAGAGGAAGCATATATATATTCACTCTGTCAACTCACCTAACATTCCTTGACAGTTTCCAGCATCCCTCCACTCACTCTCGGCTTGTTCTTCCACAGCCTGGAATACGGGGGGAGTACTTTAGGTTCGGGCCGAATACCGAGTCCGGAGCCTCTCCTCGGACAGCACGCCAAATATGCATTTATTCTATCTGACTTATTTGTAAGTGTGAACTCGTGAAATCTCAATTCTCCAGCGGCAGCCATCTTTGTTGTAAACGAATTCAACCCAAGCGCTCGTTGGTGACGTGGATGATTACGTTACTGTTGATCATCTGTCCATCATCGTATAAAGCCCGCCCTGACAATCTGATTGGTCCGAACAGCTCTGGTTCGAGCATAGTTACTCCTCAACGGATCGAACTTCCTGACCTAAAAATGTTGTGGGCGGGGCTAAGTTCGGCTGGCATCCAGGCTACCGCATTACAGCTCCATATCACTGCGCCAAACGATTTCACTTATTTCAAAGATTCTTACAGCCCACAGAACTAAAACCCACAACGACACTGACAAAACAAATAAATATAGTAAGCAATAAGAAAAAAACGGCAAAATATTTCCATGTTTTTTGCCACAAAATTACGTTTTATGATGTATGAAAAGCACATGCTCTCTTCCTCCCGCTCAAACGCACACGAATAGGCCTACAGTACGGACACACACTCGCACAGAAACATGTTGTCAGCACTTCTCTGACAATTTTATCAGCAAAATAGTTTTACAACTTAAAAGCCACATGAATTTCTCACTAGTGAGGTAATAACAGCGCTGTTCTTGAAGCAGATAAACTTACAGTTTCACTATTAGTAGAGACGCTGCTGCCGAACACTGTTGAGAGACACACAGATTCAGGTCTCTCTCTCTCTCTCTCTCTCTCTCTCTCTCTCTCTCTCTCTCTCTCTCTCTCTCTCTCTCTCTGTGCTATCAGTGGCTCAAGTCTCCGTCACTAGCTCTAAAATGAATTAGCAACGGAGGCATGGGATGAGATGTGTAAGAAATTAGTCCCACACACAAGAGCATTTCAAGGACAAAAAAACCTGACAAATGTCTTGAAATGCATCATCTGAACAGTGTCCTGAGGTGTGGTAACTGCAGATGCCACCTCGGGTGTGCATTATTTTCTAATAATTCAACGACCCGTCTTCAATTATTGCTTACTTACTTTACTTAAAGGCAAACTTTCGTTTAAAAGCATAATTAGAATGGAAATGCCACTTTTAAGTTTGACCGTATTTTCGTTTTCAGTTAAATGCCTTGTGAATGGGAGTGTATGGGGCACGACTATGATAGCATCAAAATCGCTATTTTTAAAACACTAATGCGGCTCGACACAGCATGAAACTGTGCTGGAAGTCTCACCAGCGGCTCTACACATGAACTCCAGCATTGAGAACAGAGTTTGTGTACAAAGAGTTTACTAAAAAGAAAGATTTTGAACAACTCACTGTCTCTGTGTCCGCTGGCATTATGACAGTCAAAAATAGTCGATTTCCGTAACCGGGAGGAGAGTAAAGATGGAAAGCTCCTAAAGCTTAGTTCAATATGAATTCACGGATAATTTGTTAGTGAAAATCCATATTGACCTTGTATTTGAAAAAGGATCCTCAGATAAGAAGCAATACTAAAATTCAGAGTCAGTTCATTCGCATTCGGTGATCGACTATTTTTGACTGTCAAAATGCCAGCGGGCCGAAACAACAACAGCTCCAGTGAGTTGTTCAAAATCTTTCTCTTTAGTAAACTCTGTGTACAGAAACAGTGTTCTCAATGCTGGAGTTCATGTGTAGAGGCGCTGGTGAGACTTCCAGCACAGTTTCATGTTGTGTCGAGCCGCATTAGTGTTTTAAAAATTGCGATTTTGGATGCTATCATAGTCGTGCCCCATTCACTCCCATTCACAAGGCAATTTAACCTAAAACGAAAATACGGTCAAACTTAAAAGTGGCGTTTCCATTCTAATTATGCTTTTAAACGAAAGTTTGCCTCGGGTAGATTAACAAAAAGAGCCCAGGTTGCATTTTGGCGAGAGTTACGCTTTAAATGATTATTGAGAGAAATGATGAAATCTCCAGCTAAATGGGTTTTCTTTTTCAGACTTTGAAAACATGCAGATAAGCTCATGATGATACTCGCATTTAAGAGCGAGCTGGTCATTTTTCATCTAACAAAAACAGGGATTATACAAATTGTACTTTTTTTGTACGTTTCGACATTTTGCTCTGTGTTTAGCTCCTTAACTACAACACAAGTGAAAAGAAACTGTGTAATGGTTATTCTTGCGTATGTTACACATGCTTTCTATCTTGTAGGTCTGCCCTTAAAAGCATCGTTCATGCAGAAATTTAAATTGTCATCATTTACTCACCATCATATCTTTCCAAACTCTAATGGATTTCTCTCTTCTGCAGAGCACCAAAGAAGGACATAAAGATAGTGTGAAATGAATCCATAAGTCTTCTGAAGTGACATGATCGTTATTATCTTGTTACGGCTGCTTTACAGCAGAATCTGTCTCATACATATTTGATGCAGTTTGCATCATAATTCTGTTACTTTAATGTTTATTATCGGGAAGCTGCTTTGAAACAATTTCTATTGCATAAAATGCTATTAAAATGAAGGTGACTTGACTTGACATGATCATTTTGTATGATGAACAGAGAGAGAATTTATCATTTGATCATCTGAGGGCTGTGTTGCCATATTTTATGTTGTTCTTTTGTGTTCACATGAGTTTGGAATGACATGATGAAGAGAAAAATTATGACAGAATTTTCATTTTTGGGTGAATTATCACTTGTTATTAGAGACATATAGATGGCTGAATAAGCTACACTACTGTTTAAAACTTTGGGGTCGGTAAGATTTTTTTTTATGTTTTTGAAAGAAGTCTCTTTTGCTCACCAAAGCTGCATTTATTAAATCAAAAATACAGTAAAAAAAAAAAATAATATTATTACAATTTAAAATAACTGTTTTCTATGTGAATATATTGTAAAATGTAATTTATATCCTGTGATCAAAGCAGAATTTTCAGCATCATTACTCCAGTCTTCAGTGTCACATGATCCTTCAGAAATCAGTAATAAATAAGAATTCTGAATTAATGAATAAAAGTATAATAAAAAAAAAATAAATCAAATAAGAAAAAATCTTACTATCTCCAAACTCCTTTAATGTCCTGGGTGATTGCCAGTGTGTTGCTGGTAGGGCTGTAATCAACCAAAGAAAATCTTGGTCAACTAAAGTCCTGAAATTTTCGACTAAAAATCGACTAAAAATGACGTTAGGAAAAGAAAAAAAACGTTAAAATGAATTGGCTGCGCACTGTGCGCAGTACTTGGTAGCCTTGTTGTCCGCCTGAATGAATTATAAATAAACATAAAAAACTAGTAGGCTATTTGCAGTATATTAAATCGTTTTTGACCTAATTATTTTGCACTGAAATGAGTCTGACACACGAGTCTGTCGGCTCTGACAGCGTTGCATCACGTGCACCTGCGCAATATCAGAGCCTATGATTTCCGAAAATAGTACTATTGTTTTTGTCATATGTATTATAATAACTGACAGACACTATCATTTCAGCCGCTCTGTGCAGCCGCTCTGTGGACCTCAGCTCTTAAACACAAAAGGCACGTCCACTTTAATAAAAAAAGAATATTTATTAAACAAACCAGATCAAGTAATAATATTCAGCAAACCTTCTAGTAGCCTACTTTCTCCAATCTTGTCTCTCTTCTCCAGTGGGTTGGGCTAATCCAAAAGAAGTGAAAACAAGGGGGGGTGTTCTGAAGACAGACTGTTACCGGTGAAACAGGGGTGCTCTGAAAACCCCCCCATTAGCAATTAGTGCTTTCCACCTGATGAAATGAACGCGGCAAAAAATCGACCAATCAGAATTTTGGTCGTGCCAGAACGTATCGACCAATAATCGACTAATCGACTGGGAGATTACAGCCCTGGTTGCTAGGTGGTACCTATGTAGTTGCTAGGCTAGGGTGTTATGGGTGGTTTCTAGGAGGTTGCTATGCAGTTGCTGGGTGTTCTGGTGATTGCTAGGTGGTTACTATGTAGTTGCTGGGTGTTCTGGGGTGTTGCTAGGAGGTTACAATGCAGTTGCTTGGGTGTTCTGGGTGATTGCTATGGTGTTGCTGGGTGTTCCGGTGGTTGCTAGGTGGTACCTATGCAGTTGCTAGGGTGTTATGGGTGGTTTTCTAGGATGTTGTTATGCAGTTGCTGGGTGTTCTGGTGATTGTTAGGTGGTTACTATGTAGTTGCTGGGTGTCCTGGGGTGTTGCTGGATGTTCTGGGGGTGTTGCTAGGTGGTTACTATGCAGTTGCTTGGGTGTTCTGGGTGATTGCTATGGTGTTGCTGGGTATTCTGGTGGTTGCTAGGTGATCACTCTGCAGTTGCTGGTTGTTATGGGTGGTTGCTAGGAGGTTGCTATGCAGTTGCTGGGTTTTCTGGTGGTTGTTAGGTGGTTACTCTGCATTTTCTAGGGTGTTCTGCTTGATTTCTAGCCTAGTAGGCTAGTGTGTATGTTATGGTTAAGTTTTAGACATTTGAGGTGACTTTATCCCTGCTTCAGTGTCTGTAGTGGAAATGTCTGCCTGGCTGATGTTTGACCACCAGCACTAAACAACACTACCTAACTCATTTAAATCATCTTAATCATTATTAAAGAGCCAGCAAAACACTGGTCAAGTGAGAATGCCTCTCTGCTGTGAGAAAGCATGGGCAAATGTTTAAGCTGTTCTGCACTATGGCTGGGCGCACATGTGACTCAGCTTTTGTCCCGGGATTGACTCGGTCCCGTATGCATGAGCGCTCGGTGTCTTTCCCTCCAGTACTGCACTGTAAACCTTTGTTCTGCATTTTGCCCTCTCGGTCTCCATTCAGAGCAGGTGACTGTATGTTTGAGCTTTAAAGCTAATGCACAGATGGTGCGTTCACCCTTTGGCCACATGTGACATGAAATACTTCTTCAGTTGATGCATGAAAACCCGGACAGGCTGTACCTACAGTACACAGAATGTATTTACACATTTAATACAAGAAAAATACAGGATTATAGAAGGTTTGCATTATAAATGAGGTGCATACACATATATTACAGCTAGGTAAAGTTTGCAAAGACAATTTTTGATGTTGGCTTGAGGAAGCATGGACAAAGTTTGAAGTAGATTTAATACTTTGAAATTTGAAGGACGGACAGACAGATTTTACTGTATTCTGGGTGGTTGCTATGTAATGAGTAGGGTGTTGCTATGAGGTTGCTAAGCAGTTGTTAGGGTGTTCTGGATGTTGCTAGGAGGCTGCTATGCAGTTTTTGGGTGTTCTGGATGTTGCTAGGGTATTGCTATGCAGTAGCTGGGTGTTTTGGGTGGTTGCTAGGGTGTTGCTGGGTGTTCTGGTGGTTGTTAGGCAGTTAGTCTGCAGTTGTTTGGGTGTTCTGTGTGGTTGCTGGGGTGTTGCTGGGTGGTTGTTAGGAGGTTGCTATGCAGTTTCTGGGTGTTCTGAATGGTTTCTAGGTGGTTACTATGCAATTGCTTGGGTGTTCTGGTGGTTGTTAGGTGGTACCTATGCAGTTGCCAGGGTGTTATGGGTGGCTTATATGAGGTTTCTATGCAGTTGATGGGTGTTCTGGTGATTGCTAGGATGTTGCTGGGTGTTCTGGTGATGGTCGCTAGGTGGTTACTATGTAGTTGCTGGGTGTTCTGCGGTGTTGCTAGGAGGTTGCTATGCAGTTCTTCCAAATGGTTGCTACGTGGTTACTATGCAGTTGCTTGGGTGTTCTGGGGGATTGCTAGGGTGTTGCTTGGTGTTCTGGTGGTTACTCTGCCGTTGCTGGATGTTATGGATGGTTGCTATGCAGTTACTGGGTTTTCTGGTGGTTGCTAGGTGGTTACTTTGCACTAGGGTGTTCTGGGTGATTGCTAGCCTAGTAGGCTGCTATGCAGTTGCTGGGTGTTCTGGATGTTGCTAGGGTGTTGTTATGCAGTTGCTACAGTGTTCTGGGTGGTTGTTAGGAGGTTGCTATGCAGTTACTGGGTTTTCTGGTGGTTGCTAGGTGGTTACTTTGCACTAAGGTGTTCTGGGTGATTGCTAGACTAGTAGGCTGCTATGCAGTTGCTGGGTGTTCTGGATGTTGCTAGGGTGTTGCTATGCAGTTGCTACAGTGTTCTGGGTGGTTGTTAGGAGGTTTCTATGCAGTTACTGGGTTTTCTGGTGGTTGCTAGGTGGTTACTTTGCACTAAGGTGTTCTGGGTGATTGCTAGCCTAGTAGGCTGCTATGCAGTTGCTGGGTGTTCTGGATGTTGCTAAGGTGTTGCTATGCAGTTTCTACAGTGTTCGGGGTGGTTGCTAGAGTGTTGCTAAGGTAATCTGGGTGGTTTTAAATAGAATATCAATATGTTGGCTTTCTCAAGACAAATAAACGAGCATGAGAATAAGTATTGCACTGGTATTATAAACAGAACGCTGCGTTGAAATTATTTAAAGCACTGACATTTGAAGTAGCTTAAGTGTCCATATACATGTATGGGGCTACTGTAGATAATATGTAAATCACTCATATGTTACATCAGCATGCACTTTTGTGCAGCTGGATATAAATATCTTCTGGTGGCTTATGTGTACCACAACTATCCGCTGTCTCACCTCCACTTGTCTTTGCATAACACCCATCTAGTGTCTGCTTGCCTTTGCATTTTTTCCATCACCTTATTTCGGTTTCATATTTCCATTTTTCCATTGAGTCAGATATGCACCGTCCTTCCATAATACACACGCAGTGCATGTACACGAACGGGTGATCAGTGTAATCTTTAAACAAGTGAGACTTGTGGGTTACTGTCTAACCATGCAGTCTTTACCATCAACACATTTACACACACAAACAAGAATGAGTTCGCCACAGTCAGCTTGTTGTTTTGTTGCCGTTTGGTGAAAGTGGTTCCCACGGTCATTGAAAACCTGTAAATGTTGGGGAATTTTAAAACTGTGTTGGAATTATCAGTGTTAAAATGTATGGAATGTTCTGTGGAAAGTTGTTCAAAAGTCATAGTGATGTCTGGTTTGTGAGCAAATCTTTGAATCAGTTAAAAATGAATCAATTGAACCAGTTTACACAATGGATCATAAGCAAATTGTTATGAATCAAAATATATGTGGTTGCTAGGGTGTTCTGGTTGGTTTCTAGGTGGTCAGTTCACAGAATTAATCAATCAATAGTAAATAGGAATGAATCAAACTGATTAACCAGTAATCCCAATTAGGCATTGTTTTATTTATTTATAAGAAATGGTTATTTTTTTGATAAGGAAAGTTGGCCAACTTGACTATAGTAGTGTAACATTTATTTTAAAACTTACAGTGTTTCAACTAGGCTACTGTACTGTATATGTTTGATTTATTTTAAGTGTTTGCAAGATGTTTTTTTGTAATCAGGCTCTCAAAAATTATATAAAAATTTGTATTTAGATTTATCGGCCAATATATCGGTAATCGGCTTTCAAATGTAAAGAATTATCGGTTATCAGTATCGGACAGAATTTTCATATCGGTGCTTTCCTAATGGTAAGGTTACTTACAGTTAACTAATTTAACAAGTCTTTTTTTTCTGTAAAAGTTATTAAAAATGTCTAAGGGCAGGATTTGAGAAAGAAAAACTAATTTAGATTTTTCTGATAAAGTTTGTGATTTAAATGTGGTTTTAAAAAGTTTCAGGTTTGCTTGTTTGTAAAGTTTTGTGATTATATAGTAATATGGCTTTAAAATAATATTAAATAATAATTACTAGATAATATTATTACAAAAAAAAAACTAATACAAATATAATAATATTTATATTATTTTAGTATATGATAATTATTTTAGTATATGATAATTACAAAAAAAAAAACCATAATAAAAAATATTACTATTGGGATATTTTACTGTAAAATAAAAATATAATATTTAAGGTTTTATTTTTAAAATAATGTATCAAAATAATATATAACTATAAAATTGCAATACATACTTTAATAAATTCATTGTCAAATGTTAATCGCATAAAATCGCAAAAAAAACGTATTTTTTTGTTCATAAGTGCTTCTCATTACGAGTATGGGAAGATGATTGGCACATGTTGCGTTTGGTAATCGCTCTAATAAATATCGCGATTTTGGTTTTATTTCTAGTGGGAATGCGTGGGTTAATATAGTCTGATTATTGTGTAATAGTTTTGGTATCACAGGTGCAGTCTGGGCACATTCTGCTTTCTGGAGACAAGACAAAACAAGTGAGTCTGTGCTTTGTTGTCACATTGTAAAAGAATGATGTTAGAAAGTAGTTGAATGACATAGAGATGTTGGGATGGAAAGGTGAGAGACAGTAGGATTGCCACATGGAAACATGCTGAAGGGAGAGAATGAGGATATTGGACTGAGTGATGTCATGAGTTTCCAGTTCCTCATTAGGATTAGTCAGCAACAAGGAATGAGAGACTGACAGACAGAGAGAGAATGAAAGGAGGAGCTGAAGGAGAGAGAGAGGCGGTCCTCAACAGTATCAGCTGGACTATAAGCAGCATTAGATAAACCTGCGAGTAAAGCCGTGACCTCGCAGCACTTTTAGAAACTTCTGCTGGCACGTGTGGCGGAGTGGCTTTTCTCTGGAGAGATTTCACCTGGAACAGACTCTGAACGTCTTATGCTGGAAATCCCGGTAGAGGCAGGCAGGTGATCATCCGCGGTGCTTCGAATGTGATCTGCACATTCTTCTGAAACTGAATCATGCATCTTAAAACTACAAAATGCAACCACTTGTGCCTGGTGGCCACATCGGTGGACCATGAGATATTCAGTCGGCCACAGGTTCGGGTAAGAGTCTGATCGAGAGTGTTTCAGCTTCTGCTGCTAATTTTGCATTTGTTGCATCATGTTTTTGTTTTTTATATTCGGTCTCCCACAAGCTTACACAATTGGTTTCTTTCGATCCTTAAACTAGCCTGGTCGTGTTAATCTGCTTCTCCTGCAGTTCTTAGTTTTCCAGCTCTCCTGTTTCTGATGGCCTGTTTGGTTCCGATAAACAAAGGGATTAGAGGCTTGAAGCTTGAAACGGACTGTTTTGTTTACATGCTTGATTTTAGTTAGAATAATTTGCTTTAAATTGATGCATATGATGTAAAAGATTCTATTTCCAATTAAAATCTGTTCTTTAGAATTTAATTGGAATATTTATATTAATAATTTAATATTAATCCTGAAAAAAAACAAAAAAAACTATATGAAGCAGCACAAATGTTTTCAACATTGATAATAATCATAAATGTTTCTTGAGCATCAGATCAGCATATTAGAATGATTTCTGAGGGATCATGTGGAGTAATGATGATGCACAAAATTCAGCTTTGATCACACTAATAAATTACACTTTACTATATTTTACATAGAAAACAGCTATTTTAAGTTGTACAAATATTTCTAAATTTTACTGTATTTTTTTAATCAAACAAATATAGTCTTGGTGAGCAGAAGAGACTTCTTTCAAAAATATTTTTTAAATCAGTTACACTTTATTTTAAGGTGTCATTAGGCGCCAAAACTTTTGCAAAAAAAAAAAAAAAAAAAAAAAAATATTTATTTGTGATTTTTTTATAAAAAAAATTAGAAAAAAACGTCGACAAAAAACTATTGTGAAATGACGGCGTTTCCATTAACCAATGTTATGCGACTAAAACGTCATTTTTTCCTCTCGCGATCAGTAAAATCATTCCAAAATGGAGGTTTATGTACTAATCCCAGCCGCTGCACTGCAATTATTATTAAAGGGATACTCCACTTTAAAATGAAAATTCTGTCATCATATACTCACCCTCGTGCTGTTTCAAACCTGTATGAATTTCTTTCTTCTGCTGAACAGAAAGGAAGATATTTAGAAGAATGTCAGTAACCAGACAGTTTCTGGTCCCATTGACTTCCATAGTAGGATGGGACCAGAAACTGTCTGGAGATGTATGTGTGTTTTCCAAGCATTAATGGTGAGGAACGACCCTTATACTAGTGAGCGGCACATATGAGGTGTTTCTGGGTGTTTCTCCCTCGTTTCTCAGTCGAGTTCTTGGTTGCGGCATTTATTTGAGGTTTAGAATCCAGTATTGCTGTAATTATTTTGTCTTATATGAATTCTTAAGAACTCTGTCTCGTATTCTCTCCAAACACACCGCGTCATCTATACGTTAGGTGACCTGGAAATGCGCAAAAACTGTTTCCATTGCAGTTTTGCGAAATATTTCTTTTTCGAATTGCCTGAAAAACCTCCTCATGCGAGCGTGAAAACTTTTTTGCGATAAATGGGAGTTTTTGCAAAAATTACGTGTTTCCATTGGGCGTATTTTCTAATTTCAATTTCAATTTGCCCAAATTGAAGGGTAACGCGGCTGCTGTGTTACTGTGTAATTATTATAGTAAGTACTGAGTAATATTAAGCAACTACATGTACTTACTATAGGGTTAGGGTAGGATCAACGTCCTGCAAGCTGTAGCTAGCAGAGAAATCCAGTATTTGGTGTGATGACAGAAACACTACTCATTAAATCTGGAAATGAATGTATTTCCTGCATGTTACAGCAGTGCCCTACTCACTTTCATGATTGGGTCGCATGGGTTCCTTGTTTTCCTTCCATACATGACGTTGGCGACCCTCTTGCAATGTTTTTCTTTGAGGAAATTGCGATGTTTATGATTGTCTTGTTTAATCTCAGTCCAGTTATTTGACACTTTTTCCCCCCGTCTCGTTTTGCATCATCAGGAGCAGTTTGAGGCTTTGTTCCGTGCGTTTGATCCCGACACATCGTTCCAGTTCTTCAGGAGCTTCAGACGGGTTCGGATCAACTTCACCAATGCTTTAGCGGCAGCCGAGGCCCGAGTCAAACTCCATAAGAGTGACTTCAATGGAAAGGAGATGCGTCTGTATTTCGCTCAGGTAATAACCATTACAAAGAAGTTATATGGTGGTACGGAGATTGTGACAGAGTATTTCCATGGTGCCTTATTTTTATACCAAAGTACTACATCTGGATTCTGAACTCTATCTGGATTCAAACATCCACGTGTGTCTATTAAACCTTTGTCAAAATCACACCAGAATATTAAGGTCTGCGTTGGCGCTGATCCAGAGAGGACAGTCGTCATGTAAAGGTTTAAAACAGCTTCACAAACCACACAGTGTCATTATTTCTGTGTTACAAATTTTCATATTATCACAGAAGTTCACATATAAACACTGATGTCTACGTTAGCGATCAAAATAGAGCAAATCACCTTTTGAAAAGTAGCTTGATGCTTCAAATGAAGATTGTATCGATTACATCATTACACCAGTAGGTGGCGACAAGTTACTGTTAAAAATTAGGGTTACACTTTATTTTAAGGTGTCATTGTTACAGTGTAATTATATATTTAAGTACTGAGTAATATTAAGTAACTACATGTACTTACTATAGGGTTAGGGTAGGATTAGGGTTTGGTTGAGGATTAGTTGCGTGTAATTATGCATAATTTACTGTTATTACTATGGTAAGTATATGTAACATATGTAACAAGGACACTGTAAAATAAAGTGTTACCAGTCACTGAATCATTCATTCAAGAGATTCGTTTAGAAATGCTGAATCATTCAGTAATGAAACAAATTTTTAATTTTTTATTACTTTATGAGTGAGTCATTGAATCATTCACTCAAAAAGATTTTTTTAAAATAATTATTTCTAATAATTACATTTTTAATTAGATGGCAGCATTTAACATTTTGTCTGAACATCTAGTAAATTACGTTATGTTGTTTAGTTGTCTGTTCAGAATCGTGATCTCTATTTGAAACCAAAAAAAAGCATGATTTTCTATTTATTCAGAATCGTGCAACTCTATCGTTTTGCATGGTACTCCAAAGAATAGCAATGTATTTTTTGTTTAGTGAGGTTTTTATTAATTATAAAGTCTTATGAACAAAGATTATCTTAACTATTACCACATGGGTGAAAGTACAATGAAATTGCATTTGCAGAAAGCATTAACTTTATGCTCAAATTACCCTAAAATACAAAATAAAAGCCTATTTAGCGATATTAAAGATCCATTTCTAAACGCACAAACAAACAATAACATTTGAAAAGCTATAATAACTGGAAACAGCTTGTAAAAATAAAACTATTAAATAAAATATTATATATATATTTTTATATATATATATATATATATATATATTTTTTTTTTTTATAAATGTTGGTTACTATTAACTATTTTTCATAGTGTGATTTTTATTTTTATTTTAAACACAGACATTATGCTAATTATTAGTTGTAATAATATTATAATAGTAATGAATAATAATGGTTAAAAAATGTGTTGCTTCCATTCAATAACAAGTGAGACTTCAGTGGTATTTTGACCACTGGTTTCCATTTAAAAATCTGATCACCGTATGCAAATAGGACAGAATGAAACATAGAAACGCCCTGCTAACCTGGTTTAGCGTTGTGGATTCCTGTAGCTCAAACAATAACACATGACAGTAGCAACACAAAGGTCATGGGTTTGATTCTCACAAAATGCATGATCTGATCAAATGTATATCTATAATGCAATGTAATTCACTATGGATAAATGCATCTGCCAAATGTATATAAATGCAAATATTTTTTAGCTTTCTCCTTTTCTTTCTCTCGTTCTCTTGTTTTTTTTTTTAACTGCTGCCATCAGGTAGATGTTAGAGAGCCATTAAATCTCTCACAACCAGATTTAAGAACAGCTTTTTTCCCTTGAGCTGTGAACGCTCTAAATCAGTCACGTAACTCACGATGCACCTAATCATCCGCATATCTGCTAATGCATCCTTTTTACATACATATTATGACACATAACAATGAACATTATTATCTATTTTAGTGCTGCTGCATTAATGTTTGTTCTGTTAACCATCAGAATATACGGTTTTATCTGTTTTACTATGAACAGTGTTTACAATCATGCACATATCTATAATACTGATGTACTCTTGCACTACCTCACTTTACAACAACACTATACTGTGGTTGCATTACGGTTCATGCACGTATCTATAATACTGATGTTGTTTTTAAAGTACTCTTGCACTACTGTTTATAATGTGTATTGTTTAAATCATATTTAAATTGTTTATTTTATTCTACTAGTTATTTATCATTACTTATTGTTTCATGCATCTTTTTTTAGAGCTGCTAACTACTACATTTATTTATTTTATTTTTTTGCTTTTATTTGGTTCATCTTAGGTCTGACATAAAGTAACAATAATGTAAATATAGTAATATAGTATAATTAATATAGATACATATACAACCATACATTAATTCAGATTAAGAAAAAGAAGAAAACAGCAGGCTTGTATAGTTACGCACACACACACACACACACACACACACACACACACACACACACACACACACACACACAAAGAAAATAAATAAAGTAAAATAGGAATTGAACAATAATAAAGCTTCTTCTTCTTCTTCCAGTCAGTGCACATCGGCAGCCCTCGCCTGGAGCCTCCGAAACCCGAGAAGCAGTTCCTGATCTCCCCGCCAGCGTCGCCCCCTGTAGGCTGGGCTCAATCGCAGGACGCCATGCCCGTCCTCAACTACGACCTGCTGTGTGCTGTGTCTAAACTAGGACCAGGTATAACCCAGTTACCTCTTTTACATGCTATACTTGTATACTGTACACTGCTATATTTTGAGCGCTGCACTATATTTATCAACAACATATGCGGCATATGCACTTCCATTCAAGAAATTAATACTTTTATTCAGCAAGGATGCATTGAAGTGATCAAAAGTGACTGTAAAGATATTTATAATGTTGCTAAAGATTCAGTTTCAAATAAATTTGGTTTTTGGTAAAAAAAATACAATATAGTTTCCACAAAAATATGAAGCATCACAACTGTTTTCAACACTGATAATAATCATAAATGTTTCTTGAGCATCAAATCATCATATTAGAATGATTTCTGAAGGATCATGTGACACTGAAGACTGGAGTAATGATGCTGAAAATTCAGCTTTGATCACATGATATAAATTACATTTGACTATATATTCACATAGAAAACAGCTGATTTACATTTGAATAATATTTCACTATTTTTACTGTATTTTTGATCAAATAAATGCACTGCCCTTGGTGAGCAGAAGACACTTCTTTCAAAAATATTAAATAATCTATATTAAATTGCTACAATTTTGCTAATCCACAATAATACTTAATGGAAGAAATTATTTTTGCTGTATTTTCTTAAATATGACCTATTATGCCATTTTACAAAGTCTTAATGTTGTTTTTAGGCTCTACTAGAACAGGTTTTCCTGCTTGAATGTTGATTATTTTCCTCATATTCTCCATTGTTGCGGCTCCTCTCTTCCCAGT